>NC_052033.1:6104907-6416355 GCF_015832195.1 Motacilla alba alba | reverse complement strand
ACTCTTACATCTTACACCTGTTCCCTTTTAATCACATGACTGAATTGTTCAGGAGAAACAATTCTAGCATTCCTTAAAGCTGATTGATTTGAAAATTGCAGATCACCAAGATTCTTGTGAGCTGGTAGCTGTAGAGAGTTGCTGATTTTTATTGAGTAATCGGTTGAACACCTTTTTTAGATGTTACGGCGTTCATATCCAAGAAAAATGTCTTCACCCAACAAGCAAAGTGATTTAAAGGCATTCCAGAGTGTGCTCCTGGCTGGATTAGCAGTTACAACCAATATGGGGAAGCTCAGCTGCCTCCAACCCACACCCCTGTTGTTTTCAGTCTCATCTCTTTCTTTTTGACTGGCCGTAACTAATCTTTCCAGGTGATTGAGCATGTGATTCATTTAAATTGTTGTTATAAATCAATCCTATGTCACTACATATCTTACAATGTTACAATTTTAAATTATATTAGCTTCACCACACATCAAACACCAAAATTAATTCTTGGCATTGATCACTGTATTAGGATTCATCAGTAAAATTAATAGAATTTCTGTGTTTGTCAGGAAATGGGATCATTAATTTCACTATTTCTTGAGGGCAAGAAAGAAAAGTACAGTACTGCTTACCAAACCAGGTATCAATCCCTGCCTGGGTTTCCTGATAAATATTTCTGATTATTTCCCTGAAATACAGGATGTTTTACTCTATTCTGATGGGTAATATCAGACACTGGTGCTGAGGGAAGGCAGATCCATGGCATGGTGGGCTTAGCAGCCTTCTGGAGAGGAGAAGGCAACAAGGGTTAGGACAAGGAGAGGGGCAGCTGCCCCATCCAGGGCAGGGACTGCCAGAGCATCCTGTTCCTAAAAGAGACACTCAGCCCTCCATAAGGAACAGCAACAGCACAAGGTGTTAACATCCCCATGGATTTAACACTAAAAATGCCCAGCACCCCAGAAACTGCTTGCTAATACAAACATGAAAGTAGGTAATTAAACTCACTGGCAACATTGGTCCTTGTTCTCCCTTGCATTTTTCTTTTATTGAAACCCAGCTGTTCTCTGACTGTTGCCAGGGGTAACCAGCAGTAACATTCAAGGTCATCAATGAAAAGCAAGCCTTTGTCCTCTGGATATTTGCCACTCTCTTGAAAACTTGCATCCTAGAATAAATTCCTTTAAAACAATGAATTTTGGTCAATGTAGCACTTGGGTTTGTTGTTATTTAATTTCCATTCACTATATTTCTTTGGTCAGTCCATTACTGCTCCTCCATGTTAATTGTAAGGCACAATATCCCAAAGAGCTCCTGGTTCAAGGAGTGTCTCAGAAATGTGTCACAGTGTCACCAAGGCTGCTCTGTCCTCCTTTGGGACAGACTGGTGACACCAGACTGCACATGCACAGCACCAGAGTCCTGTGGAACCAGCAACTCTCCTCTGTCTGTGTATATTCTACCTGAGCAGCTGCAAGTCTGTTCATTCTGGTATTTTGAACATGTTGAAATTGTCTTTTCCCCTTTCTGTAGCACTGATGATTCATTCACAGAGTTTTCTGCCAAGGAAATAGTTTATAGAATTCATTAAAGCACTTTCAGAGGTAAAAAGTGAGAGTACCATGGGAAGATAGCGAAAAGGTCCATTCTTCTAAATGGGAATTTTGTGGTGATTCATCGTGCAGTTCTATTTTATATGATTTTCAAACAGTTAGCAATTTTCTGTATGTTTTTTTTTTTTGCATGGTTTTTCTGTTGTTGTTTTTTTTTCCTTGTTTTGTTTAACCTGCATTTGTCCATTGCTTGGTTTACAGTTTTTATGTAAATAAGCTGCCTGATTGTGAACTAGAGAGAAATTAATACTTTCAAATATGTTGGGTGTTGTCTGTGAGCTCCCCTTGCATTTTTATTATTTTTTCAGCTTTCCAAACCAATATTTTTCTCTAGAAAAGATGCTATTTAAGAAATGAGTATCTGGGAACAGAGGAACCAAATTACAGCTTTGCTTAGGTGAGCATACTGCTTTTGATGCAAGTAGGAGTTTCCCTTGTTTATCTGGTGTGTAATTTGGAAAAGTGCATTTTACATCTAATTTGACCCAGTTTTTCCTACACCATATTTGCAAGATAGAGGGAACAAGCACGGCAGACATCAAAGTGTTTATTTGGTACCTACCCCAGCCTGAGAGTATAAACTTTGAAGTGTTTTGCAGTCAAGAGACCTGGAGGTGAAGAGAGCTGTCAGCTCTACCTCAGAGGGAATTTTCTGTCCCAGGCTCATTTCAGCTTTTTCAGTTGGTATCTAAAGGCATTGAAGTGCTTTAGGCTGGATTATGGAAGGTGCAAATGACAGTATTTACCTATTTTACAAGCAGATTATGATGATGATGAAGTATTAATTACTTACAGTGTAGTGGGTAGATTTTAAAACTTACCAAGATGGCTTTGCAGCTTCTCCATGGCAGTCTCCTAGATGAATAAATGTTGGCCCCACCTTAGAGAACAGTTGTCACTCTCAAAGTATTTCAAGTGCTGGTGTGACAGGTGACAGGGGAGGCAGCTGGACTGCATCTGGGGCTGGGGCTGGGATATAGCTGTAGGATCATACCTTCTGGAATGGGTGAGGAAGGATGGAACCTACACACAGGTGGAGCAGGAGCTAAGAAGGATACACAAAACCAGGGATCCCACAGCAAGAGCACAAGATGGATGGGGTTATCATCCTTTATAGGATAAACACCGTCATTTTATTTGTGCTGTGTGCGTATTCATGAGAGCCACTCAGTGCTGAGGATGGGAAGGTGCCTGTGTGGCTCTGTCTGTCACAAACATTCCTGTGAAGCCCAGAGCAGCTTCATGGATCGGTATAGAAATTCAGAATGTAGAGCTTTGTTGGAACAGTGTTTCTGCTTCACTGCTGGAGTCAAGGCTGCCCCTGTCTTGTTTCATCTCCCCTCCTTTCTTCCTTTCAGAGCCCAAACACTTGCAGAGGATTTCAAGTTAATTTACATTCTGCAGAGGGTAAATGGCAGAAACTGTTTCTTACAGTTCTGCATTAGGATTGACTTATTTAAGTTTTGCTAGGAAATTATTATTCCATCAGGAGAGATGTATTCCTTTGGAATGGAATTACCCTTTGTTACCTGTGAGGCAGCATTTTTCTGATGGGCCTCATCTTCCACTCCCACCTAGGTGAGGTGGATGTTTGTACCTGACATAATGCATTTGGTTCATACTGTGAAAAATAATTAATTGGACAATGGAGCTGCTTTGAATTCATCCCACAACCCTTCCTGTGTTTGTGGGATTGGGCCTTGGATTTGGGAAATGACTGATAAATATTCTTCTAAACACCTATGATTTCAGAACAATGAATGTTGCTGAAATGTCAACACTTGTGAAAATGGCAATTTTACTAGGAAATAAAAAGAATGAGCAGCTTTTGATGGTCAGGGCAGCAATGTCTGTGTGCTCTTGAAATTTCTGAAAAATATATTCATATTCTGTTCTACTTTGCTGTGGTTCCCACACACATGTGGCACCAGTGGTAATCTCTCTTTGGAGAACTAGTCTCTGGATAGATTTTGAATGGGTGGGTCCAGCATTAATATAAACTCCATTAACTCTAGCATATTTTGATTATCAGAAGTAATAATGGTGATAATGGTGTATATAGGTACAAAACCACCTTTTTTTCCTCTGTTTTACAAATTATTGCATTTATTTCAATGCATTTTTCAAATGAATAATGAAACACCAGGACACAACCCAGAAATATCTTATCGTTATCTATGAATAAAGTGCTGAGCTTTAGCATTACAGATGAGTAGAACTGAAATGTTCCTGTAACATATCCACACATAATTTGACACCAACTAAACATCTTTGATGACTTGTGACGCTACATTTCCACAGACTGTGCCTTTTGTGCCAATAGCCTCTTGTTAACAGGATTAAGTTGCTCTGTCAAGAGAATGTAAATGTTCCTAAAGACGTTGTAGGATATTTCTGCCCAGTACTCCATTGAGAAATGAGGAGTGTGCTGAATGTACTGCATTTTCATAGTGAGTTGGAACCATTTCACATCTCTGAAATTCATTGAAGAACTGTTAAAATACAGGTTAAAATTACTAATTTGGAAAAAATTAAACCAACCCATAATATGAGTTAAGCCTATTTGAAATCCCTTAAATATAAACATGTACTGATGTAAATCCATGGATATATAGCTACAGTTTTACGCTCACACCACAAGTTTACATTGTTCATTGAATTAATACAGTGTTAAAAAATCCCCCTTGCAAATCAGTTTAGAAGTGTTTGGGTTAAACATGTCACATTACTGAGCTGACAGACTTCAGCTTTGTTGAACATTCACAAATGAAACCTATTTTCTCACAGCTGTCTGGAATGCCAGAAATCTGTGTTTTTAAAGTATTCCCATAAGATTCTGTTCCACTTCTCTGTTCATCCTATCACTGAATTAATTGTTTCATGCTCAGCTTCTCTTTGGTAGACAACTGACTGATTTGCTGATCAGAGAGGCACTTGCAAACCTGTCTTCTTGGAAATTCAGGCATTTCTAGAGCAGCACATTCTGCCCATTTTATACTTTTTCCTAATATTCCAGTTTAAAATTACTGAACCTGATGCACATCCCCACCACTTTCAGCCCATTTAAAAATAGCCACACAGATGTGAGCTTGAACAGGACAGATTTGCAGTTTTATGTATTAAATATGGTGAAAGCTCTGTCAGAAATAAATATGTTATTCTTGAAGAGACATGTTCCAGACTAGAGAAAGTGGAACCATCAAAGAGAGCAGAATGTCAAGGCAGTGTTTATATTTCACACTCCTCATGCTTATATTTCAAATGAGAAGGCTATGAAGAAATCTGGAGGACAGATGTAGTTCAAGGAAATGCTGACAAACAGGAAAGGAAAGATAGTATGGGTTTTCAGATAACTACAGAAAAAGTTATTTTAGGTGGTCAGACACGCTGACAGAAGAAGTGCCCATGAAAATGTTCTGCTGTTTGTGCAGAGAACTGAGCACTTGGAATTGTTTCTCAAGGCAGAACTTTGACTAGCAGAGTAGTCGAGTAGTCCAGTATAAAGCTTCTCTATCAAGTGTCCTGCTGCACCTGTGCTTGTGTGCAGCCTTGGCAGAAGCCTGTCAGGGTGGAATCCCAGCTCCCTCCAGCCCCTGTGCCAGGAGCACTTTGAGCACTCACTGCAGGGGTTGTTTCTGCCTGGCTTTGTCTTGGAGCAAGATTAAAGACACAATGCAGATGTGGAAAAGGCAAAATAGGCCTTAATCAGCAATTCAGCTTTTAGAACTCTTGCCTCAAAAGTAGAACAATATAAAGAAGATCTTATGAAAAACAGAGGGGAAATTAAGGAAGAGCAGTAATAGACAGATTTGGGAAAACAGAGCTATTACCCACCCCTTACCCAGCATTCAGGTTTCATTCAGGCTGCATCTGCTGTGTGAAGAAACATCAGGAGAAGCTCAATGGAAAAAAACTATCTGTGGGATAATTGTCCATTTTTTCTTTCATTTCACCCATTTTCAGTGAAGCTTAGAGACCCAGGACCAACACTCCACTAGTAAGAGGCTTCCCCTTATATCCAGAATTCCTGACAGCTGGAGGACAACTTCTGGTCTCTCTAACCATGCTCAGTCACCTAATGACAATGCCATTTCCCACTGCCAAAGCAGAGCACCACAGGCACAAGTAAATAACTTGGCAAGTGAAACCCCCTTGTGAACCTCACATCCAGTTCCCTGGACAAAGGGGAACCTGTGTCCACCCAGGAGCTCACCAGGTCTCACAGTTGAGATGAGAATGTTCTGTGTTAGTAACACACTCCCCACCTGCACAGATGATCATTCAAGATACATTTATTATTGTGTTTTCAAGTGCTTCCTCAGACTTCTCTCCATAGCAGGTGAGCCCCTCACATTGGACTCTAAGAAATTTCCTGATAAAGCATCCCTTTTCACATGCATGATCAGCTTATAATCCAACCAAGCCAAGAGAGTTTCTCATATTTATAAGGGATAAAGGAGTCTTTTCTCACTGTAATGACTCCAAAGCCAAGGGCATGCCCTGAGATTCTAGTGGCAAATCAGTGCCCGCCTGAGCAGATTTGTCTTGACAGTCCTTTGTAAAAATCAGAAATAAAGCCATGAGTTTACACAGCTGCCACAGTATGTGATGATGGCAGATTAAAAAAAAGGAAACCAAAGAGAAAGAAAGAGGAGAAATTAGGATTACTGGGAACTTTTCAGAGCTGAACTGGGAAAATAAAAGCCACCACTATATTAGTTTGGCAGTGTAAAACTTTACAGGTAGTTGTGGAAAGTCTTAGAATTATGAAATGATGAGCTGAAGCCATAGGCCTGTCCCCCTGGGGTTTGCCATGCTCATGACACTTCAGCAGCAGCTGACTAGTCTTATTTTTATCCATTTTAAAAACAAACATTTCATCCATAAAAAGCAAAATTAACTGGAATTCTGAACATAAAAATATCAACAGTGGATCATCCAGTAGCCTCCTATGGAAATACTCCTTTCTCAGTAGAAGTGGCTGTGTGTTACCTGTGTAGCCCTTCCAGTTTCATCTGAACTTGTTTCATCAGACTCTTTATGAAATGCTCTTCAAACAGCCAAGCAGGTGTTTACAAAGGCTTCATTTCTAATTACTGGTTTGAAAAGCAACATATACTCAGTCATGTGTTTTAGCCATTGCATCATTTATATGTATTTTTTTATCAATGGTTCCTCAGAAAGCCAGTGTGTTTTTATCAAGGTTATTTTTCAGTATACATTTATATTGGGATGCTTTCCTATGCATTTATATAGGTATATATGCACAGATTATAAAAAAAAAAGAAGTTGAATTTAGCCATAGTCTTGGTTTTTGCAGTGCTGTGAAGTCAGAATAGTCTCATTAGCTGTGTAGCTGCCCAGCATGTTCAAGGAGAGGGGAGCAAAGCAAAGCATTAGGGGTGAAATAATCTATACACCAGTGCATGCACAATGGACATTAAGATTACTCCAGATTATACTAATAGAAGAAAAAGTAAAATCTTCAATCCTGTGACCTCTGTTCAACTTTCTTTGTGCTACTCTGCAGGCTGTCCTTTAAAGCTGTCTGAAGCATCAGCTTGAGAAATGCATTTCCAGAGTGAGATGTATATGCATGCCATATCTGAGATGGCAGATAGCTACAGGAAGAATTTTAACAGTTGCTTAAAAATAAATAAATAAATAAAAATATAAATATAAATATAAACACACACACACACACACACATATATATGGTGGAAGCAATTCTCTTTGGGAAATAGCTTTATGTATTTCATAGCACCTGGCTTAATAGCTGTGATGCCCAATCCATGTTAGCATTCCCCAGGCACAGGAGAAACACAAATAGTGAGCAGCTGCTTTGTGGAGGCCACAAACACATCATCAAAAATTAAAACAGGGTTCAGGGGTTGTATAATGGAGATTTACAGAGCTAACAGCAGTATCTTGGTCAGTTTCACAAACCGCCCTGCAGTCAGGCTCCCTAAGGCTGCTGCTTGACCTAATTTGATTCCCTGGGCTTCTCTTGGATAAAGCAAAACACCCAAAAGTTTTAGTTTGATACTCTGGGAGGGTTCTCACTTGGAAACAACACAAACTTACCCTGGAAAATCTGAATAAAATCTAAAGGTCACAATATGTCATTTGGAGTTGAGGCTAAAAGAGGGAAATATGTGAGAAAAAGCTGTCCAAAAGTGGTTTTGCCAAATTTCTCCCATTCCCTCTTACAAATAAGGAACACAGGGCCTGTCCTTCCGTCTGTTTTGAACCCCAAAGCTTTATGGATGATTTGGTTTTTTGATAGGAGGACCTTTTGAGATGCTCAGAAATTCCTAAACTGGGGCAATCTACCTTCTTAGGAGGGTTAAAATAGAAGCATCAGCTCTGCCTACTCCTTTCGTCTCCTCCTTCATCCTCGGAGCACATTAATGCAGATAATACAACAGAGGAGGAGCAAGCACCACAACTTCCCAGGATACAGCTCCATTGTTTCCAGGCTGCACCTGCTCCACAGAGCTATAAAATACTGGCATCAAAGCAGTAATGCTGTTTTTATTGCCCTGAAGAGTGTGGATATCTGATGGGAATGTTTTTCTGTGGGAGGAGTGGGGAGGGAAGGGGATACACAGCAGGAGCGAGGCAGGGAGGGAGCCTGCTTGAGGCTGACATCCTCAGAGCTGGCAGGTGAGTTTTACAGTGCAGAAAAACAGCAGTGCTGGGAAGATTCAGTGAGAAACAAACTGCTGATGGGGCACACAGGTTTGGAGCTTTGGAAAAGTTGAGTGACAGTATGTTGTCTGGATAAATCTGTTTGTTCTTCTCTTTCAGTTAGAAAGTGCCCCCAAAATGTCCAGGTCAAACAGGCCAAAATCTTAACAGGTTAAAATCAAATCTAGCTTTAATAAACAAAAAGTGTAGCTCATCTTCACGGACATTTTCTTTGCTCTTTGTTTAAAAGAACTGGATTTTTATGTGACTGTTTTAAACTTAGTTATCTTATTTGCTTTTTAAGTATGGCTGAATACAGAATGCTTGAAACATGCACTGGAACCATATTAAACTTTAACAAATAAAGTGCTACAGTACAAGAGGTTTAGTGTCAGGCTAAAAGTGTTAGGTCTGGAAAAAGGGAATCCAGGTTTCCATTTTTATTTAGTCACATAGCATTAATAATTAATCTAGGTTTCTATTAAGAATTGTTGATGGAAAGGATAAAAACAGCATGCGGAGAGTCAGTGAGACCAATGTGACATGGTGTAGACTTGCTTAGTCACCAGCTCGTGCAATAATACAAACTTCAGAAAAACATACAAGTTCCGCACAAGGATCCTTTGGCTTTAATCCCTGATTTCTATACTTTGCCAGCAGAATGAATAATTGTTACCATTCTGCTCTTGTTTGTATTTCCTTGTAATCCAACATACTCTGCATCATCAGTATGGGATTCAAACAATAAGCAAGGAATAAATCAAAGCAGCTGCCATGGCACCTTTATTGTTTCTGTGATTTCATCAGTTGACACTGGATGGGTGGGACAAGATAAAGAAAAATAGCCACACTGAAAGCTATGAGGGAGAATTTAAAACTTTCTGAGCACCTGAGTTTGTTTCAGGTGCTGATTCAAGTTCAAGTCAAATGAAATGTTGTGTGTCTGCTCTGAGCCATCCCAATAGCCATCCCAACTGCTGCTAATGTTTTTGTTCCTAACATGCTCAGATAAGGGGAACCAGAGTCCAATTTAGCCCTAGATGTGTATTATAACAAAACAAAAAAAAATATCATGCTACTCATGGGCAGGGTTATAGAGGCAGGATAGCAAATCCTGTGGTGCCTGGCACTACATCCTACTCAGAGGAGTAATGTATCACAGGTTCTCTCTCCTCAGGTAACGGTGCCAAGGCATGGAAATGCCTCTTCTTCAATTGGTCACTTGAGTATCTCCTTAGAGAGTTTTGCAGGCTGTAAATTATAAGAAGGCAGTAAAATAGTAAAAGGCAAGACTAAGACTTTGATCCTGGATTACACTGCTGAGCCATAAGAACCATATACCTAGAATTATGGGAAGAAATAAATAGAAAATTGAGGCTGAATATCAGGAAAAACTTTCCAACAGTGAGACCTAGTAGGCTATGAAGGAATCTCCCACATGAAACAGTTGATCCTCTTAGTACAGAACTGAGCAGGGCAAAGTGTTCTGTGAGGAACATCCTGAAGAACTCTTGCAAAATGATCCTTTTTTCTTCATGTACACAAGGCACAATGGCCTTGAGACGAAGCCTCCATTCCTCTACTTTCTTTGTTAGTGATGCTCCTTAAGTTTGTTATTACATGAGGTTAAAAGTATTCAGCTGAAATATTTAGTTGCTCTCTCACTATATGAAGTCTTCATCAATTGGTGCCTGTCAGTGTTTGATATACACAACAAAGGACATTTATTTTTCAGTCAGGGATTTCTCTCAGCTCCACTTTATTTATTCTTCCTAGAAACATAGGGCTTGTAACATCCAGCTTAAATGTTTTACCTAAAATGTGTAAGAGGGCTCTGTAGCCTTTTCTAGAGCAGTTTATAACCATGGCCATTCATTTCTTTGCAGTTTGATTTTGCAGGTTGAGCCTCCATTGCACAGGGTGTGACAGTTTTTATCTGGTTTTATTTTTATTACTGAGTACAAATGTAGAGTTTGTCTATAATGTTACTGCTGCCCTGCAGCTCTGGTAGTTTTTTTTATGCTCTGTCTTTTTAAAGATTATGTGTAGTTTTTCTTCCAAACACCTCTTCTGCTGTTTACTGGAGTTGTGAAGTATTTACCAACTTCATGAGATGTGACCGATGAATAAGGAGGAAAAGGAATTTGATTATTTAAATTGCATGGAAAAATATGCACACTGTCAAAACAAAGCATGTAGGATTGTATTTTCTCTTACACTCTACAAATCAGTAGTAACTGCACTGGAAATAGTGGAGTAATATCTCTGCAAACCCAATTTAAATACCAGTAAAGTCAGATCTCCCAGTCTGATAAACAAGAATACTGAGGTTTAAAGATGACATTTTAATTTGAAAACTGTTTACCTTTTACTTGCTGTCACCAAGGCAAAAAGTAATTAAAATTGGCATAAAATATTTTACAAATCCTGGTTACTTTTTTTCCTTTCACTACACTTCCAATGATCAGATTTTCTCATTTTATGTGGATTTTTTTGCAGTAGTGATAGCATTATGCCATTATTGCATTTATTATTCATTATTTTGGATATGATACTGCACCAATTGGCAAGAATCTCAGGGAATGTTTTCATATCAAATCTGGTTTTAACGTTTCCTTACTAAGCTGGGTATTTGGAGTTGATTGAAGCATGCTGAGGTTGGGATTGGCTTGGGTGAACCAGCATAAACTGAGTAACGCAACTCAGAGTACTCCAGATTTATACCAATGCAGCGGAGCTAATGATCTGATTCCTAAAGTGAGATTCAGCTCCTGTGATTGGAATTGTTGAGTTTCACTGAGGCTGCATCCATGTAGAGAGATGGGCATTTCCAGAAGCAATTGGATCAAAAAAGATGGATGAGGAAATTGTACACTGTAGGTACCCTTTGCTCTCCCCTAAGTGCAATGGTACAGAAAACTATTAGTTTAAAGCAAGGTAATTAAGTATTAAACAGCAAAAATAAGATTACTCAGAAAAACGTAGATGATGCAAACCATCTCAGAAAAAAAAATTTTAGCCTTCATTTGGGTGCTATTTCTGCCACTGCATAAGTATTTATGCTGTAGATGAGGTAACTGGTGGAACTGGTTATCTTGGCTACCTCCCATTCCTGTCCAGGTGCATTGAGCACAGTGCAGGACATGGTCATTGCAGCCCTAACAAGTCCTGCACACATGTACTGGGAGGTGCTGCTGGGACTGTACAGACTGGCCTTAAAGACTGACATAGAAATGTCTCTGAAATGTTATGTAACTGAGAAAAAGGCCATAGGTTCATTCCGTTTGTTTTTAAAAATGATCCAGATTTTGTTTATTAATAATTTTATATCATTGCTGATGTACAGTGCAGCTTATAAGAAGACAAAGTATGCTCTCTTACAGTTATCTCAAGAAAAGAAAAGATAGTATTGAGGGTCATCTTATTATATTATACTTCTGTAGTTTAGAAGATTTTCCAATTGTATCTATTGATAAAATTACTTGAAGCTGAGGATTAAAGAGAAGGGTTTAAAGCAGGAAAGCTGATTTAAGACTGAAGATCGTTCTTAGCAGCATCCATTTAAAGTTAATCTTTGATCATCTGTGAAGCTGATTACCTAATGTATAAAAGCTATAAAAATTATCCTCTTTTATTACACAATAGAAATATTGTATTCTTTCAAATTCAGTTGATCAAGAGTAACATTCAGAAAGTCTCTTAAGAAACATTTGTCAAAAATGTAACAGAGAGCTTTAAACATACCACGAGCATGGAAGGAGGGGAAGGACAGAGGAAAGCTTTATCATTGTCACTTTCAGAAGTGAAATGGAATCCCAGGATCACAGAGAGGGCTTGTAAGGCAGAGAATTCGTACTGTAAAGATAGTGACGGGTTTAATATTTAAACATACAAGAGGATCATGATATACTCTTACAGTCTGTCTATTGATTACACTTCCTTTTCAGCCCAGATATGAAATACCCCAGATACTCCTTGATGCATCATTGTGAAAGTAAAAACAAAAACTGTGTTCAGCTTGCCAAAGTTTCTCACTGGGCTTCCTCAATATTAGCTTCTTGCAATCCCCTCAGTAACTGTGTGATTTCAGCTAACTCTGTGTCTCAAGTCCAGTTACCCACAACAGCACGAACATCTACCTGAGGCCAAGAGCATCCCTGCAATCTCTTAATAGCAGAGCTCCAAAAATTACTCCACTGCAGGGTCTCTTCTGAGCATTTCTGCCTGTCAGGAGGTTTACAATGAAATTAGGAGAAGTTTCCTGAAGTTTTCACATCCTCAGACTTACTGTAAAAGGAGGGGTTTTCATAGAATCTTTTTACTGACTCCCCAAAACCAAAGAGGGTGGATGTGGAGGAAACAAGATGGGCAACAAAGGCAACAGTACTGATTAGCAGAATCCAGGCAAAGACTAAACACCTGAAGAGTCATTTCTCAGTATAAATCACTTTGTCTCCATCCTTTCACTGTTTTTTACTGGCTTGTTTTGAATAAGAGCTTTAAAGTTCTCTCTGCTCCCATCCTGTTTGTATTCCAGAGGTTCAGTTAACAGTGCACTGTGCCAAATAAATTTTACTCCAGAACAGTCTTGAGCAGTTAAGAAAGCTGCTGGGACATCTCATTTTCTATGCCTTCAGAATGTTCTCTGTTATTTCCATTTATAAAACAAAAACAGAGGGCATAAAACTGAGACTTAGGGTTACTTTAGCTGGACAACAAAGTCTTCTTTGCCAGAGATCAAGATTTCCCATTATCCAGATGTGAAACCTTTCCATCTGATTTCTGTATGAAGCTGTGACAAGATGTTTGTCATGCTTTCTGTCACACAAACCCATCACACATTTGTTTTTCATGTCCATTATGTGGCCCTTATCTTGAAATTAAGGGGCAGGCTTTATTAGTCTTACATTTAGGCAAGCTTTGGATAAGCATTTTGAGGGGAAAAAAATCTCTTTTCAACATGTAATTTGGACAAAAAAGATTTAAGTATAGGATATTTCTAGGTAAAATGTTTCACTAGGGGATCAGCAGTGCCTTTTGCAAAATGTTTTCATGTTGTCAAAAATTGCAGCTGTTGAGATGATTCAAGATAAAACCAATTTGCTCATTAAATGTGGCTTGGCTGACACAAAAATTTATTTCTGGGAAGTGCATTTTCTGAACTCAGTTATGATTAAAAGGGTGTAGGGGTGCAGATATCCAGTCAAAGGAATCTTAAGTGTTGGACATGAGGATAATGCACTGCTTACAGGGCTTAATCCCATGAAAAGATAGAACAGGGGTTCCCAGGCAGAAATTACTGGTTTATGTGCTGAATTTTCCCTATGAGTAGGTTACTTCTGCTTTTTTGTTTGTTTGTTTGTTTGTTTGTTTGTTTCATGCTTAATCTTACAGATTTTTTGACTTTAGGAGGCTTGGTATCAATGAGCATTAAATTCAATTTCATGGTGTTTGTATAAAGTTACTGTCACATCAGAAAAAAGATGAAAATGCTTATCTGTTTTCTAAATGACTTCGACTATTTAAAGAGTTCCTGTTTTAAATAGCCCAAAAAATTCCCTTTGCTTGCTTAGAAAAATAAAATCTAATTTATAATAATTAAAGCACTAACCTGATTAAAAATTATCTCCATCATCCTCTATTTAATACCCAGCAGGTTTGCTGCTGAGGCAGTATTGGTTTACACTGAGAAGGGATTGTTCTGTTGAAGAGTCAAGTTCAGCAGCAGATAAAATAGGGGAAACAGAGGCAGCTGAAACTGAAAAAGAAGTTGGTAATATTAGAAGTCGTGTTTTAATTCCTTATGAGTTTATTTGACCAGCAATATAACAGTTTTATGGGAAAAATGGAGAATATACTTCAGAATTAGCTCAAACTGCTGGAGGATTTTTCTTCATGCATGACATGGAGCTCGAGCAAGCTCCCAGAGGCTCAGAAAGTTCCATCCTGTCCTGGTACAGCTCTTTTATAGTGACATTTGGGGGAGATGCTTTTGGCTTCAGCTTCCATGTCTGCACTTACAACCAATAAAACCAAAAAAAAGTGAACAGGAGTAGTGCCAATATTTTCCTAGAGTGTTGACTCCTGAACTCCAAAAGGAAAGGAAACATGTTAAAATTTGCTACTGCTGTTTTAGCATGTCATAATGTTGTAATTGGAACAAACAAGTGGAAGTTGTGGAATATGGCCCTAGAATTCCAGTTTTTAGAAAGGGATCCTTCTGGAATGAAAGTGTATAAAAACTTTGTCTTAATTATGAGACATAAGTAATTATTTTAGATTTCCATTCTTACCATCTGTATTCCTTTTGAAATTTAGATTTAGGCTTTTTTTTTCTCTTGAACACTAGTAGAAATTGTTGGAGCAGAATCACTACTACACTGCACTGTAGTGTTACATGCAAGTTCTCACTATTCTTTCCAGAGGGTCAGATTCCCTGAATTAGATTTTATGAATTATGGCCTTGCAGTAACCTTACAAAATCAGAGGCATTTCAAATATCTGAGTGGAATTCAACCTACCATCTCATTAAGTTGTTAAAAAACTCTTCTTGGAGAAAGGACAGCAAATAGGTTGAAGATATTTTTACCATCTACAGTTATCTAACTGTAACACATGTTTCATGTTTCAAAGGAATGTAAATGATGCTTTTTTTCAGTGAATTGGGAGTTCATTAGTTAGAAACAATATCCCATTTCCCAGAGTCACAGATCCTACATAATACAGATAGTAAAAGGAGATACATAACCTCAGAGGTACCTATTTTATTCTAGATTTCAGTTTCCAGTGAGTACAAAAAGCAAGTGCAGGGTATCATATTATATTATAAACTGGAAGTATATTAAAAATAAATCATTCTCATGCATCATATCTTGATTTTTAAATAAAAATATATGCATTAAAAAGATTTGTTCAGTCATAGATCTGCTATAACATTTTTGCCTGGGGTTTTGAGCTGATCTGATAAGCTCTCAACACCCAAACGTTATACCCCAGAATAGCTCAGCATTCATTGGGAGGCATAAAAGGAGCAGGAGGCTTATGTGGCAGCGTCAGGAACAAAAAGGTTTAATAAAAGGCAAAATAATAAACTCAAGGCCGAGCCAGGTGCAACAGGTTTGTGCTCCTGGTAAAACACCTCACAAAAGTGATTTGGTTTCTTTGTTGTGTCCTTTTCTACTAAATGGCCCAGGTGGGACCTTTTGGCTTTAGGCCAATTAGCTGTCCCCAAACTTGAGGTGAAGTCCCCAAGGTCCTATCAGTGATTTTCCTACCTGATCACTGGGAGAAAGTTCTGGGCTCTTTCCTTTTTGGGGGAGGGAGGAAAGTTCTGTCACTCTGTCCATAGGGGGCACATTCCTACAGTCTGCCTTCTAGCATTAGAGATCAATGTGCAATCTGACTAAGTTGTGCTCTGTAGATTTCTGCAGTCAAGTTCATCAAAGAACCCATTTCTCTTCTTCTAATGATGCTTGAACCCGAAGTTCTTCTCACAAATACCTCAATTTTCAATTGGCCTATACAAGAAGACAGTAACACAATGAACTGCAAATAGGAGATGAAAGTAACATAAATAATTTTTGCATCCTTTTTTGTGATCTTAGCATAACACTTCTTTCATCATTTTAATGCTTCCAGTGTTTTCTGCACATACAATGATAAAAATTAAATTATACTGCATTTTTCGTAATACAGCATACCAATAAAAATATCAAATCATTAGAATAATCAAGATAAATTAATGCCAGAAAACTGTAATATTATTTTGCATTGTGCTACAGTTAGTGTAAAGAGTGAGTTTACTGCTGAGATAAAAAACACCATTTATCATAAATAAACAGTGAAAATTTGTAAACTATTCTTCCGTGAAGACCTGCTCCAAAACACTTATTTGAAAAATATAACCCACTTGTGTCTTGCCTTGCTGCTTCTGAATGAAGGTAATATTCAGGACTCAAAAATGGGATAGTAATTGAAGATTTTTTTTTCTGGCCTCCTGTTTCTGCCTTCTCACTGTGCATAGATTTGTATAACCTCAAAAATCACGTTGCCTTTATATTGTTCTAAAATAGCAACTAAGTCAATCATGCCAAAGAATACCTAAAAAAAAAAAATGGAAAAAAAAAAAGCATGAATCACATCCAAAGGTAGTAAAAAGCAGAGTGAAAGGATAGAAATGCACTGGTCTGGAATCTGTTGCACTGTACAGGCAGTTAGGAGCCAGCAGAAAATGAGGATTCTAAAGCATTTGCCTGACAACTAACAGGCTGATGTTCTTTGGAGTCAACACAGGAGCAGTAAAACCTGGCCACGTTTGGAACATGGTGCAGCCCCAGAAGCAAAACCCCCGGGATTTTTGAGAAAGTCCCTTTGTTTCAGAGTCATTAAAAGATTTCTGCAAATTTCCCACTTCAGATCTGTGCAAAAATCTGTACTAATAGCAATAAAGAAAAGGCAGTGCCACATAGTAGGAGGGCAAATATTGCTTAAAAATAATGATATGAAAATAAAATAATGAGCGTGAAGCATTTGCTCTTTATTCCAAGGGAGTTCTCCCTGGTGTCTCTAGTAGTTCCAGAGAGAGGAACCACTTCTGCTGCCACTCTTCCCTCACTCACCCTCCTCATCCCCTCTGTGCTCTGAAACCAAAGGTGGAATTTTCTCTGACAGTCTTTTTTTTTTTTTTAAATGCTACACCAATTTTGCATCCTTATTTTTGTTCCCACAATCTGCCTATTAATGAAAAGTTCTCAATACATTAAATTAAGATATGTTCTCAGTAGCACTGGAGTGCCATTTTTAACTCATTGGGGATGAGGTCCTTGCAATTGCCATGTTCTGGAAAGGCTCTGACATATATGTATAATTAAAATTAATTTTCTGGTCACTGGGGCGTCTTAACCTTTTTTTTTTTTTAATGGAATTAAAAGACGGATTTAATTGCAAGTGAATGATTGAAATTTGTCATTTACACTTTTGCAGTGTAATGGTTTGAAAACAGTAAATATTTTTAGCAGAAGTGCTCAGTGAAAACTGAAAGCAGTGGCTAAAAAGGGATTTTATGTAACTTTTGGAAAATAAGAGTTTTCTGAATTTGGCACTGCTATACTTCACCCTATGTGAACAGCATCCTTATAAAACCAGAATGGGAAGAAAATCACTGCAGTAGCTCTGCAAATGGGTCTCCCAGTGGCTTTAGGAATTTGTTATTAAACTCAAAATAACATTTAGGGTACTGAGCATCCTCAAAATGAAGGAATAAATCCTTAACAGGCAATCCTGTGCAATCACATATGCAGCTAATTCTCCAGCAATAATAAACTGTTTAGCTTCATATGTTTTAATGTCTTTTATGCATTTCTTCATTTATTTTAGAAAATTAACTTATTTCAGTAGTAGCTCCAGTGGGAGCTATTGCACAGTATTGGGCAACTGAAGCAGCTTAGTCCTGGTAAAGCACCTTTAAACATCATGTAGTATTATTGAACAAACATAAAGCTACTTGAGATTTCAGTTCAGCTTCATGAAACTCTCTACAAAGACAGGATAAAGCTGTTCTTTATTAGACTTCTCAGTTGCAAAGAGACAAATGCTGTTACTCCTGCTCCCATCTGGGATTTGCTCTAATAACCATCAGAGGAGAAGATCTTTCGCCTTTTGATTATATACAAATCACTGATATTATCCAGCTGTATTTAAGACTGGATCTAATCCTAAAACATAAATTCCGTAATTTAAAAATCACCATTATTCTTTTGTGTATTTTTTGTAAGTGAAGACTTTCCTTCAGCATTAAAATTTCATTTTCAGAAATACATGCAGTAGCAACTGCAGCAGTCACTGTTAACCAAAAGTTAAGAAATTGCAGTTCTCTGTGTCACTCTGCTGTCATTATCATAGAATTATAGAATGGCTTGGATTGGAAGAGACCAACACACTTTCACCTCTGAAATGGAAATTAAGTGGTAAGGATTTAGTCCAGATTTAACCTTTTTTTACTGATTCTGTAATTTAATTACATCAACAATTTAATTTTCCTGACCAGCCCTTGTGGAGAGCTGGCTAGGCCTGTGGCTGTCAAACAACTGCCCCAACCCCATGTTCTGACAACAAATAAATGCTGCTGTGATTCCACCTGATTACTCTCACACATTACACTGAAGAGGACTAATATTTTCTGGTAGTAATTCAAAGTGTAATCTATGGAAAAAACACTTGCTCATGTGTAATTGCAGACAGAACTTGTCTAACTATACCTGTAGAGTTTGTAGTCACATGAAAGTGAAAGAATTCATAGAATCATAGATAGAGTCAGGTATTGTCCTGGATGCCAGACAATATTCTTGGCTCATTCTTATTAAAATACCGTTTTGCTGACACACTGAGATGACAGCGGTGAAATGGGAGATGGTGGAATCCCAAAATATCCAATGCACTTACTGTGCTATGTTATCTGTGTTGTAAAAAAAAATTAAAACTAAAACAATTAAGATGATGGCATGTCTTCTGTTAAATTTAATGCCGCAGAACATGGCCTTGGTTTGAAACCCTCTCAGGACATCCTGAGGAGAAACAAAAGACTTGCCTAAAAATTACCAGTTAGGATAGAAGGAGGGGAAAAGACCTCTCCTCATTCTTTTATATCTCTCTTGCACCATCATCAGGCAAGTTAACAGAATTTTTGAGCAAATACCTCTCCCTTATTTATTGTTCATCCTCCCTGAGAAAAAATCCCAACCGCTTCTTTCTGGGGAATAGAGTTTGCATTAATTGCTGCTTCAAACAGCGTGTACTTAAACATGGAAATTCAATCTGAGATGAGACAGTAATGGAAATCTTCCCCCCAAAAAGGCAACAACTTATCTCATAAGGATTCTACTGCAAAAGAAAAGAGACAGAAAATATGCTATGGGGCACATAAAGAATCGATTCCAAACAAAATGTGTTTCAGAGATTTCCCACAAGGCATCAGTGACTTCTTAATGAAGCTCATTCCCAAAATTCCTCCAGGGACCTAGTAAATGAAGGCAGCTCATTCTGCATCTCTACAGGTCCATGGGAATGAGAATATTAAAATGCACTTGAGGATGCAGAGAGGTGCCCAGAGCTGCCACAGCAGCCCAGGCACAGCTGACCATTCATTGCCTTTGGGCCTGACAATTTAGGCTTGAGAAAGGGTCAGAAGTCCCTGGTGGTGCTCGGGACAATTCCCTAATTGAAATTTGATGGCAGCCGAGCAGTTCATTGCCCTGGATGCCCAGGTCTAGAGTCAGGGATGGCTAAATGAGCACAATGAATTCTCCTGGCACAGCCCATGAGTCTATAAACTCATCCCAACCCTCCAAATTCAGCAGCAAGGCAGAAGTCCCAATGCATTGCAAGGACTCTGCAGCTGAAACTAGGCTGTAACAATAACTTCACATTTGGAAAAGGTACTTTTCTGTTTTCATTATGCTTATTCATTCCATTTTAAACAGCTGTAAAGAGAACCTGGAAGCAAAGAGTGAGTAAGAAGGGAAAGGCTTAGTGCAGGGCTGAATCCAACTACATTAAATATTAAATTCTTTCTACTTTAAATGGGTTTTTGCAAGCTCTGTTGCAAGCTCTGGAGCAGAAAATCTGATTTGTCAAGATCATCCACAAGAACTCATCAAACAAAGTGGAATATAAAGAAAAAAAATTTTTTAAAATAAACTTCCTAACATGACTACATGAGAACATTCCAACTCCTGTTTTCTGACAGTTGCAAAAAATAAATATACAAACCCTGTCCTAAATTTAAAGACTTTACACAGTGAAACAGCTTCTGAACTTGAAAGGTAGCAACAAAAAATCCATACAAATTCAAAATACACAGTCATTCCAGATTCCTGCAGTAGTAGCTGGATCACCCACACACATTTCCTTAAATCTCTTCTATGGGTTAGAGCTGAAGATGATTGAAAATATTTGTATTCCTTATAGTATCACATAGCAATCACAAGGTGAACATGTATCTATGTGTGTATGAATATCCTAAATGTACTTTTTTGCTGCAGAACAATGGACAGTATTTTTAATGCCAAGAAAGATAGCAAGGGAAGAAAAACTAATGAACATCTCTAAGTGACTAGTGTTAGTGACTGCACACAAGTCATAATGGGGTTTTTCTCAACTGAAGAAGGATAATAGATCAGTATGAAAGAAAGGTTTGTGAATTAGATGTGGAGTCCAAAAGGAGAAAATATTGCAGAAGAAATAATTATGTTGGAAATACTCTCTGTGGTTTGGAGAACATTCGCTGAAGTGATCAGGTCATTCCTGATGCTTCATATATTGATGATTCAAGGATCTTATAAAATTATATTTTTAGGATAGAAGAGATGCCTGTGTTTCTCATAACTTCTAACTCAGAAAAAATTAATATGTGAAGGTAGATTTAGGTAGATCTTTAAAAAATTTGCCATCAAATCCCTCCTGAACTTCAATAATTTCCTAATTATTCTAATTTCCTCAGGCTTCCCTGAAAAACTTAGTTTGGTACCCATACAGCTAGTTAGAATTTCTAAGACCATGAAGAACTGAAAGCGACAAAGACTTGTTGACTTTCTTGGCTGAACAGTGACCAGTTCTCTTGCTGAAAAATGAATGAAAAGTCACGGACTGATTATAGAATTAGTCAACATGAAGCCTGCTAGAATTTCCTACCATGAGGACATTCTTTTATGCCATAGTCATTAAGCAGAGCAGTGAGCAGTTGTGTTTACCTTTACTGTCAATTAAATACTAGAACATGGTATTTCCTTGAAAATCTCACAGATGGGGTGATCATCAGCATACTGAGCTGTGCTGTGTCTCCAGCAGCCATAACTGTAGACAGGCAATGCACATAAACCTGAAAAATCCCTTTCCAACTCAGGAAATATCTCTGCACTGGCAGCCTGCAGCTGCTGCTGCCTCACACCAGCTCTGGCTGAATACAGCAGGCAGGCATGCAGAATCCAGTATTCCAGCAGCATCCGACTGCCAGAACTCATTCTATGTTGCTTCAAAACCTGGGAAACCAGCTGTGAGAAAGGGATTCAAATGACCTGGAAAGAGAATGTGGCTGCACTGAAATCCATGGTAGAGGTATCTTTTCCTTCAGCAGAACCAGGATATCACTCCTGCCATTTGCCAAGCTGCTGTTTGTATGGAATTGTTTTCCTACTGAAGAGTGTTGATTTGGGGTGGGAGGAGGCTGTTTTTCCTGGAATTGATTCTGTAACCAAGTCCAGACCTTGAGAATTCATCTCAATCAAACCCCTTCCTTTGGAAATTAAACCTTTAATTTCCAAAGAAAACTTGAAAACGTTCCTTCCTAATGTCAAGGAAACGAGGCTTCTTTTCCAGCAAAAGCCCCTCAACTTGGATACAATTTGCAAGCCAAACCAAGGTGTTAGAAAGGGGAGAGTTGATGAAGTTGTGCCCTGAGCTGTTGACAGGCCCTGAGGAAAGGGTTTGGGTCCAAATCTGTGAGAAGTCAGTGGTCAGCTCATGCTCCTGTTAACCCAAATACTGCTAACTGACAGAGCCATGGATACAACATTAAAACTGGAGAGCTTCTGGTGTGCAGCTTTACATACTGGTCATTAAACAGCCTGGCTGGAGCTGGAGGCTCCTGGCTCGAGCTCAGCTGCCGTGGATTCACAGGAGTGTCCTGGTGGCACCAGCAAAATCCCGATTGTCCCCATCCCTCCTGCAGTCCATGTGTGACACAAAGATAAGCAGCCCTCAGATAAGAGGAGGGAAGCAGTTGTATATTTGCAGCCACACAGAAAACCGCTAAATACTAAGAAGAAAATCCAGTTTTCTGTGCTAGTGAGAAAGTAGAGGAGCCTTTTATCCGCCCACAGCTGCCGTGACCCTCTTGCACCTGCACCCTGCAGCTCCATTCAGATTACGGCAGAAATATTCCAAAGCCACAAGGAGGAACTATATTCCTAAGGATCCATTTGGCATTGAAAACCCTTCTTCTCTACTGGAAAAGTCACTTGTATGTGACAAAATTCAGCTGGCATGTTTGGTGACCAAGACCTGCTTTTGTGCTACCACAGTGAACTACCACAGCCATAATCTTCTTTCCTGTCCATTGCACAATGTGTCAAGGGGTTTTCTGTCATGATAAATAGAAGTCGTGCAAGTTTAGAATCAGAGAGGTTTTTTGAAATTTCATTGTTTAATTCTTTCAGCTGGGGAAAACTGATCCCTATGCTATTGGAAGGGGTTAAAAGGATAATCAATGTTCTAATACCCGGATTTGAGTTTTAATTTTGTAGGCAATCACTTTACTATTAATAGGCTACTTTTCCCTATTTGGGTTTTTAATTCTGAAAATATATTAAAATAGGCATGAATTTTCCTTCCTTAGGGCCTAGTTTGTCTTTTACATGCTTGTATGTATGTATGTAACAATTAATAAGTACACTGATATGAATACGTATTATTCCAATATTTATTTCTGGATAGAGTTACCCAAATCTAGTAGACAGTGCATCAGACCAAATCAGTGGGGTTGACTTGAATTTTATTAGAGTGTTGACCTCTGGGTTTTCCAGATGATGCGTCATCCTTGCTGACAAGGAAGTAGCAGAGATTCAGCATCTGCCTTTATTTAGTTGCACCCACAGTGTATTTTACAATAAATGTATTTGCTACTAAATGCAATTTTAAAAATCTACAAATTTATTTAAGAACTTAAGGCACACACCACTTCTCTGAAGAAAGAAACTATCTATGGAAAAAGAAAGTCCAAGTTTAGAATGTAGGAGCAAACTAGTTGATTGCTGCTGTAATACTTCAATTGTCATTGGAATAATAACTATAACAGAACTTTAGGGCTATTTGAAAATGGCTTGAGAAGACTTTAAAAATCATTAACCTGGTGGAGCACACCCTACCAGAGAGTGTTATGGTGATACTGGTTTGGCATAACATGTGCAAGCAGAGAATGGCAACATTCACCAGGCTTTGCTCTTATTTCTCTTACTCATGTAGGGGTTTGCATAAGGGTTGGAGGCTTTCTGCAGTGCTGCTCATTTGGGAGTGAAATTTATCGTTCCCTTAGCTCCTAAAAAATAATCCCATTTTTCAAACCAAGAGAAAATTGTGTGAATTATTTTCTTCATTATTATAAGATACTTTACGGTGACACCGGAGAAATCATTATTTATAAGGTATCAGATTATCTTTGTCAAATCTTATAACTTCTTGTAAACGTCTTGAAGCAATGAAGTAAATTTTGAATCATCCAGTCAAAAGTGGCCAGCAATGATAAATAGTTGCATTATTTGCACAGGATTGCAACTGCAGTGTTTCTCTCAGAATTGTGTATTAGCTTTTTCTTCTGAAAAACAAGACTTTTGATTGGAATTTTTCCTTAAGTGCTTCACTTTATCGTAACACTGAATATCTACCCTGCAGTTTAGAGGCAAATGGAACAAAAAATAAGACTAGGGAGACTGTAAGCTTCTGCTTTTGAGAGAGAGAGAACCAAAATTAAAACACATATTTAAATGTAAAGGAAAACCTATTATTTGCCAGAAGTAAACTGGAGTGGGGTGGGGGGGTGCGAGGAGAGAGAGAGAGAGAGAGAGAGAGAGAGAGAGAGAGACTGTGTTTTTGTGTGTGAGTGTGTGTGTGCGCGCGCGTGTGCGCGCGCGTGTGCATGTGTGTGTGATCAATTGTGGGAGTGAGTTTAACTGCCGCTGTCCAACTTTGGCAGATAATTGCAATGGAGAGAAGGTGACTTAAAACACCAAACTCAGATTTTTCATCTGGAATAAGGGCTAGAGCACAGCCAAGGGTACTGTGACACTGAGCTGGAAAGCTCATTTTGTTCAACTCATCTGGTATGTTATTAGATGTGGCCAACCCAAAAGAGACACAGGTAAAATCTGGTGAAACCTTACTATTTAATTATTGTGTTAACATGATTCAGGTAAGATCAGAAGTAATTTTCCTAGTTTCTGCAAAATATATTTTCAATTAAATATCTGCTTCTTTACATGATGTTTCAGAAACAATACATTCCTCAGAACATTAAAGGCCTTGTCTGAAAACTAACCTGGTAGCTGAGTCAAGTAATTTCTCACTTTTTACTAGTTCAGGTCCCATTTTGTCATTGTCTTCACAAAGACATCAAAATTACAACATGTTTCTTGTTCAAGTCTTTAAAAAGATGCACCAGGCAAAATTAAGCCATTTTTAATGTTATGCTTTACCATCCCATCTTCTTTGCAGCTGTAAAATCCCTGAAGAACATCAATATCGATTTTGTATTTGTTTGCTGGCTGGGATTTCATTCTTTGAATTTCCAGCCTTTGTGCATGTCCTCAGACATGGAGAAGGCCAGAACATCACAATCTAAATTAATGCTGCTGCTCTATTACTGAGAGTAGAACCAGGCACAGCAACAGTAATGAACCTAAAATGCTCTGAAAGCACAACCAACAGGGCATAAACAGGAGCAGAATTTAGTTAATACCAGACAAAATATTACCACTGCAGTACATGATGAGGGGATGTCTTGCTGATTTCTATCTTTGAGGAGCTCCAGAATGGTGACGTCATGTGCTGTATTGACAGGTTTGTATAAAATTCAGCACAGCCTGTTAAAACTCAACAGCACAGACCAGCCCATCTTTACTGCTATTAACAATCTACTTTCTGCTGAAATATGTGAATAGAGTGTGCAGCAAAACAAGGCATTAAAATGTTGTCTAGACTCTCCTCCCGAGCACTAATAAAGCTTTACTTATAAACTAATTTTTTAAGATGGACTAAAAATACCGAAAAAAATAATTTCAGTTACATTCCAGAAATCAATAGGAAGGAAGGTAAATTAGTGCTCCTTCTCTGACATCCCTGCTATTATGGTCTTGGTGGGGTCAAATTACTTTAATTAGATTTTCAAAAAATATCAGATGGCTTCTGTATGATTCCCCTGGCTGTTTATGCACCTCCCCAACTTTTAAAATCCATTTCCAGGAGATCACGCATTGATTTTGAGGAGATTTAATAACCCATTGGTAACTGTATAATCACCTGCAGCTGCCATGATTGCACTGGTTAGACTTTCTAATGGCTATAAGCAGCAAGTCAGTATTTCCAGCAAAAATATGCACGTGTTCACAACCTAGTCCTATAAAATCATCTGGAATTCTGAAAATGTGCATCTACTTCAGAATGTCAGTTCAGCTCCCAGGTGTGCTTTCAAAGCAAATTCTTCATCCCCACTCACTGAGATTCAGTTCATATTAGGGGAACCACACAATGTGAGAGCAGAGGTGGAAAAATCTGACATCACTGTGTATGTGGGCAGCAGCATGGATGGGGATGTGGAGGGGTGTGCAGGGGATTTCAAAGGCATCTGAAAAGCATACTTCTCACAGCAAGATCCTCGTCCAGCAACTGAAAACTTCTGGTATTTGGAGCAGTGTCATCTCACCCAAGGTCTTGTAGTTAGGAAATGGTTTCTTATCACTAGTGAGAAGTTTCAGAGGCAGAGAAAGATAGCAGAATCATTTTTGAAGTATTCTGATTTCTCTTTTTTGGCTGTCATAATTCTGTTGCTGACATTTTATCTGGGTTGGTTAAGTTGGTACCTGGCTTTGGATTTTAACTTTGTGTTGAAGATAAAATATAAACTGGAAAACAACATTTAAACATTTAAAATAACCCTCCTATGGAGATGTTGCTGTGGCTGGACAGTTTTCAGAAGCCATCTTTGGGGAAGTCTGGGCAAGGTGCTGGAGTTTGTCATACAGAGATGTGCTCAGTTCCAATCTCCTGTTATTTCATTCGCTTTCCTCTTGAGTTTGGGGAAGCTCTTCCAGCAGGCAGCAGGCAGCACAGAGACCTGGCATGCAGTTTGCACACCTTCTGGAGACATTCCTCCAAATCCTGTTATTATTCTTAGGTGTTTTGCCATTTATAACAAGGAGGTAGAAAATTATGACTTGCCTGAGTGAGGGGCCACCCTGGAAAGTGCCTTCAAAATGCCTGCAATCCTGGCCAATTTAATTTGTTTGCAGCAAAATATTTGTTCTTCAGAAATGCCTTCATATGTAGCAGGGAAAAGCCTTTAGCTGTTTAGCTGAGGAGCATTTGGAGCACCAGGAACTCCATCAGCCCTGGGGAAATCATCCTAATCTTACCTTTTGTTTGTACTGACATTTTTATAGGGGCTCTTCTTTTAGCACATCATTGATTGAGCTTGAAATAGCATAATCAACTCAGTGGGAATTACCATTCATAGATTACAGCCAAATTCTGCTTTCAGTTATGGCTGGCAGGGTCCACATAATTTTGCTGCAGTTATTGTGTATTTACCTCAGGGTATCAGGAGTCAGAATTCATGAATCTGCATTTCCAAGGCAGCATGATATTTAGAAACACTGGATAGTAATTACTAATTGAACATCATTGTTTAACTGTAGGTTGTTTTCCTCCTGGAGAGACCTACCCATTGTTAATTAACATTACTTAATCAGGATCTTACTTTCCTTCTGATTTCTTGGAATACTTTTTCATTGAATGCTTTCAAAGCATAATGTTGTTTCCTTATATTTGACTTTAAATATATCCTATAGTTTATAACTACTTTTTATTTCAGTCTTTTTATTGCTTTCTTCTTATGGGTATTTAATTCAGCTGTGCTGAGCTTGGTTGGCTTTTGGGAAAAGGAGATCTATGCTTGAGGTTGAATGCTTTTCTCTCACTTTACCAATTATAATTATGGAAGTTGTGCTTTAAATACAAGGGCTCATTCACATCCTTTCTCGGATTTCTATTTTAAAGTTAAGCCCTCTTTTATGGGGAAGTTTTCCTAGTAATGTCGGGAATAAAAACAGGAATTCTGTTATTGTTTATCACTGCCTCAGTGTACAAGCCTGACTTCCACTGTGACGATAACATGGCTTCCCAGTTCCTGTAATTACTCCAAGTCCTGAAGTTTGGTCTAAGAAGTGGATTTACACAAAAGGAAGCCTTCTCTGTATTAAAAAAAAGTCCTTGTTCCCAATGGATATGTAAGAAAAATATGGAAATATGACATAGAAACAGTAAAAATCAGTAAAAAAAGAATCCCTCCATATATTTTGTGAGCCACTCATTATTTCAGTGTGTTTGTTGGAATAATTTGGAGTGGCCAAAAAATGAAAAGAACCAATGATAGCTGCTTATATGTATGTTGTTTTCCTTATATTAATGTATACATGAGTCCTTCGAATGTCTGATGTTTATTGCCAATCATACCTTAAAAGACAATAACATATATTTTGGATGCACTTTGCTTTTTTAGTCAGATTTTCAAAGTAGTAGTAGGTGACTTGGAAACCATCACTCTGTTTGAAACCCCAGCAGCTTTTGCTGTTCTCAGGTTGAGTTCCTGGGTTCAAAACACCGCTGCAAACGCAGCCCTCATGGGTGTCTCGAGACTGACCAGAGCACATGTGGCATCCCTGTACTGCAGGTGACATAAACATGAACCTTGAACCTGCTTTGGGGGCATCTGAACACAACAAAGAACATCCCAGCATCTGAACTCTGTCCCATGGAACATCTTGAGTGGGACATCTCAAATCTGCTCACTTGTCCAGACTCTTGAAGAGTTCCAGGCTGCCAGTGGTTGCAAGGAAAAGTAAAGTGTGCACAAAACCTGCCCACGTATGTCAGATTGGTGACCAGGAGGGTGTCTGTGCCTCAGATGATTCAGAAGCAGATGGGAACCCAGTGGGTGGATAAATGCAAACCTCACCTTCAATGAGC
Source organism: Motacilla alba alba (assembly GCF_015832195.1). Classification (NCBI taxonomy): domain Eukaryota; kingdom Metazoa; phylum Chordata; class Aves; order Passeriformes; family Motacillidae; genus Motacilla; species Motacilla alba. The sequence goes on along the minus strand of NC_052033.1, from coordinate 6,388,273 downwards.
GCTTGACAAAGAAAGGTCAGAAATGAAATAGGAGAAAAGTCACAAGTGAAAGGGAGCGAGTGCCTGGTGACACGAGGGAGGATGAAACTGTCTTTTCTCCACAGATAGACTGTTTCATATAATAATTTACCTATCAACATCTGTTCGGTTTTTAAACTACTTTAATACTGACTGACATTTCCTTTAAATTGTAACTTGTGCAATTTAATGATAACGTTTAATTTCCTTCTATTTGTGTAATGGGAAGCAGCAAAAATAATTGCATACATTAGAAATACTGCCTATCAGAAGAACGTAAAGAAGTGCATTCAGGCACTGTAATGTTTGAGAAATTTAGACAGCTTTCAACATTTTCCTTCCTACAATAACTGCTGTTAGGAACTACTTTGTGCATGATTAATATCTTTATTATTGTATCATGGAAGATCTCTTCTACACTAGACTGGAGACCAAGTTTTTAGAAACTTTAAGAATTTTGAAACTTTTAAGTCCTGCTGATTAGTGGGAACTGAAATTTCTGTGCTTTCTTATACAAGATCAAAATTGGTATGAGTGTGACGCATCGGCCAGAGCTGCACTGGCTCTACAACTATGGCTGGCGCCCAGAGTGGGTCACACCCCAGGAGCAGGATGACCTGAGGTGCAGTGAGAGCAATTGCTCTACTGCCTTTTTGGCTGTCAGTCTGTGCGCTGAGGAGGCAAGGACAAGGCGGAGGCCTTTTGCATAGGAAAAAAGAGGATTTATTACTCTGGGGAATCTGGGGACAAAAGACAAAAAGGCAAGGATGCAGTAACTTAAATATGGGGGAGGTTCAAAGGGAGGATACAAATCATCAACTAATCAGGGATATCCTGGGGAGGAGTAAAAGGCAGGGTTCACAAAAGCATCGTCCAGTGAGGGAAGTAGCAGGGCGGGGATTGGGTCACCTGGACCAATGGGACATGGAACTTTAGGGGATTTCCAAAGGGGATTTCCAAGCAGGGGGTTGGTACAAGGTAGGATTGACAGGGAACACACTGGAGCAAGGGGCAGATATCAAGGTAAATTGGCAGTGGGGGTGGGAGGGTATAATTTGGACCAAACCATTACCCTGGGCAATAACAGAACATACCATTAACAAGAAACACACTGGAACATGTAATGCCCATTTGTCACAGTTGATATGCACAAGACACAACACTTCAAGGTGTTAATAGCAATCTCTATTGTTCACAGCTCACTTTTATATGGTTTTCAAAAATCATGCGTTCAATCCCAGCTGGCTGGTAACTTGTTACCACCCAGTTCACCAGCCAATAGCTGCCTGCGTACATGCTCACCAAAGATTGGCCCGCATCTGTTCCCTGCAGTTAAGTCCTTCTGCTTTTCAGTGGAAAATCTTCCTTAAGGATGTTTTATTTCCTTTCCTCACAGGTACAGGCTGATCAAGTCAAGGTCAGAGTTACTTGTGTCTGTGAGGCCTTCAGGCCAGCTGTTAGCTGTCACACCCATTTACCCATTTGGTCTGTCAACACACCCCAAAAAAAAATTGTCATAGTTTCAAATGGGTCATTTCCGTCAGTAAGTTTGATTATATGAGGCTTCTGGCTCTCTGTTTAATAATGTAGTGCAGAAGATATACTGAATAATTTATTAAATATCAACTTCAAACACTAGTACAAGTGCTCTGGATTCCATTTATTATAAATTGTTAGCATGTTTGAAAAACAAATCATTCCTTAACGTGGAGCCAATGCTTGCTATAGCTCCCCCTTTTTCCCCTTGGTCCAGTTTTTATGTGTTGCTGGAATGTGGCAGCTCTGATAGCAGAGTCTCAGAAACCTGGAACTTCAGAAATAAATCCAAGCACTGCATTACAGTAACTAAATTTTGCTGCTTTTCAAATTATGCTGCTCATCCTGTCTCCTGTTGTGGGAGATAGGAAGGAGCTGCCGGAGGAGGTTTAATTTCCACCCTGCCTTCTCTTGCACAGGCAGGGAGGTTCACGAAGTTGAAGGGTTTGGTTTTTAGGTCTAATGCTGTGATTTGGCTCTATCATGAACTCTGTCAAAGGAGAGAGTTTTTACCATGAGTGCATTGCTAAGGCTTATACCAGGCCATCTGTCTATTTAAGCTTGTTTTATTTTGTTCAGTCAAGGTGTACCTCAGATTTCTCAAGTATAACTTACTGGAGAAATGTTGGCCAGGGCACCTCAGATGGTATTTTTGTAACTGGCAGTGGGAAGACTCTGGTCTCTTATAGTGAGGGAGATTCCACTGAGCCAGATTTGGTAAAAGGACATAGGGAGGTACAGAAGTGTGTAACTTTCTAATTTACTGTTACACTGACCACAAGCCAGTGTAGGCTGAAATTTTAACAATTTAAATGCAAAATTCCTAAGACGTTTTTCACAGGTTATGTCAATTACAGAGCTGTCTTGTTCCTGTTGCTGTGATGGTGACATCAGGTTTAAGTCAGCTCACTACCTGGTTACTCTTATGTCCCAGAGAACCCCATTCAGAAGTTCTGTCCTTTTAGCTGAACTGTTGAATTGAGAGACATTTGGACACAGATACAGAAGAATGGTTCAGCTTGGTTCACCAAATCAATCAGTTAATCTAAGTTCACCTTTCATTTCCTGGACTGTTTATGGACATATCTGGATGTGGACACAAGTGACTTAGAGGGATACAAAGACAGTTAATACTATTTGATCTACTTCAGAACCAAGTCTTTACCAAGACTTTAAAGCCATCAGAACACCTGCACAGCTTTTTATTACAGTCTGTAGGATGCAAAATATGTTAGGGTCCAAGGTATTTAGCAGATTCTCCTCCTCGTGACTCAGCCCTTGTCCCACTGCTTGGGCATCAGCTCCTGTGGGACTGAGATCCTTGGCTCTCTAAAAGTGTGTGTGAGGATTTCACTTCATAAGGATCATGAATCTTCTTTGGTTTTCTCACTGGTAAGTTTAATTGAAAAATGGGGAAATCAGTGGCCGAGAGTGAACTGACAGCAGAACCTAAGCCTCTGTTCATTCATCTGAATTAAATAAAATAACTTTCACCTGAAACCAAGCAGGCAAGATAACTGCTTCGAGCCTCACACCCACAAGCTCTTCTGTTCCCTCACTCACACCTCCCAGCATTGTGCAAGCAGATATATTTATAGCCTGCTGGAATGGCATTGCTTATTTTCTTGTGCACACAGGCCTAATTAGCAGGTATCGCTCAATTTATTCTTGATTCAAACATAATTAACAATATGCTTAAGTAATGATTTTGTTTATGCCTGTTAACTGCAGCCAAACTTGTCAAACTATTGTTCCATTAATTTAATCCTGCCTCTTGATTTAGTGAAATTCAATTACTGTGATGCAGTTAGTCATATAGTAAATGTTTTCAAGTTCTCTTCTGTTGCTTGGAAACTTCCTTAGTATTTTCTAGATTATCATAGTGTGTTGCCAAGGGAATGCATAAGCAAAAATGGATATCTTTATAGACTGTCAGGCGTACCTGACTATTCCTTACAAGTTCTGTACAAGAATTAGATTCATTTCAATAGTAAATAATCCAAAATCATTAGATTCACTTCAGTTGTAAATAACCAAATGTCTTTTCTTGCACAATATCATTTTACAAAAGGGAAAAGAAGTGATAAAGTCATTGTTATGACTGATGTCCTTGTGTGTCACTGCCAGCCCAGTGCAGGTTAGCAGGATCCTCCCCAGAGTCTGGAGACAGCACTAAGGGAAATACTCCTCCAGAAACAGAAGAGGAGCCACCTTCCACTTCTTTTCCCTGCTGGCAGCTGGGCTTCAACAGCTCAGGCTCCCTTGGGCATGTGCCCGAAAGCTGCATTTTGGAGCACAGGGTGATCTTAGAGGCTTCTTCTCTTCACTGTGTGAGAAACTAGTGTTTTCTTATAACCCTTCAGCTTTGCCCCCAACACAGCAATTACACACATTCCTACTTGGATCATTTCAGCATATGTTTATTCAAGATTTTAACCATATGCACCTTAGCAAAATCATGGAATTGCAACTGCTCAGATCATTAGTGAATTCTTCCCCCAGACTGGCTGGAGGGAATTCTTTCACACACTGAGCATGTCTCATTAAGTCATTAATATGCTTGAGGACACACTGTGTTGTGGTTCCTGACACCGTGCGGGTGTTCAGGAACAGAGGCAGTTTCCTCAAGATCTCTGAGCAGGCAGCCTCTGCTACACTGGGTGACTAATGCCACTTGCTAGTAAAATCCTGATTCTTTGACTCTCCATTTTTTAGCTTTTTTCCTCTATTCAGCTGCCTGAAACAAGGCAAGACAGAGGTGCTGTTATGTTGTCTCTCAGGACTTGAAAAGATACCCCAGCAGCACTGTCTCTATTGATGTAGGGAGAGCTGCCTTGTGCATATTGCTGGCACTTCAAAACACACCCTGAATAAGGGAACGAGTTGGGAAGGACCATGAGGGAATCCCAGCATAAATGTTCTGCCTTGAAGAGCAGCATGTGTGAGCTGCCAGCTTTTGAAAGGTTTGTGGTCATTTGGAGGGAATCTTCAGCCATTTACACAGCTCGGGGAAGGCCTGTTTTATTCAGGAGAGCTGAGGACGGGGGTCTGCGTTTTCTGAGTGATGAGGCCTCTTAAGATCTCCCTTGATGCCTGAAATAAATGATGTGTGCCTATGCTGTCATTATTTGAGTGAAAAAGACTTGGTTTGAAACTCCCCCAGCTCCCACTGATGCTTGCAGAGCTCCGAATCCAAGGGTCCTGTCTACACTGCAATTTGTATCAGTTTATCAGTATCAGTTTATTTGTATCAGTAACAATAAATCAGCCTTGTTCTATAGATAAAGCCCCTCTTAAACAGTGTCTTGTGTTTAGTTTCCCTATCAATTAAAAGTAAATCCATGTAAACTCTTACACAGTTTCCCTATAAAGATTTGAGGCAATTGAAGTAAATAATCTAGAAGTAACCAGGTCACTCATATACAGACACACACACACATTTGGATGTTATATATGAAGAATATAAAAATGGTGAGGGCACACAAGGAACAAAGTTGAAAAGGAAAAGTGTTCAAAGAGCTCTAAATTTGGCAGGATGAAGAAGGCAGAGTGTTGGGCAAAGGGAAATCAAACTGAAAGGTTGTTTTCCAAGTGTTCTAATGAAATGATGCCTGACTTTCCCATAAATCCCCTACCTGGTACCCCCTCCCTGCTCATTACAGATTGCTCTGGAGATGAAACTGCCTTATCTGTGCAGTGGGGCTCACACATCTGGTGGTGGAAAATTACCCATCCTAAACTATGAACAAAAGCTATGTTGCATCCTTGCTTATAAATGTGTGGTTCTTCCTGAAACTAAAAGCAAAGCTCTGGCATTTGAGCATAAGGGCTCAAGGTCTGTCAGTGTCCTCAACACATCCAGAAGAGCCCAGTCAGGGCATTCCTTTGGGCATTTTGTGATGTCTTGCACAGAGCACGTGGTGAACCCTGGTTGGTTATAAAGCTGTCCCCAAACAGGGTGGCACAGAAAGGGGCACTGTTGGGAGCTCTGTAGGAGCGCTTGTTCCTGGGATGGTATGGTGGAATTTCAGCCTCACTGCAGAGTCCTTCCATCAAAAACTAAGATCTTAAGTTTTGCTTAGACCTGAAAATTTCACAAGAAATTGGGGTAGGGTGGCGCCTCTTTCCTCAGTAGAAAGAGACTAACTCCAGCTGATCTTTGATCAGTTCCAAAACCTGGTGGGTTTGTTGTTTTTTTTACAAGAAAATCTGCATGTTAATTAGCTCATTGTAAATGCACATATCTGCAAAACTGTATTTGCCAATAATCCCTAAATCTCCTATACTGCTAGAAGAGGTTTCATAAGAAAAAAAAAAAAAAAAAAAAAGGAATTTTGAATCATAAAGAACAAAAAATATTTAGACATCATGAAATACTTTATTTCAACTCAAAATACATGCATGTGGACTAAATTGCCATGGGATCTCCATAGTTTTTTTGGCAAATGCATTTGCCTAAATTCATAGTTCCTGTGTGCCTGTGCTAACAAGGGGTGGGTGGCCACTTGACTTGTACTAGTAAATACACCCTCAATTTTCCAGCCATGTTGTTTAGGGCAAGTTTAAAATTTACCCTAAATCTGATTAATACCTCATAAGCCTGATTTATATGTGCTTTGCTATAAATGGTCATCAGCTGAGTATTTAAAGAAGGAAACCAAATGACCTATACATAAAGAATGACCACTAATCTTCTCAATGGCCTTTCCCTGTGAATTCTGAATGCTTTATCTGGTACAAATCCTCAGCTGTAAACTCCAGGTTTGATTCTCCTCTCACAACAGTGTAAATCAGAAGTAATAGCTCTGCTGAAGCCAGTAAATTTATACTGCAGTAAAGCACCACAAGAAGAGAATCAGTCAATTCCCCATTGGTATCAATAAAAAGAGCACCAGGCTTCATACAAACAAATGTCAAGAGGCTTCCTTGAGTCCATTCCACTTGACAGAAGTTATTTAATATATACATTTTAATGAGGTCTTTTAAGCTGTATTACATTTCACCTGTTGATGTTTATATGGTAATGCTTAGAAACTGGTTTACTGTATCAAATGTAACATACTTTGATGCAGTCATCTATATGTATATGTGAGGAGGTTGGATGTACCACATATGGAGAAAATTTAATATTCAGGGTTCCCAAATGGCATCTTTACATAATTGTTAGAATACTTAAAGGAGCTGAATAGCTGTAGTGGTCAAAAAGAGAAAGAGACTCATAAAGCTAATGATAAATAAACATTTGTACACACATGCCACAAAATAGTCACTAATTTCTTGTTAGAAGAGAGGAACAGCTGCTAGCTGTATTTCTCATAATAATAAAAATATCATATGAATTTAAATATGGCACAGATCAGAATCCTGTATTTTGCATGCATTGTTAAATATTCCCTGAAGTTATACTTCCTACTATGTTCTTTGGCCGTAAGCAAAAGTTTTTCTCCTCAGAAATCTGTAGATTCTGTGAAGTGACAGGTTTTGCTGTAAATAGGATTTTGCTTTAGAATAATGAAGAGGTAATTCCCTAATTATCAATGCACCATATTGCAGGCATTGCTGAGACTTCAGACATTGGGGCTCTTGACAAAAATAACATCCTTTGACAGCAATTTGGAAGCAGCTCCCTTGCATGTCAGAGACAGTGTGAACCCACAGCTGCACAGGTTTCAGCAAAGACAATTTTAAAACAACTTTCTGGATTTATCTTTCCAGCTAAACAGATTTAACCAATTACCTGCCAGTGTGGGATCATGTCGTTTGTGGCTCCAGGGCTGTCTCTGCCAGCAGCAGCTCCAGGTTTTCTGGCTGGGAACATCAGGCAGCGGGGACAGGCTCACTTTGATCTCATTTTGTTTCCCTGGAATGTGTTTAAGTGGAAGCAGAGCTGGTTTGGTACCAACACATCATGGAAACACAAAGGTTTCAGCACCAAGGTTGAGATGGATGTCCTGCACATCTTGGTGACAGGAAGCCAAGCACAGGGAAAAGGGGACAAAGGCCTTTGGGATCTGAGGGATGTGTCAGTGTTGATGCAAAAAAGTGTCCTCCTTTATCCCCCCAAAACACTGCATCACAAGAGTTAAAATAGAAAAAAAATTCAACTCTGCAATATGGAAATGTGGGAACCTGCAGCTGAAAATGGAAACTTAAACAACCCCTGAGAAGTGTGCAGCAAAGAAGAGGCTCCTCCTGTGAATTTATCCTGGAAAAGGGAATGCAGTACATTTCACAAAGCTGAGCATGATAGCTCTGTGGAATTACTCATGTAATAACATTTTGTACAAAGAAGTCAACTTTGATTTTGGTCTCAATTCATGTTGAATCACGTTGCATCTTATAACAGTAATTTTCAGATACCATTAACATTTTTTGAAGGAAATGTTTAATATTCAGAGCTTCTTTTTTGTCTGATTTATCAGTATCATGAGTTTAGGAGGGCTTTAGGAGTCATTTTTGTTTGTGCTGGAATACATACAATCAGGAAAAATCTTTTTTCTTGACAAGCCAGCTCCTCCCTGCTCACTTCTAGAGTTTTCATTTGAAACCAAACAGTCTAATCTTTCACTAAAAATTGTTTACTGCTCTTTTATTGTCACTTGCTTTCATAAATGCTGTCAGTGCACATGATACCCTCTCTACTTCAGAACCTGCTTATAGCTGTTTATTCACAAAGGTGATAAAATACATTTGATTTACACTGAAACAAGCTTGAGGGCCCTGTTTATAAATATCTCTTACAGTCACAATAATTCCATATTGTGGAAATTAAGTTGGAAATTCCAAACAAAATAATAATAATTTAGTCCAACTGGGGTGAAGGTTGAATCTTGATAGTATAATCAAGTTCCAGAAAATGGAAATATGCCATGTCATAAGTAAGAAACTAACTGCATAGTAAATACTGTAATTAAAAATTGATTAATATTACTAGAAATAATTAATATCAATCAGAATTAATTCTTCCCTGATGCATACTCTTAACCTATAAGTGGAGTACATGTAGTTTAAAACTTTCAGTGAGCCCACTGCAAAGCTTGAATTGCAATTCCTAAGATGTAACTTTTCTCGTCAGTGTCTAACTTGTTTTTGTAGTTGTATAGCGTGTCATACTATCATCTGCAATACCGCCCAAAGCCATCCCCCTCACAAAACTGAGCCTAGGATTATTTTGCTTAACTTTGGAGAACAGAGGAAATGGATCAGAGAGGAGCTTGGACCTCCCTGTTGTTTTGATGGCCCCTTTCCCTGGCTGGGGCTGTGTCAGGGCTCTGCCTATCCTCTGGAAGGGGCTATATCAGCTCACTGTTGTAGCCCTACAGTGAGATATCATCTCACCTCTGCCACCACCAAAGAGCTGCTGCTCCTGGTAGTGTGAGTCTGAAGAGTTGAGCTTCCAGCCTGCAGCTGTCCCCCTGGTCCCTGCAACAGATCTGCAAGTGTGGAACTGGAAAATAAACCCCAAACCACCAAGCTGCAGCTCTTCCTAAAGCTTAATAATAATCCTTTGTAATGTTTGTGATTTGAACTATCACTAACAACTGCATCAGTAGCAGAGACCCTGAAGATAGGCTGGTCACATCAGAAGGGTATCAGGAAACATGAAGAAGCTCCTTAATTAATTTCTAATCCTTTTTCAGCCTTAATCTTCTTTTTTATAGTAAGATCTGGCATTACACATTTTCTGCAGACATGCTTTCTAGATGATGTAGATTAAGTTTGAATTGCTGGAAGCAGCATGTTGGTAGGTTAGCTCTTACTGCAGCCTCGTGCTGGAATGCCTAGGATTATTCTCTGGGGTCTGATATATTCAGCTAAAATATTCATTAAAAGTATGTGAAGTCATTCAGGATTTTAATCCATGTTCTGTTCTGTGTTTCACGAAGGTTCAATATCTTTGCCACAGCTGGGGCTGTTTTATTTGTGCATTTATTCCAGAATTAGACTTACAAATAGCAGTGCTGGGATAGGAGGCAGGAGGGTACCAAGTGAGTATCTTGTTTCTAGGAATAAGAGTAAATTATTCTGCAGATATTTTGAGTACATATTGTATAATCAAGAGGTGGGGCTTTTTTTTTTTTTTCCTTACTAGCAATTGATAAAATGTCTTCTAATTTATTTTGTGAATACATGAAATAAGTGGAGAGGCCTGTTCTATGACCCTAACAAATAGAGATGTAAGAAGGGTAGCCACCAAGCATCCTCCTCCACCCTTACCCTGGAGCAGAATCTGAAGTCTCCCAGTTTGGAACATTTGAAACATATGTTAGAGAATTCCGTCCCTATCAAATTCTGTAGCAACATATTTTCAGGATCCTAAATAAGGACCATAATTGTCTTTTTTCCCATGCTTTCTAGAGAAGCTTCTAAACCTCCCTGTAGTTAAGCAGGAATCTTCCGTGGAGGTAGAAGGTTTTTTAATAAGAAGTTAGTAAAATTTAACAACTATCTGGACAACTATCACCTGATCTTGCTTCTGACACGTCCAATAGGAGAGTTCCAGGCTGCAACCATAGTAAAGAACAGAATGTTCATCCCTTCAAATTCAGGAATGAAGGTAGGTCAGTGCTGCCGATGTGTTTTAAATTGTTCCTGCCTTAGATGCTCTTGCACCACTACCAGAACCATATTTAAATAAGAATTTATAATCTATCCCACTACCTTGGTGGGGAGAAAAATGTGTTCAAGTAGCTGGGATAGTAGGTAGCACTGTGCTGTGGAAGTGAAAGGCTGAATGTTCACTGAGCATTTCCTGTTGGGTAGAACACACACATCTCTGTGCTGCACACTTTCGTCAGGATTTAGGTGAGTTTCAGACTTGCCAAAAATATTCAGTTCTTCTGCAAACACCAGGAACAGAGACACACAACAGACAATGAGTTTACCCAGAAGAGCAGGAGACACTTGAGACCTCCCCACATGTGTTTAACTTCCTGAGTAACACAGGGACAGGTATTACACAAAAAACATTTTAAAATTATGACTATTCCTTATGTATAGGATAGTAAAAAAAGAGATCAAACTAACCAATTCACTGAAAGGTGGAAGAAAAATCCCTTTGCACAATTACAGATAAAAACATTAGGATTCACATTTTTCTAAGGTGAAAGCCTAAGGGAGGTATTTAGGAGTTTCTGAGGATTATTAGAAACCTAGAATGTTATGACTTAGAGAATTCTCTTTACTTAGCATTTCAGAGAAAGAGTTTATGTCAGCTAAGGTGCCTGGATAGGGAAAAAGTTAGCCTAGATCAGTATTTCTCTGACTTGGAGCATGTGTGGAGCACTCTTGGTCTCCCATGTGCTTTCAGCACAGGGCTTCATTCTCTGGCAGCTGCTGGAAACAGTTGTGGGTCGGGGGAATTAAATCACTGACATCTGCCACCTTGTGTCTCATTTCAGGGTGGTGGCCCAGACTTTGAGGAACACTTGCCTTGAGTATAGATATTTTATCTTAGAGTTGTTGGTTTGACTTTTCTTTGCTATTGTGAGACAGAATGTACAATGAAAGTCAGGGATTTTGGGAGTATCAACCTTTTTTAAAAATATATAAATGAAAAAACACAACAAGCAACAGTGTGTAAACCAATCTGAAATCCCTTAAATGTGATTTGGCCCTAATATTTCTATTCAGGTTTTTATTCAATACCTATTACTAAGTTGTCAATTATCAGCTTGTGTGTATCACATAATATTCAGTAATCCCTAGGTGCTTCTGTTATGCTCTAGGCTCTATAAATGTATGTTTCAAGCTGGGGTTTTTTATGCTGTGAGAGCATAAGCTGGCATGGAAAACAGGAAAAAAACCCAGGGGGAAAAAAAAAAAACCAACAGAGAAAAACCACCCAAAACCAAAACAAAACCAACCAAAACAACAAAACCAAACCAACCAACCAAAAACAAAAACCAAGAAATCAAAAAACCCAAAACTTTTTTAAAAGAGCTGGAATTATACCCTGAATACGTGTCTCTGACTTGACATGCCAATAGCCACATATGTACTTGGATAATTATATAGATGCTTTGAGTCCTCAAGTGGATCCATGTATGTACAAACCCATAGTTTTAATACACAAGCTGCACTCAGTCTTGAGGTGGAACTTTGAAATTAAAAAGTCTTTTTGATATTCCAACTGGCACATTTTAGGATGTTTGCCTCTGCATGAATTTTGTTACAGTCTGAGGTGTACAAGAATTTTCTGTTGTTTCCATTTTATTTGTTTGGTTTTTAACAGCTGTGCCATCATGACATGAACCTTCTGCCCAGCCACTCAGCTGTGTAAGGCAGACTGATTGAAGACACCCTGACACTCCTGAACATGTACAGAGGTTTAATATACTCAGAGAAAAGTAAATTTCAACAGTGATGAAAAATATTTCTGCAATTAGAGGCAGCTTTTTTAATGTTCCAATGTTGGCCCAGCCCCGAGGTTCCCACCACCTTTCCTCTGTGAGCCAGAATGTTATCTCAAAGTATTGGGCACTTTGGCCCAATGTGTTCTCATTGCAAGAGAATGTCAGCAATGGAGGGATAATGGGTTAACACTCCAGCAAAAAATTCCCTTATAAATTCAGTCCTTTGCCAAGTCTGTTGATGCCCTACTTTCAAGACTGTCATAGCAAGCAATTCTGGGCACTCTCTGTTTATTAAAAACAGGGTGCTAAAATCAATATAGCAATATCTTGTTGGAGAAAATAAAATTCATCAATAAGTTTGTCATTTTAAAGACGATCAAAAGATTTGTTTATTAGGCATCATCTAGGCTTTAGTAATAGTTGGTATGAAAATAATGAGACATAAGCCATATTAGACATACAAATCTTTAAATTACATCAGGGAGTGGACATTTTTCTCTAAGTGAAGGGCTGGGAGCATTTCCTATCTCTACTTTAGCCTATATTAATCACCAATTACATACCAAAACCTGGTAGTGCTCACAGATTCCAGTGGCTCAGGTGCAGCGGTATCTGTGCATTTAAAACCATTAAAAATACCAAGTGTGCCGAAATTTTCACTGGACTCTTATAAGCAATATTTATTCTGATCTGCAAGAGTTAATTTCTGAAAGCTCCAGTTCAGCCTAAGCACTGTCTAATTAGTATGAACATCAGTACATTTAAAGTATTTTCCTCTTCTGTGGGCAAGAATAGCAAAACTAAGTGTGAGAAGGAACTCTAAAACTCATCTTCATTAGGGAGAAAGAGAGGAAGGCTGTCTTTACACTGTCAGTAAGATGTTCAGCACCTTGCAACTCCTGAGCTTTAATTAATCCCAAGTAGGACTGTGAGCACAGAAATACTTGGGCAAACACCCAGAGCTGGGGAAGATCTTCCTACGCAGGCATTTGAGAGCATCCAGACCCAGCTGGCCTCAAAGAAGGAAAAAAGGTTAAAAAAAAAAAAAAAAAAGTAAAAAAAGGTAAAAAAACCCCCACACACAAAAAAAAACAAAAACAAAAAACAAAACAAAAAATAAACAAACAAAAAAACAAACAAACAAAAAAAAACCCAGGAGGAAAAGCAATTGCTGATAAATAGGATTGTGGATCCATAGCTGAAAATGGACTATTGAGTCTTTCTGGGAAGATAATAGACATGAACTTGTCGACAGATTTCAACAGATGAAAACATTCCTGAAACTCTTAGAAGGTAGGTGATAAAATACTTCTTAAAAACTAACTTTTCTGTGTGGAAAGCTGAGATTCTCTGTAGTCTAAATGGTATCTGTATTAGAAAAGCATTTTCATATGCTGATTCCTAGCTAACTTTATTCCATAACTCCTTCCTCTTTTTCTTAGGGATTCTTTTGCAGAGCCAGGTAAATCTGTACTCTGTAAGCAAAGCAACCAGGAAAACAGAGGGGAATTGGTGGCAAATTGTCACAGTAGTAAAATTGGTTTTCTAATAGCCTTTTTCAGAATAGTTTCTCACAATTTCTTTAGGATTTGAGCTAATGGAAAAGTGTCTTTCACTCTACGTAGAATAAGGCATATGTGGGAATGATCTAAGACGGCAAAGGTTCTTCTTGGTATCCAGAGACTTGGTTTTGGTTTCTTGTAAAAATACTGATTTATGTAACTGCTGTGTTCATGGAGCTTTACAGGAGATTGGTTTATGGAACAAAGGACTGGCTCTTGCCCCGTAGCCATGGAATCCATAAACATGGCAGAGAAAGGGAAAAAAACCAACCAACTAAACAAAAAACCCCAAACCAACCAAAAATGAAAGCAAAAGAGGAAAGAATTAACACAAAATTTCCTGACCATGTTAAGCAGAGGAGTGCTCCTAAGTGAATCTGGAGCTCAAATTTATGTTGTAACCCAAATTTCCTACTCTTCTATCCACCTTGCATTGTGCATTGTCAGGGGAAAAAGTGAAGAGTTTTGGCAGAGAGGGAAGTATCAAGAAAAGCAAAGATAGGTTCAGGACAGGGATTGGTTGTTTGTTTTTCTTTTATTTCTACCTCTTCTGCAGTTGTGCTGTTTTCTCAACATAAAAAGTAGACAGATGCTTTTCAGGAAGACAAAATGAGAACAGTAAAACAATTCTCTGTTAAACTGGAACAGTAATAATTTGAGCTGGAAGGCTAATTTATTCTTTAAAGAAATAGAAAAAGCAGGCCAGGACAAAACAGCTCTTTTCTGCTCAAAAAAAAAAAAAAAAAAAAAAGAAAAAAGAAAAAAGTCCCAGTGAAATATGCTACTGGGCAGAATTGCTCACAACTTTTGGATGCCACAAAGGATTTGCCTTGACACATAATGAATTTTATTGAGGTCAAATTTCAAGTTATCTAAATACTAGTTTGTCTCCAGAGATACAGGGCTCAGGAAATTATATTGCAATAATTATGAATTTTTTTTTCTTGACACTGATGTGAGAAGCATTGAATATTATGAATAACACTATTCTCAAAAACTTTCTAAAAAAGCTGATGAAACTTTTGTCCCTTTCATGGCTAAAAAGCTGAGTTTATAAACTCTAAATTTCCACTCATTTACAATTTCATTAAAGCATCACCATGCTTCTTTGGCTGCACCACAGCTCAGTCACTGCAGTTTTCCTTAGGATCAGTTCATGGAATGTCATGGCTGGAGTAGGCACAGGACCACAAACAACAGCAGCAGTCCCTTCATTATTTTAGAGAGTTTATGAAAACTTAATAGGCCTAGAAATTCAACTATCCCGGCAGCAAAGGAACTGAAGAAATAAATAACTACAACAAGTGGTGGTTTTTAGCTCTTGTAAAATTGAATCATTAACCTTAATAATGGTGTGTTTTGACTGTGGTGTAAAACAGATGAACTTTGAGGGCACATCCTTTACCCTGGACAGGAAGCTCTGTGATTCTCAGGCACTTGGATCTGCTGCTCTGCATGCAAAACAACAAAGGTTTTTTATTAATCTTAGCCGGTGTGAGAGGACGTTTTTCTCCTCCTTTCTCATATTAAAGTTAGTAAAAAATAAAATATTTCACTTCTATAAATGTATATATAGAGATACATATACATACATATAAAAAGATTTATAGATCCAGGTGAATAAAGCAGTGAGTACATTAATAATCTACACAACACTGTAGTGGTAATTACTTAACCTGAAAGATACTTCTCAAATTAATTTAGCACAGCCTTTTTGCTAATACTATGTACAAACTAAAGCAGAAGATGCACAGTTTAAAAGAGAATTTCAGTCAATCAACTGGCTATATCTCATCCTCTCAGCAGGGAAGGATGTGTTAGGAATGAAAGTACTGAAGAAAATGTAGAAGCAAAATCAAGATCTTAGAAAGTTGGAACATATTTATTAATACACAGTTGATCAAATGAGACTCAAGCATCAAATGTCTAAGTCTGTCTTGCTAGATGGTAAACAAAAGGAAATCAAAACACACTAATTTCAATATACATCCTATAAATGTCTGTCTGATCTGGATTCCTTTGGAAAACCTCTAGCTTTTCAAGCCAAGACCTCTCTGAAAGAAGAGAGGAAAGGTCTGAAGAAATCAGGCAACTCCAATGGTCAGTGTATTAGTGTAACTCACTAAAAAGGAGCTCAGGCCCTCTGTTTTTTAAAATACTCAATTTTACCTTTGGAATCCACATAAACAATGGAAAGAGCAATTTTTCACTGATCTGTATTTCTCACAAATTTGTTGGCTTCTCTGCCTTTTACAACCTTTTAAATATTTATGTAAGCCTTCAGATTTTGAAAAGGCAGCTCTTTTGACATTCCTTTAGCAGAAACAAAAATTATCGTTAATACAATTTTAATGCAGATTCTTCAAACAAAACCAAACTAAAATCTCTTTATAGACTGCATGACTACATTAGGATAAGGAGTTCTCCAAAACCCAGTTATTCCTTTAATTACTTTTTGACTTAGCCTTTTTATAAACTAAGGTTAATAAACTAAGAGGAGCATGAAAATGTATTTTTCCCTCCTTCATGTAATGCTTGTGATTGTCACAGCACAGGATGAGAGTTGCTATCAATGGTAAAAAAGTGGCAGTGGACACACAGGATTGTTAACAGCTGAGTTCTGCAGTCAGTGAAAGTCTGGCTTAGAATGCCCCAAAATATCTTTTTTAGTCACAATGGAATGATTTCTATTAAGGAGAGAATCATATCACTGCAAAGCTGGTGTCAGCATGCCCAGCAATTATTAGTGCAAGACACCATAAATTTGACTGCATTTGCTTTAGGCTCCGTAGTTATTAACAAGCAGAAATCCTTGTATTAATGGAGTAGTGGAAACAGAATTGATGCCTCAGGTTTTAACTTTTATATTTTTCAGACTCTGTGCTGCTCTAGTGTGTGGGTCTGGGCTTCATATAAAGGGATAGTAAGCTCTCTTCACAGAATAGGGAGACAAAACAATTCCTTCTCTACCTGGGTACCCAAGGACAACTGATCCAGATCTCATGCCCAAGAGCATAAACAACAGTGGACTGAAGAGAGAAAAACAAGAAAGATGGGACTTCATGGGCTGGAGCTGCAATTGGACAATTATGCTAATAATTGTGCTCCAATATGCTAATGGACCAGAACTTATAAAAGTGGGAGACCTCCTGACAGGTTGTCCATTTTTGTGACCATTTTGGGTTCACCTGGGCCATAGCCCTGGTTGGGCTCTTATGCTGCCCAAGGTGGATCTATTGAGGCCTCCTAATAAATCCCTACTTTATTCTTTAGCTTCATCTAGTCTCTGTTCTAGGTCAGCCTTCACAAGGCATCACAATGAAGCACTTTATTATCCCTAAAAGGCAGCATGTGGCACATGCACTCTGTAGGGTGTTACCAGTGTCCTTGGAGCAATTAATTCCTGCACATCCTATGGCATATAATTATCTCAAGACTAACCACGACCCTGCGGATCCTCTATTTAAATTATATTTTGTTACAGAATGGAGTATACATTATTGAGGCACATTATTTTGATTACTGAAATTTGACATATTGTGCCTATTAACCAGTAAGCCTGAATATTTAATTTATGAGATTAACTCCACATTTTTTATGGACCAGTCACTTACGGGAAGTAAACTGGCAAAACTGCAGAGGAGTGAATGGGAAAAGTTCCTTCTGAAAATGGTGCTGTAAAAGCAGAAAAAAAGTGTGTCATGCTATATACTGGTAGATGGCACATTACATTAGGCTGGTAAATGGGTTAATTAGGCTCATTAACATCATTTCCTCTTAAAAAGTTTTCAACTGAGAAGATGAAAAGATTATGTTAATCTTTACACTTCTCTCTTACATTTTACATTTTTCACACAGGCCTTTTTTAATCAAATATTGATGATGGTGCCTGTTTTTCTTCAAAGCCCAGCAATTAGATTGCAGCTCCCTCCCAGTAAGTGGTGTTTACTTATCTTTATTTTCCTTCTCTCCACTTTTTTTTTTTATAAACACAACATAAGGTCCATTGAATTCTTGCCAGAAAAGCCTCTCTGGATGTTTTATCTGATGACCAAGAAACCTGCGGAGCCTGAATCCCCCAAACCCTTCTTGACCTGTGGAACAGATCCCACAGTTCTGTCCCACAGCTGAATCGACCACTCCCAAATTAAAGCCGGGGACTACAGCCGTGCCATATAAACCAGATGAACTTTCCTTTTCTTCCTGGCTGTGGCCGTCCCTGTGGGATCTAGGTAAAGGCTGTGTGGAGTGGGTAGACGCTGCTCTCTGCTGGCAGCAAGGAAAACATGCAGGAAACTAAATTTCCCCTAAAATTACTTTCAAAAATAAAGCATTTCTACAATTTCTTTACATAATGTTGCATACAGTGATTAAGCATTAAGGCAGGGGAAAGGTATTAGGATAAAATAACTCTTCAAATGTATAAATATTAATTGAAAGCACCTAAATAAAGCTGCATCTTCTGTACAAAATAACTGCTTAAATACTATTTTGAAAGTTCTTTTGTACATGTATCTCCATACACACAGAAAATTCCTCAGGACCAGGATAAAGATCTCAAAAGTTTGGAAAATCGATAGAACAGCTGTCTCCTATTTGAATATTGCAATCTACTCTTTAAGAGAAGACTTCAAAACACTTCTTCTTTAAAGAACTGTTAAATAACAGCTCTATAAAACCAATTTATGTTCCAGCTTGGGCCCCCTCTAGCAGCAGCCCGAGGAATCAACATCATAAAACTACTGGAACTAACCAGATACCGTAAGCACAATATTAAGAGAACGAATGTTCTCACGAAGTAGCCGCTGCTGTGAAATAAAGGAATATAATTCTGCTGCAGAGAGAAAAGCAGGTTGCTCTGGCAGGTTACCTCTGAAATTCTGGTTTGGTGCATTGCTTTCACACTACCCCTAAAGTCAGATTTCAGATCACAGACCTGAAGTCTATGTAAACTTTGCTTTCAAACCCTGAAGCAAAAGCAGCCTCTGCTTTGCACAAGGAAAGTGAGGGTACTTTCTGCAGTCCAGTCAATTTAAATCAGGGAGGAAAAAACTTTATATCACAGGACATGGTCAAGATACTGTGAACAACCACCAAAATAACCCCACTAACTGAAAGCAATTTGCTTGAGGGACTCAGAAGAATGATTCTGTTTATTACTGCACATAGAAACTCAAGTTCAGATTATATTAGTTAGAGAGTGAAATTTTCCATAGGACAATTCTTTCTTACTGTCAGGAGGAAAATGAATCAACCTGGCAAAGATGATGACATATCCCAGTGAAACAAAAAAACAATTGCATACTTCTTTTTGCATTTTTTCACCTTAAGTTGCATAGATGGGGGATGCTATGACATATTTAATATTAGTGTCAATGCTTTAATGTTTCATGGAGCACCTGTCCCTCCATGGAGCTGCTCAGGGAGTGGAGCTGAGCAGAAATCCAGTGCCACATCACAGGGTCTTAGGGATCCCCATGGCACAGCTGCAATTGCTGAGGAGCAGAAACCAAAGGTAATGGCAAAGTGGTTCAGGTGCTGCTCACAGAGAAGGAAAGTCCACAATTTGCACCCCTCTCAGAGTCTGCACAGCTTCTTTCCTATTCTGCTGGAACATGGCACTCCAGGAGGAAAGGATGGAAAAGCCAGGGAGCAGATGATCAAAAACTAGTTATTGCAGCACATAAAACCAGGGCACTATAACTCCTTCAAAAGGCAACTCAAACCTTGGTGATTTGTTTCCCTCCAAAGCACTAAGCCTTCTTTGGACTATATCTATTATTATCCTAAAGAAAGGAACACCTAATATTGCAGATAAGATCCAAGGACACTGCAGCAGGCAGCCATACACAATTGATTTTCCTGCTCCCTTACATTCAGTGCTGCTCCAATGGCAGGTACTGATACAAGTTTTAAAATGTTCTTGGAACTAATCTTCAGCCCACTTTAACTTAAATAAATCCAAAAGGTAATATTTCACTATCTGTGAAGGGCCCAGGAAGCAGAGGGTCTGTGCCACACCTTGAAGGTGACAATGAACTGCAGATGCAGCATGGAGTTGAAAGGCAAAGCATCCATCTCCTTTCGTCTTGCATTCCCTTCTCACATTTCTAGCATGGCTTCACCCTGAAACAGGCTTCCTTTTCTCCTGCTCAGGGTTTTGAAGGCTCTTTTAACAGAGGCTGTAATATAAAGATGTAGGCCTCAAAGGAAGTTCTGAAAAGTATTTTGTTCAGTACTTTCTGTGGAAGAAAAGACGAAGGGAACAAGATACAGAGTTATTCGGGACAAAACAAAAATGTTTCCACAGATGCTGGGTTAAAAACCACCATGTGGGGGGCAGGGGAAAAATGTTTTTGGAGTGTTTTTTATGTGGATTTTGGTTTGGTTTAGGGATTTTGCTGGGGTTTTTTTTATTATTGTGGGGTTTTTCCTAGTAGTCATAAAGTCTGTAGCATTTTGAGATAAATGTGCAGCAAAGAGATTGTGTCTCTTGGGTGTGCATTTTCACTGACTTTGCTTATGTTCCACCTTTCAAAGAGCAGAACTGGGACTTTTTTTGTGGTCACAGGGCCAAGTTATACAGAGCTACCACAGGATATCCAGATCTTACTGAGAAATTAGGTATCGAATATATCAGCAGCCTATGCCCATGTGGATGTTTTGCATCAAGATAAAGAGAGAAAAATGCTTCTGGAGAATAATGTGCACAAAGCTCTGTGAAGCAAGAATTAAAAGCAATGAGATTAAATAAAAAATAACTACATTAGGAATGTGTTAATAAATTAATTAGAGCCTACCAAAGTTGAAGTGTTCCTTAATTAAGATTGAAGCCCATGAGAGTACTCTCTTCTACCTGGGGATTTTGCCATGGATAATATTACCTGTTTGGAAATGTTTCTAAATCTGTGAGGAAAATGAGGTCAACTGAGATTGTAGCCTGATCATTAACTTGTATGATTTTTGACTTGTCTGTTTTCTCAGACCAGTTTTATGGATGATTTAATATGTTTTCTCTACTGCAGTCTCATTTCTAGCATATAAGATACATGTGAATATTGATATTTTTAAAAAAGAGGAGGTCAAGATTTAGTGCTTATTTCTCCCCCAGGTTTGTTTGATGAGTTTTTATCTTTGTATAACTTTCAAGTCAAACACGCAGAGAACAAAGTGGAGCAAGAAGCAGCACAAAGGCCACCATGCTGAAACACCTGAGATCCATCTGACTAATTAAGGAAATCATTATATAGATCTTAACAGGTCTTTTTTATGAGCATTTATATGCAGTCCGCATATAAAAATTAAATAATGTGCTTTTTGGAGTAGCAGAGACTGTTCACTTAGACAGGAAAAGGCACTATCTTTCCCATAAGGTGTCCATGCTCCATACTGTTTACTTTGTAGGGTAATGTACAAAATGCAGAAAATACTTTCTTGTTAACTTCTACACCTGCAACCTTTTGTAAGGCCACATGCAAGTTTGTTTTCCCCAAAACCAACTTAGTTTGCTATTCTGAAATGAGTCACTATCACTTTAAAGGCTCAGTACTATAAATACGGAGAATCCTTCTCTTATCAGTAGTGAACTGCAAGAAAGAAATTCACATATGATTGTCCTTCCCATAATCAAGCACAGACAACTATAGGGCAAGTCACAATGTCTCCTCACAAAAAAAAGTTCCTCAATATTTCAGTCTTTTCATTCATCTGTAATCTCAGTACATGGAAAATATAAGACCCTACTTCATAAATGGGCATGTCCTGAAGGTGCAGTTTGGTGCTGAATCTCAGGTGGTCTCTGCAGCTTCTCCTTCTTTGGGCACACACACCAATAAAACCAGTTCTTCCTTTAAACCTAAGAAGGCACATAAAAGGGTGTCTTGTATTTTTCAGGGGCAAGGGCAAGGCCTTGTATTTTTCATATTGAAGATCTTGGCCTTTGTTCTGCATGGTGCTCAGTCTGTGCCCATGCAGGAGAATTTACCAGTCTCACTTCTAATGTTCACACTTCCCATCAGGTCAGAAATGAGGCACCTCAGATGCTTCACTGCTTTACTGGTATTCCCCATCTGCAGCTATGCAGGAAAATTCTGGTTTCAAAAAGTCAATACCATGTCATTATGAGCATTGCATTTTTATGAAGTGGGAAATAAGAAAGACAAATGTTACTCCTGTTGATGAATTTGCCTCTTATCATTTCCCCTCTCTGCTCTGTGGAGAATGATTTGATTCACTCTGGGAGTTATTTGGGTCAGTTTTACTTGGAGAGAGAAAATAATGGTAAGCTCATTTGAGATTTATGCCAATTTAAGTAAGAAAATGGATTTTGAATATTTTTGCATAGCTGCTGAATTTAACTGAGGGTTCAGTGAAGTGTGAGCTTCCAAATGTGAATAGGAGGCTTTATCCATTTTTCCCTGTTTGTTTTTAAACTTCATTTGTTATTTATGATTAGCAATTTTGTGTCATTTATATGCAGTGTACTGAAACTGAGTTCAATAAACTAACCTTCTTTGACTTATTAAGCTAAACTTGGTATTTAATTATTATGCATGCAAAGTGAAGTAGAAAAAGTAAGGAGCATTTATAAATTAAATCATTGTGGTTTATTTGCAGTGAACAGGAATATCTGTCTTTATGCTTTTTCATAAGAAATTTATTACTGCTTATTTTAAATTGGAAAAAACATCAAAAAAAAATAGAACATCTGTATCAAAGTGTAAAGAACCACAACAATCAAAAGCTGTTTAATCTCCTCCATTTAGTTCAAGTGCACAGTCTGTTCCGTGTAACTTTTTACAATATACTGTGAAAGAAAACAGGTCATTTAAACTCAGTAATTAGTATTACAGATAAAATTACACTGCAGCATATTACCATAATATTAATTATGGTAATAATTACCATTAATTACCATAGTACTGATGTAGTATAGTATATAATACATAAGATCAGTGTCTTTAATTTTACATTGAAGTGCAACAAAGCATATTGTTACTACACGTCTGCTTCTTAAATTACATGAATGTTATTCAAGTATACATTTGTATCCACGCTAAATGTTTTTAAATAAATAATAACTCTGATTCAAACTGGCGTATTTGACTTTCTAATGGCATAAATTAAAGAACTTCTTGATCGAGAAACTTTTTCTAAGACAGTTGAAATTATGACAGAATTATATTCCATGTGAAAAATTTTTGCAATCATTTTTCATTACAGTAGCTGTAAATCAGTTTGCAAATGAAGCACAACATTCAGCCTTTTATAAAATAAAGATGAATCTTAAGGAGCTATTTGATGTGTAGCAGGAACTAGACATATATAATCAAATTGGAATTAATTCTGTACTTCTCTGGCTAAAAGACCTGGCAATTATACACATAAAATATTTATAACAAAACAAAGAGACTTGCGTGGGAAGACAGTGAGAGTTTTTATCTGCAGCTCCATGAGGCATAGAGTTCCCTATCAATGAAAAATTGCATCTATGCTTTTTGCAGCACCTTTACTTTTGGGTAACTTTGTTATAAATATTAAAAGAAGGGGGAAAAATTAAATTTCAGATTTGTTCAAGTGTACTTTAATAATTTATGTCTGCCGAAATGTTCCCATTTCCTGTGCAGAAATTTTCAGATGAAGCCATTATTCAGACCTGGCAAGAAAAGTACTCTAAAAACCTACTTAATTAGAAGTGCAACAGTCCTATTCACCACGTCAGCCCAAGGCTAAAATGTGTACATAGGGTTTTAGCAAAATATTTAATACACAATGTAGGGTTCAAAGCAGAAATTAAAGTGTGACCTGAGGCTGATTGTTTCATCTCACAACAACAAGATGCGTCACTGTATTTGAGTGAAGGTGTGTAAAGAGCAAAGTCTCCAATCCGTTTGTAAGATTTGCAGATTATTTTGAAAAAAATCCTTTTTTTTTTCTCCTCTCCACTTTGTTTAGGTCAGTGGGACAATGTACAACACAGGGAGACACGTATCCCTTCGGTTAGACAAAGAGCACCTGGTGAACATCTCTGGGGGCCCAATGACCTACAGTCACCGCCTGGAAGAAATCCGATTACACTTTGGCAGTGAGGACAGCCAGGGATCAGAGCACCTCCTCAATGGCCAGGCCTTTTCTGGAGAGGTATGTCACCATGCGTGGTGGTGCCACTAGGAATTACCCACTTCTTATTTCTGCCTGAAGGTATTTGCAAATTAATCTGTAAAAATGCTTTTCCTGTAGCCATTCTGAAAATCAGGGGATTGTTTTTTTCTTTTTTAACCAACACTGCAAATTCTGTGACTCATATCTACAATGACATTGCTGTGTTTATTGTATATAGAGACATCCTCTATCCTCATCTGTGCTACTTACAAAGTAATCAGGTCTCTTTGGATGGGGCCTTTATGTCTCTTGTAAAGGCAAGTATGAGATTAACTACAAAGTAATGCTGAAAGTGCTTCAAATTCCCACAGAAGTGCTACTTTTGCTTCTCACTGGTGTGTAACACTTAACATTGAGTACCATCCTGCCTTTGATTCATGCAGAAACAAGGCAATACTTGATTTTGGAGATGACTCCATAGAATTCTGCTCAAGAAATAAAGTTAACTGCATACATAGTTACTGCCAGAATAGTAATGTTTTACGTTAAATACATGTCTATAACATGTACTTCCTGTCCCCAGAAAGACTATATTTTCTTGATCCTGATACCTATTCCAGAATGGCTCATTATTCTTGCTGGACAAATATTTTAGTGGCTTAGATGGAGCCCTTTTTCAAGATTTACAATAAAGTTTGCAGACTTTCTGGGACAAACAAAATGGGGTCCTTCCATTTTCCTTATACAGGAGCATAAAAGAGATGCAAGAGGTTTGCAGTACCTCATCCTTGAAATAAATAGGGCAGAAGATCCTTCTCCTTTTTAATGCCTTTATTAAAAAGAAATCAGCTCGGATGGGGAGAAGCAAGGGGTCGTGCACATGCCACTGCTGCTACCAGGAGTGGCACAGAGGAGGAGGAAGACTGCAGCTGTGTCCACTGGTATACAGGCAGAGATAGAGCTTCCCTCCTCACAAGAGCATCAAGAGATTCCAGTTTTACAGTGTGACATTTGAGGTCCTCTTTCAAGCTGACATCCTTTAGGTTAGGGTGCAGGGTAAAAAAGATCTTAACAGACACTGGATTCAGTTCCTCACCTCTAGACATCACTTAGATCTCTTAATTCCATGATGGCTCATTGTTTTAGGGGTTTTTCTTGCTAGATTTGGTGAGGTGTTTTCACATTTACATACCAGCTCCCCACATTTGCATACCAGCTCCGATTTCACCTCCTCCTCAGTCCCAGGTGCAGCAGGGAGCAGGGGATACCCGACGAAGAGGGATTTCTAACCATCAACAACAGGTAATTAAAGAAAAACTATTAACAACAGGTGATTACAACATGAAATTATTAACAGCAAATAGTTAAAACTCCAACTTAGCAGCAATTGGTTTAACCTGTTAACTCTGCAACTTTTTAAAACAATGGACAACTTTTCTACTCGTAACAGTTGTCCCCCCTCTTTTTCTATGATAGGCCCTAAATTTAAGCCTGCATCAACTTAAAATTTTTGACTCGTGAGCATAGAATTTCCTTAATTGTTTTGTATTGATTATAACTTTCCTGAGCACTGTGGTGATCCTGGTTAATTTCTTCAAAGATCTCTAGGTTGGTCTGCATGGCAGGTGTTACCATTTTAATTAAGCAGGGAAGTAAGCATGGTAAGAAGAGTAAACCCATAAGTGTACACACAGTGAAGAAAGCTACCTTTTTCCACCAATCTCCTTTGAAAGTCCTTTCCACCTCCTCCTTTATCCCAACAACTGGAATTAAGTGAGGGAGTCCCTTTTAGGTTACCTACATATGCTACTTTTCTTAATTCATTTGAGATGTTTTTAATGACTGCCACAGCCTATCTGATTTGATAAATTACTGTTCTGATTTGGGTGAGTTGGTCATTAATATGATCAAAAGCTAATGAGATCTGATTAGATATCATCTTTAATACTAAATGGTCTTGTTCTCTTATTGCTTTTACCATCTTTTTCTCTTTGACTATATTTACCAGACCTGCTTCAGTAGCATCACATTCAAGGCACTACCAGGCTTCTCCTACAGGGCACTCTCCCAGGAGTCACTGCCTAAAAGTGGCGGTATTCTGGGCCATCCAATACATTTTCTCATCCTCTTGACAAAGGATCAGTTAGGAGAGGTTAACACAATTAGGGTTTAGATCAGTGTGGACTCTCAACAAGGAACTTCTTCTTCCTCATAGAGGGGTTGGTAGCACTTACTGCACGGCTCTCTTAGGCTCCCCAGAGCACCACCAGCAATGAAAGCTGTTATTACTACCCTTCCCAAGAGTCCAGTATGGGTCATTCTGTACAACCTGCCCACCCGGCCTTGCCTCTTGGGGACTTTATTAAAAAAGAAGTTTCCAAGCACTTTAGAGTCTCTTCTATCCGCTTCTCTGGTTGAACCTCTCTTGGTCTGTCTTTACTAATATGGTCTCTCCTAGAGGAGAACTTTGCAGAAGATTAACGTGGAGTCCCTGGTACTGAGTTGGGAGGACTTAACCAGAATCACTTATTAATAGTCTTTAACCTTTTTACAAACCTCTTTTAAACACAGAACTGTCTTAAACACTTTCAGATATGTTATGGTTCTGATACCAAACTCTTTTCCTTATTCAGTTTATCAGTCTTTTTGGCTCTTCCTTTCGAGAGTCAGCTTTAAGTCTTTCAGTCCTTTTGTGATGGTATACTCAGATGAATTAATTCGTGATGTGGTTGAATCCTGTCCTGCGTTAGGGGTTGAGAGTGGTGTGGACTCTGGTCCAATGCCAGAGGGAGGAACTGACATTGAATCCTGTCCAGTGCCCGGGGGTGGGATTGGTCCTTTAATTCTCGTGATGTGGGTCCAACCCTTTTCTCTGGTCCGCACAGCCAAATTAGTGATGAGGAGTACCTGAAATGGGGCCTTCAAATTTAGGTGTTAATGGTCCACTATTCCAGGATTTCATCAAAACCCAATCTCCTGGGTTAATGTTATGTACTATCATGTCAAGAGGGGACGGTTTGGGGGAGGTATTCTCTTTTTCTAAGTCCTTCCAGGGTTCTTGTGGTCTTCAGGGCAGCCAGGACGAGGGAAGAGATGGAGAAATCTTGACTCCATGTTTCAGAAGGCTGGTTAATCATATTGTGATATATATTATATTAAAAATGCCACACTAAAACTATACTAAAAGAATAGAGAGAGAGAGATGCATCAGAAGGCGAGACAGGAATAGAAAGGAATGAATAACAAAGGCTTGTGACTCCCAGAGAGTCTGAACCAGCTGCATCCTTGATTGGTCATTAAGTAGAAACACCTCACATTGAGCAATCAAGGAAGCACCTGCTGCATTCCACAGCAGCAGAAGTAATTTGTTTACATTTGTTCCTGAGGCCCTCTCAGCTTCTCAGGAGAAGAAAATCCTGACAAAAGGATTTTCATAAAATATCATGGCTACAGGTTCTTCCAATGACTTCTAAATATTTTCTGGTAGCTTCTTCTCCTTCCAAGTAGTCTCCTGTGCTATAGGCTGTTAACAAGAATGGCAGTCCAAACATGATTTTATAGGGTGAAATCACTGTATCAGACCGGGGTCTTGTTCTGATGTTCAGAAGCCCTAGGGCAAACACTTTAGCCAATTCATTTTTGTTTCTTCGATCAATTTAGTCATTACATTTTTGAGGGTTTTGTTCATCTGCTCCACCCTCCCAGAACTCTGGGGGTGCCACGGAGTATGTAATCTCTATTTTATTCCTAAAGCTTCAATTATGTTTTGCAATGTTCAGGCCACAAAATGTGGACCTCAGTCTGAGTCTATAGTGTTCATGATTCCATATCTGGGATATCGGAATAAATTACCAATATTACTGATGGGACGTGCCTTGGCTTGCCTGGCCCTGCATCTGAACCAAACAGCGGCAACTAAGGTGTCTTACCTCAGAGACACTGTTGGCTAGCTGGATGTTGTGGTAGGGCAAGTGAGGACAAGTCCAGGCATGCATGCCCCATGTAGCAGCGGGATGGAGTCTTCCTCTGGCAGAGGGTCTGCTCTAACTGACAGAGATGCTTTAAGGTGATGGTGAAGGAAGGAGTCAGTTCTGATAGAGGTTTTCAATCCAGAGATTTTATTCTGGGCCGTATGGCCCCTGAATCTAGCAACAGCTCTAACAGAACTCCAGAACCGCGTGGTTGCTGCTCCTTTTAACCCCGAGGAGAGGGGGAGGGAAGCGGTAGGAATCCGACCAACCAGGCACAGGGCGGGCAGTTCTCAGGTGAAAGGGACAACTGGATGGGCCAATGGCCCCCAGGGCTGGAAGGCATCTTTTGAACTCTGCCAATCACTTGACGCCCTTATGGAATGCCAGGACTGACAGACAGCGCTCAGCAGGAGTCAGGGTGTGGGGAAAGGAGAGGTGATTGGCACCTGGGGAAGGACTGGGATAACTGAAGCAAGGTATGACATCACACCACAACACTGGGGAAAATGTTCTCCAAGATTACTCTTGCCACAACCTGGGCTGTTTCCCTTTTAGTCGGGAAGGTTTCCACCCAATGGGTGAGATGATCCACTATAACCAGTAGATATTTGTATCCCTGCACTGGGGGCATCTCAGTGAAATGTATCTGTATGCCCTGGAAAGGTCTTAGAGCTAATTCCCTCCCTCTGGATGTTACCTTTCTCATAACCTTCTGGTTTACTTTTTTGGCAAATTAAACATCCTTTTGTAATTGCTTTTGCTAAGTCATATACCCCTTTGCACAGGTTATTTCTTAGGAAATTATCACATAGTCCTTGGACTCCCCAGTGGGTTAATTTATGTAATTCTGTTAGCACTGTCCAAGCAAGTGCTTTGTTTAAAAACATCCGTCCATCTGAGGTTAATCACTCCCCTTGTTGCCCTTGGTATAACTTTAAATCTTTTATATCTTTTAATTCTTTTGCACAAAATATGGGTCCCTCTCTTCTTTCTCCCTCCTCAGGTGTGGTTTCTGCTTTAAAAACTTTTACTGGATCCCCTGGTTCTAAAGCTGCTTCCTTTGCTATCTCATCAGCCAGTCGGTTTCCTCTAACTTCAAGGTTGTCTCCTTTTTTGTGCCCTTTTGTATGGACCACCACTATTTCTATTGGTTTCTGTAGAGATTCTCATACGGACCTGACCAGGTTCTCATGGGCTAAGCTTTTTCCTTT
This sequence comes from Motacilla alba alba, assembly GCF_015832195.1. Lineage (NCBI taxonomy): Eukaryota > Metazoa > Chordata > Aves > Passeriformes > Motacillidae > Motacilla > Motacilla alba. Next base: position 6,359,519 of record NC_052033.1, on the reverse strand, counting down.
TGAGCTTAGATTTCCATGCTCCTCCTATATTTTCCCAAATGTGTGAACTATCGCAAATGCCTATTGAGAATCTGTATAAATGGTTCTCCGGTCTCCCTTCAGTACATCTAATCCTCTTTTCAGGGCATATATTTCACAACTTTGGGCTGACCAGTTTGGGGTTTCCCATTTTCACTAATTTGTAAAGTTTCTCCATCTATGATGGCATAACCTGAAGCTCTTTTTCTATCTACTACCCTCGAAGAGCCATCTATGAACAAAATTCTTCCAGTTGCTAGAGGCTGATCTTCTAAATGCTCTCTTACTTTTGTTTGGAGGTCAATCAATTCAAGGTAATCATGTTCTAAATTCTCTATAGGCTCTCCCATAAGGAATTGTGCTGGATTGAGGGCATTTGATGTGATGAATTCTAAATCATCTGTGTTCATTAGTATTATTTCATTTTTTAATATTCTTGCATTGGTTAGCCACTGCTGAGCCCTCTGGCTCAGCACTGTTTTAAGATCATGAGGATTTAATTTTTCCTTGTAAGGAAAAATTAATTTTACCTTGTAAGGTCAATTTTTGGGTCTCCTCTATCAGGATAGCAGTAGCTGCTACTGCTTGTATACAAACTGGCCAGCCTCTAGCCACTGGATCTAACAATTTGGAGATGTAAGCCACAGGTTTCCTCCAGCCTCCCCACTCTTGAGTTAGTACACTGTAGGCTATACGCCCTTCAGCACTCACAAAAAGATCAAAGCCCTTCCTGAGGTCTGGTAAGCCTTAGGACAAGGCAGAGGACAACTTGTCTTTTAGGCTCTCCAGTTGTTGATCGTCTTCTGCTGTCCAAATTATGGGATCTGGAGCCACTAACTTATTGTATAAGAATTTTACACTTTGCGTGTATTGATCCAACCATAACTTGCAATATCCAAACAAGCCCAGGAGCTTTCTCACATCCTTTTTTGTTTTTGGAGCTGGGAGAGACAAAATACCTGAAATTCTGTCAGGGCTTAACTTCCTATATCCCTCTCCTATTATGTGCCCAAGGTATGTTACTTCTGATTGCACAAACTGTAGCTTCTCTTGGGAAACCTTTAGTCCTTTCTCCCTCAGAAAATTCAAAAGCTTAATGCTAGTTGTTCTGACTTGATCTTTTCCCTTTCCTGACACCATCAGGTCATCAACATACTGCAGGATCTGTGTTTCCTCTTCAGGAACAAACTGTTCTAACAAACCCTCCAGGGCTTGTCCAAAGAGGTTGGGGGATTCAGTGAACCCTTGCGGTAATTGGGTCCATCTTAGCTGTTGTTTCCTTTTTGTACTTGGGTCCTCCCATTCAAAGGCAAACCAATCTCTACATTCCATTGCCAGAGGACATGCCCCAAAAGCATCCTTAAAATCTATAATAGTGAACCGAGCATGTTCTCTTGGAATTCAGCTTAGAAAGCTGTATGGGTTGGGCACAACTGGATGTCTAGCAATGGTTCTTTTGTTGACCTCCCTCAGATCTTGTACCAGCCTATATTTCCCTCCAGCTTTCTAACTGCCAGTATAGGGGTATTGTGCGGTGACATACAGGGTTCCAAAATTCCCTTTTGCAACAATTGTTCAATAACTATGGCAAGTTCCTTCTTTCCTTCTAGTGAAATTGGATACTGTTTAACCCGTATGGGTGAAGTATCATCTTGCATTTTTATTGTTATCGGTGGAATGTCGACTGGGCCGTGCTTTCCCCCTTCAGCCCATACTTTGGGGTTTATCTTTGCAACATCTCCTTGGGATAACTTCATTATTTGTACCACCATCCTCCCTTCTCTTGGGACAATCTCAACCCCCAAATGAACCTGTAGATCTCTTCCTAACAAACTTTTTTCTAGTATAGGCAGGTAAATAAAATTAGCTTTATACTGTCTTGAGTTTCCGATTATTTTTACATCCTCAGTCACTGAGGCTCTAAATGGTTTCCCTTCAGCCCCTAATACCTCACAGAATTTTCTACCAATTACCATACCTTCTGGTACTTTGTTGAGACAGGACTTATCTGCTCCTGTATCAACCAAAAATTCAAATTCCTCATTTAGGGGTCCCACCTCACTAGTCTCTTTCACTCCAGCATTCCCTCCTTCATTCCCCTCTTTCTTCCTCTGCACCTTACAAATTCGCACACCTTCATCCCCAATAGCACTTTTCAACCAACAAGCTACATAAAATAGTTGCTCAGGATCGGTATCCTCTTGAGCTGTCAGATTGTTGTCAGAAACAACTCAGTTCTTGACACATCCACTTGTCTTTTGTCCCACACCACGGCCATCCTCCTTGCACATCTAACTCTGGCCAGACTTCTAAACAGTAGTGAATCATCTTAACCTTATCTAATCCCTCCGTGGCTTCTACAAAATCCAATCTCTCTAGCAGTTCACCTAAGGGACTATGGGGGGGCATATTCCTCAGTTTCTTGCCTCTCTTCTTACTATTACATCCTTCCATTTTTTTCGGGCCTCAGCAAAAATCCCAAAGGTACTGACAGACAATTTAAAAGAAATCCTATTTGAGTAGTCCCGGCCTCCTCCGCCGAAACTCAAATTTGCCTGACCCCTCTTTTCAGGACTTTAAAAGAAAAGAACTGCCTGATTTCTTGCTTGCCTAGCCTCCCTCATCAGGACTTGCATATCAGGACTTTTAAAAACTCGAGACCCCGGCCTCCTTTGCCGAGACTCGTGCTTGACCTCCTTTGTCAGGACTTAAAACAAAAACTGCCTGATTTCTTAAATTGCCTAACTTCCCCCATCAGGACTTACGTATCAGGACTTCATGTGTCGGAACCTTGGCCTCCTTCGCTGAGACTTGTGCCTGACCTCCTTTGTCAGGACTTAATTTGCCTGCAGGACTTGTGGACTTGCCTGAATCCTTCTCGGGACTTGCAATTTGCCTGACCTCCCTATCAGGACTTAAAACAAAAACAATGGCCTGATTTTTAGTTTGTCTGACCTCGCTTGTCAGGACTTCCGTATCAGGACTTTAAAAACTCGAGACCCCAGCCTCCTTCACCAAGACTCGTGCCTGACCTCCCTCGTCAGGACTTAAAATAAAAACTGCCTGATTTTCTAAACTGTCTAACTTCCCTCACTAGGACTTACGTATCAGGACTTTTGGGTTGCATGCCACTCACACATTATTTCCTCCGCACACCTGGAAGGGGGCTCTCTCTACCCCTTAGGAGGCATCTCAGCCACCAATCCCACTTTCTTCCCCCTGTTCCCGGCCGGCCCCCTCACAGGAATCTGAAACCGCAGTACTAAGGGGTCCTCACTCATGCCTAGGGCCAGGCCCTCATCTCACTCACACTCTACTCACTCGCCCCCTACTCCCACTGCGGAATACTCTGTTAACTCTGCAACTTTTTTAAAAAATGGACAACTTTTCTACTCATAATAATCCTCCTCCAGCTTGGGCCATGGCTGTGAACTATGCAGTGTCCAACTCTACAACTCAAAATAATACTCCACAATAACTCTGTGTTACTTTAGGGATTATTTTTAAAGCCACTCTGTTACCATTCTTTCAGAACACCAAAAAAAGAACAGCTTTTTCATCATAAAGCACTTATTTTCTCAGAGATGAATAATCAAATTAACATCTGTACTATGCATCACAGACTGGTGATGAGTCACTTAATGTGTGGCATTTTCTTTGGCACTGAGCAACAGCAGTTATTTAAGAGTGAGAAATTAATCGCGGCATTGTTGCATGATGATGTCATAATCCATGGTAATCATTGGCTTTGTTTTATAAGCTACATATAGCCTGTGGCAGCTTTTTTGTAAAATTACTAATGTCTTACGCAACTGATTTTGGTTGCCTTTGTTCAATTCTGTAAGTGAACTTGTTGTGTATGAAATTGCCAATCAAATCGAATCAATAATTTGCAAGAGCCAAATTATTATAAAATAACAAAGTATAAAATTTATTTCACGATCAAATGACAAAATCTGGGTCAGCCTGTCAAAGTCTGGTTGCCTCAGAGTGGAGCGGCACACCACTGCGATTTTGAGTTCAGTTCTTATACTCTTTTTCTTGCCGCGGGCCAGGATGTCCTTTGTCCTTCTCTTAATCAAGTAAGTCCCAAAAGCTTCTCCGGTCCAGGATAATGCTATCAGATGAAGGATGGTCCAGCTCTCGATGTCTTGGGAATAATTCATCGACTCCTTGTCTTGTGCTAGACAGAACTCGAAAGAACCGTGTTTGCAATACACAAAACTCTATGTCTGGGGAGATATACAAGTCAAACAGTCTCTTACTGGAAATGTCTTACATGTTAAGAGATTTCCCAGAAACAGATTACAAGCCTGAATGGATTTTCCTCAACTGTATTGTTCCCCCCACTCCAGTCATCAGCAGCCAGGTATGCTGCTGATGGCATAATTCTTTACTCAGCTAAAACCTCGAAACTCTGTGCTGCTGTTTTACTTCACATGTAAATGTAGTTCTTCTGTGTGGTATGTGTGTGTCGGCCAGTTTCCCAATCTTGTAGGCTGCTTTTCCTTGGTTTCTTAAAACATGCCCGGAGAAGATTCCTCATGGTAAAATTCAACTTCTTAATTCTTGTAACTATTTTTAACTTATTTATATCATACTTTGCATTTATAACTATATTACATTCATTATAACATTTATTATCTTATGAATTTTGACTCTATTCATAACAAACTCATCATGAATTGCTCCTTTAAGTGCTGAAAGTAAAGGATGCTGTAGTAAACAAGGTCTTTGCTTTGCTGTTCAGACACATGAGAGCAACATTCAAACAAAAAAAGTTGACTGAACATGAAAGCAAAAATCTGGTTAAAACATACCATGGCACTTGTAATGTATCGCCACTGTTATAGATACAATTGCCAATTTGATTTTATCAATAATTTGTCAGAGCCAAATTATGATATAAAAACAAAGTACAAAATTTATTTCGCGCAAATTGACAAAATTTCGGTAAGCCACGGATCGGACAGAGTCTAGCCCAGGAATAGACCCTGGGTGCCGCGCTAAACAGCTCCAAGCACTGGCAGCTTCGGAGTGTAGCGAGCACACCGAGCTTTCTCCATGTAGGTCTTTTTATCCCATTTTTCTTGCCGCGGGCTAGGAAGTCCATTGTCCTTTTCATAACCAAACAAGTTCCAAAGGTTTCTCCAGTCCAGTAGAATGCTATCTGACGGAAGGTGGTCCTGTCCTCGATGTCTTCGGGAATAATTCATCGACTTCTGGTCTTGTGCTAGACAGGATTAATCTTAACAATACACAGTCACATCCCGAGAGAGATATCCTTATTATCACTCTGAATTCCGATACTCAGTTCTTACTGGAAATCTCTTTTGCAAACCGAGAGGTTTCCCGGAACTGTTTTAAAATTCTAAGCAGTGTGTTCCCCCCTTCAGTCAGGGGATCCAGGTGTGCTGCTGATGGCATAATTCCCTGTGTGGCTGCTATTGTGAAACTAACTGTCCCTGTTGGGTTTTTACATGTAAATAGAGTCTATTGGTGTGGTAGGCGTTGGTGCTTTGCTGCAGACTGGCTTTTCTTGGGTATTTCTCTGTGAACATGTCCAAACGTTACTCTCCTTCTATCTCTTTTTACTTTAATATCTATCTACTTTATTTTATACTATTCTGAATCTATTCCTCTACTCTAATAAATATGAATTTTGACACTCACTCATAACATACCCCCACCTCTCAAGTTGCCATTCAAAATTCATATCTTAAATTTTATTTTCTACTCAATCTATATTGGTTAATAAAAATAAAAAATAAAAAAATAAATAAATAAAAGGTCTGTTAAGTCCTGTAACAGATCAATTAATCTCCTAATCTTCAAAGGGTACCCCTTGGTAAATCTGAAGGGTACCTCTGATATTCTTTGTCTGTTTCTCAAACCTTGTTAGGGCTTCGGTAGCAAAATCGTCTACCTCTGCTTCCTCTAATCTCATAATCTTGGATATTTGTCCGGATTTTCCTGTTGCAGCCTCTGGATCTATGGGCATAGTGCTGAGTTGCATACCTTGTACGACTGAATGGATTAGCCTGATAAAACAGGGAATTAATCAGGGTAGGAACAGGATTCCTGTGATGGAACATAAGATGAAAAAAATCAGTTTTTTCCACCAAGCACCATTGAAGAGGTTGTCCCACCATCCTGATTGCAGAATCAAATTCCAAGTTTGTACAGGCACATGTGCTACCCGTTTAATTTCTGCGGCTAATCCTTGGATAGTTTCCCCATAATCGTCAATCTCAATGCAACACTCAGATTCGTTAAATTTTCTACAAACCCCTCCTTCTTCTGCGAGCAGGTAATCTAGTGCAATCCTGTTCTGATAAACAAAAGCTCTCATCTGAGTATGTTGTTTGGAAAGCAGTGCTAATGCGTCAGCCGTGTGATTGGATACAATTTCTACTACGGCCTGGAGTCGTATCAGTCTATTTAGTAAGTATATGGGAGTTTGGCATCCCCAACTGCCATCCTGTGACCAGGTGGCTGGACCGTAGTATTCAATTATTCTTTCGGCTGGCCAGTCATCTCCACCCCAAGTTTGCTTCTCCCTAATCTCAGGGAATTTGTTTCTAAGGTCCCACTTGTTTCTGTTTAGGGTTTCAAACAGTGGGACTCCCAAAGAACTGCTTTCTGTGCATGGTATGGTAAAGAAAACGGGCCTTATGATCTCCAGAGTGCATGACTCCTTCCATCAAGGATGTAATTCACTATATGCCTTCCTTCTACATATCCAATAGAGCCCATCGGGGGCTTTCCACCTCATTTTGGCATTCTCTGGGTCCTCTCAATACACTTTTAGATCAGGTACCGCTTGGTAAGGGTTAATCCCAGAACCTTTGCTCTAACATAGCTCGAGCTGTTCATTCTAATCACACTTGTTCCCTCTTATCTGACTCTAATACTCTGCTGGTGGCTCTGGCTGCTACATTGTAACTTTGTCCTTTGAATTTGTTGCCAGGGTGGAGACGCATGGGGTGTACCTCACAACCTCGGTGTATTCCGGGCCGTCTGGGCTAATACAATGAGTTCCAATGACTCTTTGTTTTAGCACCCACCCTTCGGGTCTTTGGATTGTTTTTGAGACCCTGGCAATTTTCCATTTTAGTATTTGTTCTGGGATTAAACTTTCCCCTTTCCAAGGCCAGGTTTCGGCTGATTTCAGTCCCCCGCAAATCCAGCAATTAGTCAACCCCAGCTCTGTGGCGATTTCTTGTATGAGATCTATAAATAAGTTTTTATTAGAAGCTGGTAGTCCCAAGTTATTATATTGCTTTTCCAGCTGATCGTACTGTTCACTCAAAGTTTTTAACCTTTCTTGTTTGATTCTTTTTCTCCTGAATTCAGCCTCCTGCCTCTTTCGTTCTAAGGTGACTTGTTTCAGTTTGCCCTCCAGATCCAACCCCTCTCTGTTTCTTGAAAAAAAAACCATTTTGTTATATTGAAAACACCGTCTGTTATCAGTTTCGCTTAAAAGATCTAAAATGACTGGCTCATTATGTGAAATTGTACCGTCATCCTTTAGGTTTTGTCCCACCCAGTAAGTTTTGTCTCCTATTATACACATTTTGAGTCTATCGTTATCATAGCATAAGCGATTGACTTGTAGGTGAGCCACAAAACCGGATTCCTTTTTATCCTCAACCCAAACTGTTCGATTGCACATTGTGCAGATAGGCAAAGAGAGTATTTCTGTTTCGCTCTTATTTCTGTGATGGCTAAGATTCTCTGGTTGCCTTGCTGGATTAGTCACCTGGTCTGTTTTACCTTTTGATTGTTTTTCACACAACTCCTCATGAGTGCCGCTTTTAGGGTAAAGTTGGTCTGGTTTTATTTGACTATTCCGTAGACCGGTCTGGCCTTTAGGATCTCCCGCTAGGGAACCGGGGAGGCCTGTTGCGATTCCTCCTGCCGCTTCGGTGATTATGATTAGGCTGAGGAGGACCACCCGGATTTGTATCTCTCTGCCTTGACTATCGCCCACTGGGTTGCCACCAACGGCGTGGCAAACCATCTTCTCGGCAGCAGGTATAGTCTCCCGGGTCCTCTCGCTGATATCTAGCCTCAAATCTCCATTTGCAGGCCTCTCAATCTCTTTCTCTAATCGTCACTGACCAACAAGGTACTTTAATTCCTTGGCGACACTCTGTGGCAGTTATTTGAGCAGGCGAATTTAGTTTTCCCCTTATCCCGTTAATGTACCAATTATACTACTCTTGCGAATCTAATTCAATCGCCCCCGCCCACGTGGCGACTACCAGGAGGCAACCAGTTAATCTTTGCTCTGTTCTAAGACACCTCTTACACAATCTCTTCGGTCTGTCCCCGTTTAGGCAATGAGTAACCCAAATTTCATTACAATATTCACACTTAAAATGTACAAAAGGATAACAAGAACATCCCGCGATCCCGCATCAGATTCTGTCCCCGTCGGTCATTTACTTGCTCAGTGTAGCTTAAGCTTGAGGTCCCCAGGGGAGGAGGTGATTCTCCACTCGGGGTTTTGTTCTCCCGCTTCGGCTTTCTTTACTCGCAAAGCGTGTGTCTACCCTTTTTCCGCCGTCCGCACTGCAGTATCTGTTGTTAGGAGGACAAGAAATGGACCTTCCCAGTGAGGGGAGAGTGTGGCCTCTTTCTAAGATTTCACAAAGACCTTATCTCCTGGTTGTATTTTATGAATCGCAAATCCCAAGGGAGCACTCTGTGTTATAATCCCTTGTTTCCTTAAATCCAGTAAGTTTTTACTCATGGCTATAAGGTATGGCTGAACCTGCCTGTCCTCGACTAGCGGATGCCCTACCGGTATCCCACATTCATAAGGCATTCCATACATTAGCTCGAAGGGAGACAGCCCGGTTTCGGAATGTGGTTTCGTTCGAACATTCAATAGAGCTATCGGGAGGCACTTTAACCATGACATTTTTGTTTCTAACATTAATTTGGCCAATTGGGTTTTTAGAGTCTGATTCATTCTCTCCACTTGCCCAGAGCTTTGGGGATGCCACGGTGTGTGGTATTCCCATCTTATTCTTAGAGCCTCCGCAAGCTGTTTTATAATTTTGGAAGTAAAGTGTGTTCCTTGATCTGAATCAATGTAATTTAAAATCCCAAATCGAGGTATTATTTCTTCTAATAGGTTTTTAGAAACCACTTGGGCTGTCGCCCGTGAACTGGGAAATGCCTCTACTCAACGGGTTAGTTTATCGACTACTACCAGTAAATATTTGTATCTTCTTACCTTTGGAAGCTCGGTGAAGTTCACTTGGATCCTTTCGAAAGGCCGGTATGCAATTGGTCGACTTCCCTGCGCTAGTTGACGTCCCCCCGCTCTATTAAATTTCTGGCATGTAACGCAGCCCTGAGTCTCCTGCTTTGCCAACTCGTATATCTCTTTGCAGCCGTAAAATTTGAGGAAGTGTTCCGCGAGAGCCCAAGACCCCCAATGCGTTTGTTGGTGTAACCTCCTCAGGATCTGCCTTGTATATTCTCTAGGGAGGAGTTCCCTCCCATCGGGCAATTTCTATTTGCCATTGTCTAATTGCCCCCCCATTTTCACATATTCCTCAGTTTCTTCAGGAGTAGGGTGGGGAACAGGGTCAGGTACCCCCTCCCCCTCTGTTGCAGGTACTTGTATCCTTAGTAGTGCGGCCCTTTTTGCTTCTTGGTCAGCTAGATTGTTTCCCTTAATGTGAAAATGCTCCCCCTTTTGATGTTCCTTAATGTGGACAATAGCTATTTCTGTGGGACCTCTTACTGCCTCTAAGATTTCTCTGATAATCTCACCATGTACCAGTTCCCGTCCTCGGGTGCTAATAAGTCCCCGTTCCTCCCAAATTCTTCCAAATGTATGTACTACCTCAAATGCATACTTGGAGTCTGTGTATATGGTGCCTGCTTTTCTCTTTAATCTTTTCAGAGCCTGTAAAACCGCATACAATTCACAGGCTTGGGCAGACCAGCTTCCATTCAGAGGTCCTGACTCAATTACATCTCCATTCTTACTGTTCACTATGGCATAACCTGATTTCTTCTTTCCTTCAACCACTCTAGCTGACTCATCAACAAACCACTTCTCACCTTCTTCTAGTTCGTCTTGTTCTAAGTCAGGCCGAATTTTTGTTTGTACTTCAACTACTTCTATACAGTCGTGAGTGAGAATCCCGGGTGACTCTCCAAATAAGAATTGAGCAGGATTAACCGCTGTAGTGATTCTTAGCTCTAAGTCTGGTGAATGTATTAAAATGGCTTCATATTTGAGAAGTCTCGCGTCAGTCAACCATTTGTCTGCCGTCTGTTGCAAAATGCTACGGACGTTATGAGGTGTGAATACTGTTAGTGGAGCTCCAAAGGTTACCTTCTTCGCCTCCTCCACTAACAAAGCTGCTGCCACAATCGCTTGTAAGCATGTAGGCCAGCCTCTGCTCACAGGGTCTAATAGCTTAGATAAGTACCCAACTGGTTTTCTGTCTCATGCCCATTCTTGTGTCAATACTCTTATGAGCAGTGTGTTCATTAATATTTACAAATAAATGGAAAGGTCTTTTTACGTCAGGCAGACTTAACACAGGAGCTGAAATTAAGGTGTCTTTAATTACTGTGAATTTTCTCTCATCCTCCATAGTCCATGTAATCCTTTCCTCCGTAAGTTTTTCGTATAAAAATTTTACTTTCTCACTGTACCCCTCAATCCATTGCCTGCAATATCCCAAAAGCCCCAGAATCTGCCTTACCTCCTTTTTGGTGACTGGAGGAGGTAAAGCAATTATTCCAGCAACCCAATTTGCATCTAGCTTCTTTTTCCCTTCCGTTAGCCAGTGCCCCAGATATTTCACTTTGGGTTCTGTGAACTGTAGTTTAGATTTGGAAACCTTTAATCCCTTTTCCCCTAGGAAATTTAGGAGGGATATAGTGCATTCCCTTATTGTTTCTTCTCTTTCCCCCACTATTAGTAGATCATCCACATATTGAAGCAATTTAGTCCCCTCGGCAGGAGAAAATTCTGTTAATAGCTGCTCCAGAGCTTGACCGAACAAGTTTGGCGAGTCAACAAACCCCTGAGGCAATCGAGTCCACCTAAGCTGCTGCCTCCTATTTGTTACAGGGTCTTCCCATTGAAACGCAAAGTAATCCCGGCTTTCTTCAGCCAGTGGACAAGACCAGAAAGCATCCTTTAAATCTATGACACTATACCAGATATCTTTGGGGGAAATATTATTAAGTAAAGTATATGGATTAGGTACTGTGGGAAACAGGCTTTTAGTTCGGCTGTTCACGGCCCGTAAGTCCTGAACCAGTCGGTAACTCCCATCAGTTTTTCGGATTGCTAATATAGGGGTCTTATGTCGGGACATACACGGTTCTAATGTCCCTTTCTCTATTAAGTCATCTATGACTGGCTTTAGTCCTTGTTTCCCTTCAAGGGGAATAGGGTATTGTTTGACCCTTATGGGGTCTTCAGGTCGTTCTATTGCAATGTTAATGGGCTTCATATTTAGTTTCCCCTCTTCCCCTTTTGTCGTACCAAACCTTTGGGTCTATAGCTTCCTCGTCATGAGCTGTCAATTTATATATACTAGCTACTATTTGAGACTTCTGTACTACTAAATTAATTCCTAATTTTACCATAAAATTCCTGCCCAGCAAATTTTGTTCCGCTTCTCTTACTAACAGTATGTCCCCTACACCGAATTTTGTGTCCGATTCCACCTCTACATTTTTAATTATAGATACACTGAAAGGCTCCCCTTTCGCCCCGATGACAGTCATAGAGTCCCTATTAGGAATGCACCCCGGTGGGAGTTGCCGTACTGTTGTCCGGTCTGTTCTCATATCAATTAAAAAGGTTAATTCTTGCCTTTGGGGCCCAACTCTAAGTTTTATCAAGGGCTTCTTAGGTGATACTGACCCTAAACTGAAAAGCCCCTGACACCCCTAATCCTCCTGAAACATTTTCTCATCTCTTATCCTTTTTCTACAATCCCGTCGAATGTGTCCCTTCAGATGACAGTAAAAACACTCAGGAAGTTCTCTCGGGCTGGCGGATTTTTCTCTAGGGGTAGGATTTGGCCTCTTTGTATCTCCAGAAGCCGGGTTACTCTCCTTGTTCCCCTTAGAGGGTTTTTGAGCCTCCTGAACAGTGGCTACTAGAATTTGGGCTTGTGCTTTTTGCTGTTTGTTCTCCCTTCTCATATATACTTTCTGTGCCTCTCGGAGTAAGTCCTGCAGAGGCTTTTCTTGCCAATTGTCTATTTTTTCTAATTTTTTTCGAATATCTTCCCAAGATTTTGCCACAAATTGTGTTTTTAATAAAACCATCCCAATTGGGGTATCCGGATCCGTACCCGAATACATTTGCAGACCTTTTCTTAGTCAGTGTAACCAATCGGAGGGAGTTTCATCCTTCCTTTGGCATTCTGCCAAGACTTTACTAATATTCTGCTCTTTGGGGACCGCCTCCCTTATCCCTTGAATTACAAGGTTTCTCAGATCGATCATTCGGCCCCTCCCCTCCTCTGTCTGGGCGCTCTAGGAAGGTTGCTGGTCCGGCCACTTCTCCGCTCCCCTCCCCCCTTGTGGATTTCTCTTCTCTCAGTCTTTAATTGCTGCCTGCCTGATTAGATCTCGTTCCTCCGCATTAAACAAAGTTCTTAGAATTGCCTGTATATCATCATATGTGTATATGCTATTTCCCAGGAATTCGTCCAATCTCTCAGCCACCCCCAAAGGATCATCCATGAGTTTACCCATTTCCTTTTAAATGCTTTCACATCCCCCGTGTTTATAGGAACATTTACGTATCTCAGAACACCCGGGGCTGTCGGAACTTCTCGTAGTGGAAATAGTTTAGGCAATTCTTTTTCTTCCCCCTCCTCCTCAGGGTTTGATTTCTTTATTTTTTCTCTTGTTCGGCTAGCTGGTGGTAAATCTGCTTCCCCAGTAGGGACCACCTGTGCTTCTTCTAAATTACTTTGTGCCGAACCGTCTGAGGGAAGGTTTATGACATCCCTTTTGGCTGCTGGTGAATTGCCAGCAGGCACGGCCCCCTGCTGTGATGGCTCCTCCGGTGGCGCTGATGCCTGAGCCGGAGGATATGGAGGTGGGAGATTTTCAAGTGGTTCCCAATCCTCCTCTTTCTTTTTGCATATTTTAATAGGATATAATCCCACTGTAGCATTTACCCAGAGTCTAGCATATTCCTCTTCCTCATAATTTAGAGCTCCTATATCGTGTATATACTCACACAGAGCCCGACACACCCTTTTTTCAAAGGTCCCAAATACCGGCCAGATGACATTTCTCTTTATTTCCTTCCGTCCCCACACCTTAATGCAATAGTGTATCATTTTCCTCTTAGATTTCCACCTTCTGTCATAGTTCTCATCCCACCTCTCCAGCATCCACCCCAAAGGGCTGTTAATGGGGCTATCTAGTTCTGGTTGATTTTTCTCCCCCTCCCTCAGGGTCTTCTTAGTCTCTTTGCTTTTCTTTTGTCCCATACTTACGCTATTTGTTACGTCGTTCTGCCTGTGCCTTTGGAAATGGTAATTTCCCTATTTCACCGGTGTTACTAGTCTTACGGTGAATCGTTCCACAAGATTTTCCTCACCAGTGCTAATGCTCTCAGGTTTTTCTCTGGGGGATCTTATCGTGAAGCACCCCCCTCCCGAGGTCTGGGTTTGCCCCGATACCCCCTTCTTGGGCTAGCTTTCCCAAAACCTCCCGTGATCGACGTCTGAAACCGCCCGTGTGTCCCAGATTTGACGTGTGTGTGTGTGTCACTTGCTTCCTGGTCGCCTGACCCCTGCCCTCGCGGGAAAGGGGAAATGCAAGCTAAGGGTCCGCTCTCACTTCGTGATTGGATCACGTCTCACTCACACACACGCTCGACCACCCCACTCAACCATGCGATACTTACGATTCCTTTTCTCGCGTGGATTTCTTCGTGCACGTAGAATTTTTATGAGTGAAAAAAATTATCCGCGGTTCTTTTGGAGATCCTCTTCAAAAGTACTGAGAGCTCTTGGTGACGGGCCCGTCCTATCCCTGAATCGTGGCTTAAATTTTGCAGTGTTCTTTTTGATCTAACTGGTCTTTTGGATTCACCTCGAGCCGGCAGGACCGCCAAGCGCTTGGGCTTGGCGGGGCGCCCCCCGCTAGGACAAGGTGTCTCCAAAGATCCGTATTAGATCACGTCGGGGTCACCATTTTGTTATAGATACGCTTGCCAATTTGATTTTATCAATAATTTGTCAGAGCCAAATTATGATATAAAAACAAAGTACAAAATTTATTTCACGCAAATTGACAAAATTTCGGTAAGCCACGGATCGGACAGAGTCTAGCCCAGGAATAGACCCTGGGTGCCGCGCTAAACAGCTCCAAGCACTGGCAGCTTCGGAGTGTAGCGAGCACACCGAGCTTTCTCCATGTAGGTCTTTTTATCCCATTTTTCTTGCCGCGGGCTAGGAAGTCCATTGTCCTTTTCATAACCAAACAAGTTCCAAAGGTTTCTCCGGTCCAGTAGAATGCTATCTGATGGAAGGTGGTCCTGTCCTCGATGTCTTCGGGAATAATTCATCGACTTCTGGTCTTGTGCTAGACAGGATTAATCTTAACAATACACAGTCACATCCCGAGAGAGATATCCTTATTATCACCCTGAATTCCGATACTCAGTTCTTACTGGAAATCTCTTTTGCAAACTGAGAGGTTTCCCAGAACTGTTTTAAAATTCTAAGCAGTGTGTTCCCCCCTTCAGTCAGGGGATCCAGGTGTGCTGCTGATGGCATAATTCCCTGTGTGGCTGCTATTGTGAAACTAACTGTCCCTGTTGGGTTTTTACATGTAAATAGAGTCTATTGGTGTGGTAGGCGTTGGTGCTTTGCTGCAGACTGACTTTTCTTGGGTATTTCTCTGTGAACATGTCCAAACGTTACTCTCCTTCTATCTCTTTTTACTTTAATATCTATCTACTTTATTTTATACTATTCTGAATCTATTCCTCTACTCTAATAAATATGAATTTTGACACTCATTCATAACAACCACCATTTCAGATGCTTTAAAAAGAGTTTTAAAGTTTTTAATTCATCAGTCTTAGACTATAACAATGTAAAAATGTAGAGCATTGTCTGACAATACTTATTGTTATTAGCTATAGGCTCTTCTAGTTTTGAAAGTTGGAGTTCTGAAGTACTATTAATATTTGGTGGTTTTTAACAGAGACCTCAACATTTCTTAATAAGAGCAGAAAACTGAGCTTAGTGGAAGCAGCTGTCAGGCCCAACTGGATCTGCAGTGTGTGCAGGATTCATCTTATTGTCTGAATCCTTCTGCAGTGAATAGAAAGAACTTAGCACCTTCAAAGGATTAATCAGTCCTGACAGCCAGAGCTGGGTCTCTTAGGGCAGGGCAAATCACTCTGTGGAGATGCATATCCGTTGACTACAGAGCACAGACAAACTGCAGGCAGAGGGGTTGAGATTCAAGGACTCCCTTTCAGATACTGAGATGAATTCTGTCCTTTGAAGGTGTGTTTTTCAAGGTTTCAAAATCTGTTTTGGGCAGGTGGACAGGTGAAATCCAGCAAGGTCAAGCATTAATTACTAAATTAAGCCTATACCTGCACAGTTAAGTCTTAGTTCTAGAACACACTATTCCAAAGTACAAGCCCAGATGCAAATCAGTGGTGCTGAATAGCTGCAGATTTCCAGGGAAGGGCAGCAGCTGATGGAGTTCTTCGAGTGTCCATCCACCCATGCAAGTGCTGCCTGTATAGAGGGCTCTTCCATAAGCTTTCAGCACTGGGGGATGTAACATCTTCATCTCTCAGCAGTGAGAGGGGGAATGCTGTAAACAAGCCAGCTGGCTTCCTGGGAGAGTCTTTGTGATGTCACGGGTGCTTTCAAGCCCTGATGCTAATTACTATTCACTCCTGCCTTAGATAATGCTGTTGGTGGAGATGGGATAAAGAAAAATAACTGCCTAGGTTCACTAGTCCAATTTAGCTGGTGCAGGTAAGAATAGCAATGAATATTTGCTGGCTTAGGCTTTAGGAACCAGGGAAAAATCATTGCAGGACTGCACTGTGTGACTGCTAATTGCAGACTGAGCTGCCTGTAACTGCTGGTCTCAGCTGTGTTGGGCTGAGACCCTGTGGGCTCTCCCTCTGTGGGCTTTCCAGAAACCTCTGATTCACTGGGGAAACAATTCCCAAGTTACCCAGTGTTATAGGTAAAAATCGATATAGCAAATTTAATAATTAATGAAAAAAGGATTTTATTTCGCGACCGATATACAGTCTCAATAGCCACAATAAAAGGGACAGTGTCGACCATGGGATCAGTGCTGAGTGAACACAGATCCAGCCTCTGTTGCATCGGAACTCCCCTAGTTCACAAAGTCCATCTGGTGAGCCTATGTTATATACTATATTTCTTGCCCAGACCGAAGTTCTTCTTGTTCTTTTCTTTCTTTCGAATATTCATGCAGTCTCTTTTCTCTGTCCAGTGTTGGAAGAAGCCCTTCTCCAGGAAAAGATGAATGTTAAATTTCAAGTTACAGGAACTAGACATTGCAATGCAAGTTCTGGGCTATCTTCGGTTATCTCGATCTTGAGTATCTCGATCTTGAGTCGTTATCGGCCGTTGATGGCTTGGGTGTTCCGAAATCCCCCAATGCTTCCACAGCGGCTTGTCCCTTCACTTGCTAATTTGGAACTCTATTCAGTGACCACCTGTGATTTCACAATGCAGTGAGGCAATCTTTTCTCCAGCCCCTAAGTGTGATTTCTAAACCTTGGTACTATTTCCGACAGGCATCTTACAAATATGATTTATTTCATACATACAGTTTTATAAGCATGAATTTACTCTAATATTTATTACACCCAAGAAGGGTGATTGTGCTGGTTTTGCATTAATTGGGTTTTGGTGAGGAGCGAATGAGCCCCGGCATGGAAGTGATGTTCTAAGAGAATCTGTTAAGAGCTTCCTCCATGCCTAGCAAAAACCAGTTGCTGGCTGGCTCTGAGAATAGGCATGCTGATAAGCCAAATAAAGAGTAAAACACGCCCCTGTGAGATGCACATTTTAAAATAAACAAAGCCCAGGATTTTTTTTTTCTGCCCTGAGTACAGGTAACAGGCCAGCCCGCCCACTCTGTGCAGCCGGGCCAGGCCAGGTGGGCTCTGCCACGGGGCCGAGCCCTTTCCCAGGGGGCCCGCCAGGCCCCGTCTCAGCAGGGACAGGGCTTGCTCCACTGTAGCGCTGGCTGAGCCGGGTCCCACTCCCCCCAGCGCGGCCAGGCGGGCCCACAGTTTGGCTGAAATTCTGCCGTTGCTGAGTTTCTCCAGAAACTGCTGGGCAGGGGGGATGGAAAGCCATTGGCCCACGGGTGCAGCCTCTGAGTTCTAGCCTGGTTGCCGAGATCCTAGTCGCCCATCCTTTCCCCTTCCAGAGCAGCAGCCATTGTTCTGGCCCAGCCCCTCCAGCAAAGCCTGAAATACTCCGCCTCAACTGCTTCAGCTGCCGCCCAGGCAAGATATTAACCTTTTTAGTGCACAGATGAAACCTACAAACATAAAATCTTTCTCTCAAGTGAAAGAATGAAGATACAGAGAGACCAACATGAGACATGAAGGTCAGTAAAGAAGAAGTCGAGTCCCAGATGGGAGGCATTGAGGAGATGCCTCAGTCCTGGGCTGAAATCCTCTTGTAAGGCTATGGAGAAGGTATAATTGTTATATCAGACTCCTTTTCCCTGTAACTCATTGAAAAGCATGGGAGGATGAAGCATCCAAATTGTAGATATGAGCAAAGTGTGAGAGACAACTGCTCACTTTGAAAATTTAAAAAGATTTATTAAACCTTAACAAAAATACAGCAAAGGACTACATAAGGAAAAAGTTGCAGCACTGAGACCTGGGAGGCCCTTCGTGCATACCACATGGCTAATTCATCTTCAAGATGGATGTTCAGTCTTTTAAACCCCAGGAGGGGGTTGCATCAGCCAGACCTGGCCCCTCCCAAAGTCTGTCAGTCAGCTCTTCTTTGCCATTTATCAGTGGAAACTGCTTTCTTGTAACTTGATTGGAGGTCAGGTGTTGCCATGCTGCACCCCCTAAGCAACAAGCTTTTCCATTCCCAACTGCCCCAGGTAAGGGACACATGTGCATGCCTTCTTTTTTTACCTCTCCTAGACAACTCCGACTGTCTGATGGTCACAATACAAGGGGGGAAAGGGGAACTATGGGGAGAACAGAGGACATCTAAACTACAATAACATAACTATACATCACTAAAGCTTTTCTTAATATTCACACAATAGTTATCTTTTAATTGCGAGAGCCAATCGTCTCACAATCCATCTATAATAAAAGGCATATATGCTAAAGCAAGCAGATGTTGAAGTAGCTGTGATTCCATGAGAAGTTTGAACAGCGAGAGAGAAATAAGAGTGAAGAAGACCCTTTGCCCCCATAGAAAGAAGACCTCTGTTCCCAGAAATGAAGATGATCTCAGCGATAGGTAAAGAGAACCTCTGCTTTTGAACAGCTCATCCTTAAAATAGTACTCCGTAAGTTGACATGGCCCATAAACGCAGCTGTGGGAAGGCTGCAAAGATGGGAGGGACTTCATAATTGCGGATTTCTGGGTGGCTGCTATTCATGGAAATTAAAAGCCATGAGAGAACTGTTTTCTTGTGAAGAAGTCTCCATAGCATGACAAGAGACACTTCTATCCCTAAGTGAACTGAAGAAAGACTATTCCAGAAGTGATAAACTGAATTGTTTCTGTACATTGTCAGTGTGAGGGGATGGGGGTGGGGGGCAGGCAGAAGAAGTGTTCTGAAGGGTTTAGTCTGATTCTTATTATTCTTTTAGTTCTGTTAATAAAGTTTTTCTTTATACCCTTTAAGCCTGTTTTGCTCTTCTCCTAGTCCTGTCTCGTAGCAGAAAATTAGTAAGTATATTCTAGTGGGTGCATAGCATTTGGCCAGTGCTAGACCCACCACATTCATCTATTCCAGTAGATCACAATCAGAATTATTCCTGCTTCTCCTTTCCTCCATTCCCATCCATGTCTCTCCCCTCATTTTCACTGAGGTCTCCAAGCCATATTAGAATCAAGACACTGCAGAGAGACAGGGGTGCTTGGGGAGAGGGCAGGGGACAGGACAGCACCTCTCCCTCCTAGCACTGCAAGACTTAGATTGGCTCGGGCCTAAATTAAATCCAAATCCAGACAAAGCAGAAGTCTTTAAACAGCCCCAATCCACTTTGAACCACCTGTAATGTTCTTTACACATCTGGAAATCCTACCCTAAGTAATTTATTGTAGGGACCTTTATTGCCTAATTCTGCAAGTGGGCAGGCACTCAGAGCAAGTTGAAGAGCACTGGAGTAGTAACATGGGATGAAAAACAGCCTAGAATTATCTGATTGCTTCAGAATGTGCTATGGACTGAATGATACCAAGAAGCTTGTAATTTCCAGGCTTTAGCTTATAACTAGGTGTTAAAGGCTGTGAAAAGAGATCTCTACAATAATCTGGTTACTTTTTAGCTCCCAGTTATCACTTTAGTAGACAGAATAATTTAGATCATGCTTAAATAGTTCAAGTTTAAGGGCTTTAAAACCATGTATTGGTTTTATCAATATGTTTGGCACTGGTAACATGGAAAGGCAGGCAGGCTTTGGAATGCTTAAATAAATAAGTGGAGTATTTACTTGTCCCTAGGATACAGACTCAAGTGAGTTTAATACTCTGTTCTCTGCAGGAGCATCCTACTGTATTATAATGATTAAAATAAAATCTTGGCTTAGGCAAAGTCTCTAAATAAGACACCAATCATTTGTGTCTGCTGCCTAACGCCTCTATACAAAACAGGTTTTAATGCTTCAGAGCCTGCATCATTTCATGAAAAAGCCCATTTTCCACTTATCAGCAGAATTGGCCTGAATCTGTAGCTCAGGCACTGTCTACCTTGTTAAAATAAAAAGGTAGCAACTTCTGAAAGGTTCATGGTAAAAATGGGACCCTTTAACTTTACCATGTGGCAGGGTCATAAAAAACTTTTATGGTCTTTTTTTTTTTCCTAAGCATAAAACTGAAAAATGTGCTGCAGGAGACCTCCAGTCACTTCGCAGCTGTGCATTGTGGCAGCCTTATCACTGCCAAGGCAGAAAGTCAAGGAGCTTAATTATTTGGGGTTATGCACTTTTCACAAACTCAGTGGCTGAAGACTTTCAAACAAGAGACCATAGTCCACAATACATGAAAAAAAACCCCATGGACCAATTATAAACACACAATTATTTTATTTGCTACAGAAGACTTAAAATGAAAGTGAGAACAAGATCTGAATAAATGGATAAGTATTGCTGTACACACAGTTTGGAACTGAGATTTACTTTTACTGCTGCTAAAAGCTGCTGAGAAAACCAACACAAAAATACAAGAAAATGAAAATAAAAGGGAGAAAGTGGAAGTTCTGACACACCAGTCTCCTCTTGCTACTGCCATTTCTTTAACTGCAGGCATGTTTTGTGTGAGTAGGGGAGTTCTAGTGATAGTAAAGGATTATTTATAAGGAAATCAGTGTTGTAAATCCAACTTGGAATACTTTTAGAAGCAGGACTGTCAGATAGGCAGCCTATGAGAACCAGACAGCCAACTGGGATAGTTTAATCCAGCCTGTACCAGAATTAGAGTACTCTGAATTGTTAAATCACAAACAGTGCCTCTGTTGCTGAGACTTTCTGTACACCCCAGGCTTGCCTGTGAAGTTCCAAACAACCCCCACAAAACACCTCATGGTGGTGTCATTTATAGACAAAAAGCTTGAAATCAGATTGTACTGGCACATCACCTTCCTCTTCCTCAGGGAGGAGGATTAAATCAGATAGTGATGCCAATGAGGAGGGAGGACAGGAATCACCTGATTCTTCCTAACCCCACTCCTCCAGGTGCTCACAGAAGCAGCTGTGAGCAGCCCCTACTACACCAGATAACCCCCAGCATTGTTGCCAACAGCTTGAAGAAGGAAGTTCAAAATTCTGATTTTTCAGTTGTCACAGGCCACTGGTATTACATTTTGGAGCCTCTCTTGGAAGTGGAGCAGGTAATTTTTAAGTATTTCAGCCAGAAGATAAGTTTACAATATTCCAATGCTTATTAATATTGATAAATCAGCCTCTGGAAGAAGTATCAGCTGAGGAACATGTGTCTAAAGGAAGGGAGGCTTAGTAAAATCTCTATAACCTTCAGATTAATTTTGAGCTTCAAAGGAGAAAGTCAGTAGATAATGAGTTAAATTGCTATAGGAACAGAATATAAATCAGGGAGAAGTGGTAGTACGATCATCACTAAAGTATAGGGAGACTGCTCACATGAGTAATTCAAAATCACCGGGACATGAATATGTGTTTCAGTTGTAAGACTGCACCTCTGTCCTCACTAAAGATTACAGATGGCTTCACCCAAAATTTTATACAATACCAATAAAAAGGAGGGTTGAAGTCCAAAAAGACACTTACTTACAGAATATTCTGCATTGAAGGAACCCACAAGGATCATCAAATGCAACCCTTAAGTGAATGGCCTGTACAGGGTTATTGTGTTTTTCTAAACCAAATTCAATTTTATGCTTTAAGTTAAATGGGCTTTTACTGCTTGTTAATATAACAAAATGCAGCTGGTGTTTCTTACCAAGAAAGCCTCTCCTTCTGAACTACTCTGTTGGAGCCCACAAAGAAAGATTACTTTCCAGAAACAAGAAATTTTTGTGGTGTATTTTACATCAAAAGACATTAACTGCTAAAAATACATCTTAATCCTTACTGGCCTTCAAAAGCCACTTCATGTTTAACTTTGTTGGAGTAGTTGACTTTTAACTTATGTTCCTGTAATTTTTTGGCTAGACAGCTACATCTGACAGCTACATCTGAAGCTGTAGCTACAGCTACATCTTCAAGCTACAGGTGAAATACACTTGTTAAATAAAAATATCCCAAATCTCAATAGCCAAGAGAAGTTCTATAATCAATTGAAGGTGTATCAGCTATAAATCATTGATCATAAATATATAAATAGAAAAAATACACAGCAGGTACAACTCATTTTTATAGAAATTGCTACATTGCCAGGCAGCACTAGGGTACCCTCACAGTCACAGGTTCATATTTAGTGCCACTGTAGCTACGCTGCCATTTTTAAAGGGAAATTAGATTTTAGAAATAGACTGTTTTATCCCTCCCTTAGGAAAAACCCTTAATTACACAAATCAAGTTATATGATGACCAAATTTTGTAACAGTAATAAAGAATTTTACTTTGTGTATAATCAGCTTCTCCTATAATAAATAGCATTCCTGTTATTTTTTCACCTTTCCAAAACTTGATTAGCAGTGGAAAAACAAACAAGTCTTTTGAGGGTTTTTTTTGGGTTTGTTTTTTTTTTTCAAGGGAAGAAGCTACAGTGCACACTACAGGCCTAAGCATGAATTTTATGTAGTTCAGGCAAAACAGGAAAAGTCAAATGGTTTTATTTGTAGCAAGTTGTAAAAGGATGTTTCTTTTAGTGCATTAATCACAGAAATTCAGTTATTGCCCCAACAGGAATTGGGATTGGACCTAATGCAGCTGTAGCTCTTCATGGATACAAACTAAGAAAAAGATACAGGGGCAGAATTACGTATTTATGTCTTTTAGCAGAAAGACTGACAATAACATATATTTGAAAGGGACAGTCATGTAATTTTATAATCCCAAACAATCATTAGAAACCATTTGGAGATTGAACAATGTTCAGAACAAGTGTTTAACCCCTTCTAAAATATGAGACTGAATTTTAGGTATCCAAGCAGGATTTTGATCTTTGCTTTAGGCTTCCGTTTTCTCAGATTACTGAGGTATTTGCATGGCCACTGGAGGTGAAAAGTTATAGTTCAGATCAAATGATGAGCCTTTAAAACAGTCTTTTAGTACATCATCATTCTGATTATTTAGTCATGCTAAAATTGTGCTAAGCCTTTTTGGAATAATTGAATACATTAATTTCAGACAACAAAACAATACAGAAGACACCTAATTTCTGTAGATCATTAGCTGATTTCTAGACAGCATCTTTTTAAATATTTGAAATTTTGTGTATGATATTTAAAGGAGTTTCCTCTCAAGCACTGAATGCCAGGCTGTTGAATTTGGGTACCAGCTGCTACTACATTGACATACTCTTTGTCATTCCCACTGACATGCACCATGACATTCAGTCCCTAGTGAATTCTAATTCTAGCAAGAACCAGGAATGTTTCTCTCTTTGCTCACTGAAGCCTGAAAACATCCACATTAGCTAGTTTTCTTCATGTTTTACTGAATCCCATGATTATTCCTGGATTCTACATAGCAAATTCCAGGTGCTTGATATAAAGAGCTCCATTTCTGAGGGTTAGCATTTTTTCTTTCTGTCTTTTGCTTTCTGAGGATTTTGGGATACAAACCCTATAGATACTGTCTGCTTTATACTGAATTTCAAGAAACTCTACAGGCAGATTTTCAGAGGGGTTGTATTCTGTTATCTACACAAATGTGGGCATTCCTTGCCAGAAAACTTTTCTTTATTGGAAACTGCTTTTCTGAATCTTATGAACTCTATCCATTAGTAGAATTGCAGGAACCGTCCAAACAAATGCCAAGTTTTGTTACGACAATGTCAGTTCATTAATGTAGCATGTGACACAGCAAAATATCTGCATGGAATAATAAATTTTTAATTTCTTAAATACCAAGTGAAGCAGATTCCTTTAGTAATATATTTTTGCACATGTTTACTTTTTGGTTACCAACTGTTCTCCTTTTTGGGGGGAGGGAGAAGTGGAAGAGAGTGTCAATGTACTGAGAGCACTGTCTGTCACTGATGTAATCTAAATCCCTTTGGTGCCTCAATTTTAAAATCCAGCGTCATAAAGCAATAAGGTGGAGTTTTTCTGCTTAGATTTGCAGCTGTAGGATTTGCTTTTTTAAACTACTGGAGCGTGACAACATTCAGCACTCTAAACCTCCAGTGTCACTTTTGAAGTATTCACTTTACCTCATTCCAAATTATTATCATTTGCTTGGGGTGACTTCACTTGCTACACAGTGACTCTTCTTTAATTAAAGAGCAATTTACCTCTGCAGGCAAAGAACTATGTTCATTTTGAAATGGGTTTTGTTTTATGTCACTTGGTAATCAGTTTTCAATTACACCTTTTGTAAGTTTTAACTTTTTCCCCAAATATATCTAATCTAGTCTTCCAAAGAAAGGAGCAATCCTACTAACAACCTGTACAAAAGCCCTTGCAGATGCTATGGGCAACCACAAAAGAAAGTAAGAAGCAATGAAAGGCATTTTTATTGTTATAATTAGCAAAACAATGAAAACCAGCGAGCAGTTACTGTAAACATTACCTTGGGCAAAACCCTCATGGAGACTGGTCTGGGGTAAAAATATGATTTGGTATTTCTGTATTAAGTGTGGACTGCAAAAATCCCTGTTAGCCCCATCTGTCCTCAGTGGTAGAACCTCCAAGATGGATGAGGGATGCTGGGTATCAGATAATAAATAGGAGAGTCCAGGGTTAATGACATATGAGCCACAACGCTGAGGATCCAGTGAAGCTCCTGAGCCTGTTTGGTGCTGAGTACTCACACCCCACACAAGTTTGTCTCAGTAAAAGCTTAAGTGGGATCCAACCAAACTAATTCTGAGAGCAAGCCCAGGCCTTGCACACAGACAGTGGGAAGTCAAATTGGAAACTTATATTTAGTAATTTTTATTTTACTCCGTAAAAATGGAAGAGCTTAAGACAATGAATGTGACCCTAATTCCAAACAGTCTGAACTTGCTGGCATAGTCCTCTTGTGGGAGATGGGAATTCCTGGCTCATTCCTGTACCCAGGACAGGCATAGGAGGCAGCCACAGCAGGTTTTCCTCATCCCAAATAGATGTGCTGGTCACTGTGCCTTGGGACCCAAATGGGGAGTGGGAGCACCACATCTGTCTAGGACTGAATGAGTCCAGGAGGTGTTCCAGCTCCCACTTTTCTGTCCTCTCCAGGAATAATCCCTGTTTCCTAATACCCAGCTCCCTGACTTTCAGATTATTTCTGTAGCTTCTGCGACTCTTTTGATAGGTCTTTGTCCCTTACTTTATGTTTCACAGTTTCTTATGACACATTTTAATATCTTAGCAAAAAGCCAACTAAATCATGTCATTTCTAGCTGCCTTTTTATTACATTTTCAGGGATTGCTGGGAGTGACAGAGTTGGAATCTTCATTCAGAATATTAACTTGACTTTCCTCCATCACTGTAGACCCTTCCTAGTATGCACTGCCTCCCAGAAAGTGAAAATACTTAATATTTGAGGTATTTCATTTTAGCCATCTCTGTAATTTCCATAAAGATTGAGAAGGAAATACTTCTAAATTTTGTTTTCTTTAGACAAAATTGTGATAGATTATGGATTGGAATATTTTACAAACAATAAAGGGAAGGAAAATTCAGTTTTGTTATCATTTCAGAAGGTTGTCTTTCTAAAATTATTAAAATTACAACAGTTTCTCAGGCATAGCTACTTTTAAAACAGCATGCAAGTGGTAGCAGCCACAATGGCATCAGTGCTAACACTCTGAAGAATTAAAATTGACAAGGTTAAACCACATTTATTCCAAGTCAGTTTTTCAATTTATCTTTATTATCTCACGTTTATCTGTCTGCATTCTTCTTTGTATAAACTAACTGGATGTTACAGCATAGATTTGGTGGTTTAAAATTCAGTAGGAATTAATTAATTATGTTCAGCTACTTTTCAGTGCTTTGGTTGGGGTTTTTAATGTACCTGCCATGAAAACATTTTGTCACTGACAATTTGCCATAGGCACATTAGAAAAACACCATATTCAAGTTATTACTCTGAAAGTTCTATCAAAGGCAAAGAGAATTCTGGATTTTAGCTAGAAAAGGCAAGTCCATTACTGTCTATCTCCTTCCATCATCTTGAACTTTATTTACTTTTTCTTATCTAAGTATGAGCATGCCACTACTATACTACTCTGCTAATAACAGAACCAGTTGGGAACACAGCCTTCATCTGCTTAACCTTCAGTGTAGGACTGGCCAGAAACACCTGTATACTTCTCTCAAATGCAAAATTCTTATGAATAAAGAAAATAGATTTTTTAAATTTTCTTTTCCAAGGCATGTTCAATGTGAACAGTATATATTTGGTGTATTTTGTTACATTAATCTTTGCTCTTCTCCACTTTAGCGATTTCTTTTCCATTTCCTCTGACAATTACAGCACAGAGGGATCAAGACCTGAGCTATCAGTCCCATTCAGCACCTTCAGCCGAGCCTGATACTTTGAAGTCCATCCATGCTCACAGCACAGCATGGGGGGGATGGTCCCATCACTTACCATGCTGACACAAGAATTAATCTGACAGCATCCATGGCTACAGGAGCTCAGGCACACAGTTCTCATTACCTGCTGCTCTTTTGCCCTCCTAAGGACTGAAGTATCTTGGTGAGGTTGTCCAGACCCAACTTCTTCCTGCTCCAATCCACGAAACTCTCAGTGCAGCACTTACACTGCACTAAAATTCATTACATAATGCATTAGAGGAGCATGGCTTTCAAATTGGGGTTCTGCTAAGATTCTCCAGAAGAAGCAAACTTTTACCCTCTTCTTTATTTTATTTTCTGGGAGAACAGAAAAGCTTATGGTAATGTGCATAAATGATAAATTAGCATACTTGCCTGAAATAAGGAATTCTGATTTAGAAAAGGATAAAAGACTTGTTAGTACTACTAAGTGTACCACTGTCAAGGGATTTGGAAGACAAGTTATTGTTCATTGCTTGCTCTCTTCACATTAAAAAAGCAGGTAAGGATCAATAAAATATCACAAAAATTTGCTACCAATAAAAAACATCATTAAAAATACATTAAGCATTTGCAGAACAATCTACCATGGGCAAAACGTGAAGCCCTCTTTACCACACACTCCATACAGCAGGATGTGCTGTATTTCAAAGACAAAAACTAATAATCAAGGGGCCAGATAGATCATTCATCCCAGTTCTGAGTATTGTGGTTTTGGAGCTCATGGGCTGTTCTGAAGAGTATTGTGGGACTCACCTGTGGAACCAATTTTACTCAAATCACAAATTACTACACTAAGACTGCTTCAGTTATTTTAAAATTTGGCACATTTTGTTCCATTTTTTCCTTCAGAGCAGTGGAGGCAGTGAGATTTTTCCAGTGAGGTGGCTCATGGACAAGCCTGTGAGGGTGGTGCTGCTGTGGTTTCAGCAGTACCACCCAGCCCTGACCCTTTTCTGTTTTGGGCACAATTAGTGCCATGAAAGAGGCATCAGGCAGGACTATTTCCATGTGTACTCAAGACTGCAAATCACAACCTAACTCCAGGAATTCTAGAGTAAGGCAGAGTACTCTATGGGAGCCTTAAAGCTGCCATGCTCTTGGTATCCAGGTTGTCCCTTTGAGAGTCTGTCTGTACCCACAAACATAATTTTATTCACACTCAGCCGGCCCTTCTTTGGGCTGGGGCATCACAGGAAAACCAGCCAGTCCCTGAAGGCATCTGGTCTGCAGGCTTTTGGATGAATCACAAGACAAACTGGCAGGAAATCAGGGAGATTTCTGATAGACTCTGCTTGTCTTTCAGAAAAAAATCTCTTTGAAATCAAGTTCCCTCCACAAGGTACCAGGAAAATTATGAAAGGAAAAATGGCAGGGCAGAAAAAATCCCCAAAAACAAAAGCAACAGTGATAACAACAACAACAACAACAACAACAAAAATCAGTTCCAAAAGTCTTTTTCCCATGGCCTATTTGAAAATACCTCACTATTTTTTAGATATAGTCAGTATTGAAGATGAATACTTCAAAGAAAGTTGGAAATATTTTGTTAGAATTTTGAGCTGTCAGGCAGTATATTCAGGGTTTATTCCCACTAATCTTCATATACATTAAAAAAACCCTGGAAATAAGTGAAACCATGGGGACGATGTCAGATGTAATTTGGAATGTATGTTTGCTGTAACTGTCAGAAGCACAAAAAGTATGGGGATCACAATACAAGAAAAAACAGGATGCAATCTCTAGAATTCAAAATACTTAAATTCACCTAAATTTAAAATGCAAACTCCATTGTGAGCTTTTAAATGAACTTTGTTTTTTTCTTATTTTATGTACACAAGGTGTTACCAAATAATAAAGTATCCAGAAATTGCTAATACTGTAGAAATTACCAAAAAAATAAGGTGAAAAGATAATTTTTAAGACATTTTAAGAATTTTTAAGGCTTATTTCCTAACAAAGAATATCACATCAGTTTTTTGTTGTCATCCATCTTTTAAATGATCTTTTAAACTCATCAATATTTTGGTTGTGATCACCAAACAATCTTTGGGCAGCTTGGAGTAGATCAGTTTTATCTGTGTACTGCTAGATAGTATTCCTTATTTTGTGCTCTGAAAGTGGCAACTTATAACTAAAAGTGAATTACTATTATTAAATCTGAAGACATACATAGTTTAAAATAAAATAATATAAAAAAGGAGAATTCTAGAAAACCAACAGAATTACTGAGCTGTATCATCCTATATCAGCTGAAAAGTTGTCCTTTAATGTTTATGAAGAGGAAAATAAAAGTGCAGTGAGGAGATGGAAGAGACCATCTGTCTCCTCTTAGTTTGTTGTTTTGTTTCAAGCTGGGCCTGAACCAAAATACTAATTCAGAGATGTCCAGTACTGGAAGCTATCATGTCATGGTCCCCTTGGAAATTTGGAACTGCTGATGGCTGCACACAGCAGACACTAATGACAGCCCTTGGAATGCTTTCTGCTTCACAGCCATTAGCACATTTCCCCAATAACTACCAATTACCTCACAGGGTAATTCTTGTGTTGAGTTTGCAAATGATAGAGGGTGAGTCAGTTGTAGTCAGGACAACAGGCATGGCAGGGTGAAGACATGAAAGCTCATGGTGTTTGCAAAGACCTAGAAATTTTGGCCACCTGATTTCTCAAAATTCATTCTGTTATTATTCTGTTCCATTTATATGGAACAGAATAATAGTGGGCACCTTAAGCAGGCAGAACTTGCATTGTTGCTGCTCCAGTCAAAGTTCATCACCCCAAGATAGTGCACTGTGCAAACTGCAACATCCAACTGCATCAAAGAACAGTCATGAACCTCCCATCATATATACACAATATTGTGCCACCCAGAAAGCCTTTTATCATCCATACTTGAACCTGCCTCTCACCAGCTACTTTTTAAATTTCTAAACTTGTAAATATAGAAAAGAGGTAGATAAAAAAGATGCCAGATAGAGAAGACTGTAGTATCATAAATATGCCAAGCTAAGTAGATCTCAAAGTACTTCTCGATTGCAGGGCCCTAAGCATTTAACAATATTAAAAATCAATGAAGTAGAGAAAAATAATTTACAAGATGTGTCTTCGAAGTTCATGGAAGGCTGATGGGGTGAATACATCTTAAAAAGTCTCTAATATATAGTCATTTTTCTTTGGATGTATAGCCTCAGATTTATTGAACCATTTAATTATTTTGACAGTCTTCACACTTTGATTCCAATCAGAAGACCTGTAACTGAACAACTGTTTATCAAACTGCTATTGATGAAGCAAATAAAGCTATCCTTCGTGTGCACACATTTCATCTTTACACCTTTCTTATACCATCTCTCTGTGGAGAAGTGGAGCTGCACCAGTTTCTGATGAGCAAACTGCACTATGATAACAACAGCATGCTTCTCATGTAATTTTAATTCATTTTGTAAATTTTATTTACAGCAGTGACACTATATGTAAAAGAGCTACATATGGCTGGGTGAACACCTCCAGCTACAGACAGTAAAATTATTGCCAACAACTTGAGGAAAAAACAGCACAGCCTTTGTAATCTGAAATCTGTGACCTACTGTGATGCATCAGCCTTCAGGTTTTTGGGCCAAATTTTCCAAAATGATCAGCATAGTGAGAACTAAAAACCATATATGTGTGTGCATACATATATAAATGTGAGATAAAACCAGCAACAGGTGAATGCTGAGTTGGTTTGAATGAATAATCCACTATTTAATAGTTGGTTAGGTGAAAATATTTTCTTATGTTAAGAAGCTGTCTTTGGTGTTTTGATTCATGAAAAATTTTCCTCCTCCTACTCCTCCTTCTCCTCCTCCTGATCCTCCTGTTCTGAAGCAATGTGAGCTGCTGCTGTACTGAATTATTTTTCCCTTTATTGCTGCTGGCAGTTTTACCCTTCTCCCCATTTGTTATTAGCAGTAGAGGAACCAGAAGGAAATGGGAGTTTGGGGAGCTGACAGAACCCCAGCTTCTGGTTCCCCTGCCTGCAGAGGAGTTGGCAGCACCATGGCAGCACCATCTTCATTCCTGCTTTTCTTTGCTCTGGTGTCTTTTCTGGACTGAGATTAGAGCTTGTTTTCATAATACAGATAGACCTACATGGTCAAAAGTACTTTGCTGAGAGACAGTTCCTCAAAGGTACAAGCAGATCCTGCAGAAGTCACTGCAGTCCTGCAGAAGTCACTGGCAATTCCACAGCATCACTCACAGAACATTTTCTCATCTAACTGCAACAGTGACCTGTATCCAACCTCAGCTTTAGGGACTGTATGGTTTTATCTGGGTCTTTTCAAGCAGTAGCAATTACCTTGTCCAATTAGATGTACTTTTATTGTTAAATTGTTTATTTACCAGGCCTTTGGTTGGCCAACAACAGTGTAAATATGATGAGCGTATAAAACTGCACAGATCTGTGAGCAAATTACTTCAATCACCTCAGCCTGCAGAATAATCTGTGCCTGTCCCACTCATGAGATTCCCGATACCAGGATTTGTGACAGTTGCCAGATGCCCATCTCCAAGGTGTTCCTCTATTACTTACTGAATTTTGAGTACTTCACTTGTAAAGTATGGTATAAACATGAAAGATGCTAAAAAATATGTCCTGTTCTGGTGTTCCTTACTTAAAAATTAGAAGTTCCAGAAAATATAATAAGAACATCAAATCATTTATCAAGAGTATAAATATAGTACTTTCTACTCCCTGCTCAGAGTATGAGCAGATTAAGCCTGTGCCTGTTCTCCCAGCTATCTTCTGAGTTAAAGGCAGTTCTTCTGTTGTCTTTTTAATTTATTTCTTTTTTTACAAAACAATGCATGTATTTTGTGGTGCTTCCAATAACACAGAATAAACTTAGCTAAAAAAATTACAGAATGCACAAGTTTAATGCTCCAGAGATGGGAAGAGGGAGCAGAAAAGCTGTTTGTGCCTCTTTTAGTTTGCTTGCCCTGACAGCCTTTTTGTGCCTCCCTCTATGATGTCTTACCTGATCTACCACAGAGAGAGGTCAAACAAGGTGAATCAAACAAATTATAGTAATTCAGAAGGTTGGGGGTTTTCTCAGCCACAACATCAATTCTGCTGAATTGCAGCATCACTGTACATTTAGGTTGTATATTAATGCTGCCCTCCTTGTATGATAAAGTAAAATACTTTCGTAACACAGTTAATGCAACATTTGGTATACTTTTTTTGGTTTCTGAAATTAGTTGATTCTAATTATGCTACAACAGAGCTAAAATTCAGAATGCAAAGACACAATTTAGCTGCACAAAGAAAAGGAGAGATACTGCAACCTGCCAGAGCACTTGAATTGATTCTTCTGTGCTTCCAGAAGCACTTGCAATAGCCACCTGTGACACTCCCAGAGTGATGTGGGTGGTGGAGCAGCATCACTGCCCTTTCCCACTGTGACAACCCCATGGAAAAGCAGAGGCCTGGTCTCAGACTTGTATTCACAAACCCCTGAACCCCACTGAGACAGGAAACCAGGGTGTATTTAAGGACCATTTTGCCTCCCTAGGAGATGCACGGTGGGGGATGGAACAGCTGGAGGCAGTGATAATGCTGGAAAAATGACAGATTTTAAGTGACAGAAAGAAACAGATCAGAAAAGGTCAGAGGAGAGGTTTGGTGTTTATAAAAATGGGAATATTTGGGTTTGAACATGCGCAAGGAAAATGCCACGGCTTGCGTGGCACAGGCAACATCAAAAGAAAGGCTGGAAAAGAGCAGGGCTCAAAGGAAATCCAGCTCTGCTGGGCACAGACAGCCACGGGTATGGCTGTGATTTCATCTTGTCATCTACTGACACTGTCCAGAGCTGACAAGGGTGATGGGAGCAAATTTCAGTCCATTAAATAAAGGTGGGAAGCCTCAATTCTGTGCAGAAATATAGACTGACTTGATAAAACAGCTGAGTTTAATTGGAATTACAGGGGGAAAGTAGGCAAACTGAAATTTGGACTGGAGCACCAGAGCCAACAGCAACTTTATATAATGTGATTGAGAGATGTAATGCCCTGAAGTACTAACAAATGCATTTTTACATCTCATCTTGATAGTCTTAAAGATTCTTTTCAGGAAATGTCCTAAAAATCTCAACCTTGATGTTCAAACTCACATTTGTTTTCAGCAAACCTATTTCCCTGGTGAGTTGCCCTCTTTTCTTCTGCAGCAAATTTCTTCTACTTGACTCCCAGTTCTGCACAAAGTGATTTACTAGACAGATTGCATTTTTTTTTCCCCTTCTAGTAAGTGTCAGTTTCTGAGCAAGATCAAATACCTTCTGCACTTCAGTATTGACTAGTTTTAATTATTAAAACCTTTCTCCCAGGAAAAACTCTTCATGCTGTTTGCTGAGAAACCAGCAATTTTTAATAGGATTCAGGGACTTCTTGAGGAGATAGGGAACTCTGGAGACAGAATTCTGAATTTATACTGGGCTCACACTTCTACAACACTTTTTTTAAAGTAGGAAGAACTAGATTTTTTTCTTTGCCTTCTTTCTATGTGTCTCCCTTTAAACTTGAGATAATGGGCTCTGCAAAGGCTAGAGAAAAGGGGCACATAATTTGTTATGCAGTAAAACTAAATCATATACATACTTAAATAATTTATAAAGCTAAACACTTACTTTGCTTATATATTAAGCTTAATTAATTAGCATATATATTAAGCTTAATAAAGCTTATTCATTAAAATCAGAAATAAATCTTTTATTATCAATCCTTTCAGTTACATGCAGTCCCCCACTGACAGTTTCATATGGAATCCTTTCCTCAAAACAGCCTGGCCAATTGATATTGTTAAAGTGTCACGGAAAGAAAATAACAGCTACATTCCTATTTGAATTTCTCACATTTAAGTTCTCATGTTTTCATATCATTGACAAATAATCAGATGTTTTAGCAAGGTAATAGGATAATTACGTTTTTTCTCCATAACTCAAATGCTAAAGATAGCACTACCTGCATTTAAAGTATAACACAGCTTTGCCTACAGACACCACAAACCAGCCTATCTCACCTCGACAACAAATGGTTTACTGCAGGATAATGAAATTAAATACATGCTTAATGATGTAAGATTGACAAAGTATTAAAGTTATAGAGAGAGTAAACATTATCTTCAATTAGGTATCTACTTTTGTTGAAGAATTCTTAGCATTACAGTTCAAAGAGATGGATTTTTATCTCCAGTAATTTTCAGATCCGTTTCATCTGTGCACTAAGAGAAAGGGTTTGTTTTCTTTTTAATTTGCTGTGCAGAAGCCATACCAGAGGATATGGTACATAACAAAGAAATTAAATAAAGGTGGAGGTGTCAGGCACAGCACGAGGACTAACTGGAGAAAGTACACCTGGGAGAACTGGTTAATAGTAATTGCATGGGGGAAAGACTAAGAGAAACCCACAGGAGACATTGCTTGTATAAAGCCATCATTTCTTGTACACC
The DNA here is from genome assembly GCF_015832195.1 of Motacilla alba alba. NCBI lineage: Eukaryota > Metazoa > Chordata > Aves > Passeriformes > Motacillidae > Motacilla > Motacilla alba. Next base: position 6,325,575 of record NC_052033.1, on the reverse strand, counting down.
TAAAAAAGAACAACACATTTCCATCACTGTGCACAGTCAAATATTGGCATGATTTTATGGGATTTGCATCAATTCAAAGAGAACCAGAGTATTTACCACAGCACAGCACTCCAGTCACACTGGGAGCACCCAAACTGGGCACAGCAGGAGTGTCATCCACTCTTTGAACCATTCATCCTCCCCAGGGTGTCCTGCCAGGGAGAGGTGGCTGCTGTCAGGGTGGGAGAGTGACAGGCACCACTACTGCTCTCTGCCTGCCCTCCTCACTGACCACAGAGTTATTCAGGCTGGAAAAGACCTCTGAGCCCAACCTTTGACTGCTCACCACCTTGAGGTGCTGTCTTAAAGGACATGGTGCTCCATGAAGAGATGGAAGCAGGTTTCACACCCCACTCAGACATTATTCTCCCATGGAAGCCACAACATCCCCACTCAGTTGGTATTTCAGCAGTCTGTAGCTCTCCCAGTGTGAGCTAGTGGCAGCAAGAAGTGAATAGCAGGTGTTTGCATGGCAGTCAGGAACATTCCTAAGGCCAGGCCCTTTGCCAGCCAGAGTAAAGAGCTGCTTTCACAGCCCAACTAAAATCAGGCTTTCTGACAGTAGACAGTTTACTACATGGACAAAACAAATTTCAAAGACTTCTATTTAAATCACTGCCCAAAGTAATCTTTTCTAATTGCAAGAAGTACAACAAACAGAAGATTGGTTCTTCAGGAACTCAGCATGTTAGAACGTGGCATGTTCCCTGATCTTCTTTCATTAAGGCAAAATATCTCTTTGGCATTTCAGGTATTTCCATTCCAGCATTTTCAGCACTTCAGCATTTCACCTGCAAATGAATACAGACTGTGTTGTCTAATAGGGAAAAAAAGCTTTGACTTCTGTTTTCTGATGTAGAAAATCAGTGATAAAAAATGCAAATGTGACTTTACTGCTGCCTCTTCCACCACCATCACATTAATGTCCTGCATTTGTTAGGCAGTGTTTGCCAACACCCTGCTTCTTTCACCAAAGCTTTCAGAGGAAGCTAAAGGGCTTACTTTAGAAAGGTAACTGTTTTGTTCTGGTTCCAGAGTGCCATTTATCTTCCCTACTGAGTTTAACATCATTTAACTCATTCAGAAACAAGATAATTTTATATTTGTCTGCCTTAAGCTGTACTATCTCACATTCTTAGATAATGTCTTGTATTTTTTTCTTGCTTGCTATTTTTCAACTTCATATTTGCCTATTAAATTACAAACATGAAACTGGCTCTTATGCAATTCATATGAAGAGCAAAAGGCACTTGCACTTCCCTTAGGATACCCTTACAGGATATTCTTAAACAACAATGAAAAAAACCCACTTACCTTCTGCATCTAGGGCAGTTCTGTGCCAGCTTTCACTGAATCTTTGACTCTGCACCTCTGACAGGTGTTATATTTCTCAGAATCATGTCTAAAAATTTTACTCTGATTTATTGTCTCACCTAACACAGCATTAATATCCTAAAGGACCTCTGAAAATTCAATAAAGGATAACTCCAGAAATGCTTTTGGCTATTTTGAATCAGGCTGGGCTTTCTCAAACTCTTCTGTGTTTGAACTCTCAACTTACATTCAAACAGTAACTTAACCAGCAATTATGTTCATTTCAGTTTTTTCTCTTCTATCAGGCTTTAAAAGTTTTCCTGTTATCATATTTTGAGGTGCTGGAAATCAAGTGGAAATCCCAGAGTCTTTTCCCAGAACTATTTGGATTCTGATCTTTTTTGTGCCTTTTATGGGTGATGTGTCACAAATTGTCATTTGCGTGGATCAATTACACAGATTGAACTCCATAACATAACATTCATTATTGAGATGCTTTCCCCAATACCAGTAATGTTACATCTGATCCTCTCACAATATTGATACTGGAGAAAAATACAGTTATTCCCATATTGAAGTTGACAAGCTGGGCCAAGATGGGAAGATCTGCTCAAAGGCAGGGTAGAACTTGAACATAAGTTTTTAAGTCACAGGTGAGCAACTCAGTCACTAAAGTGGAAGGAGACTCTTGAGAGAAGACCATGAGAAAAAAAAATAATAGAATTTTTGGAAAAGACCTTTTAATTTAAACAAGTTCAATTGTTATTCTATAACTTGCCAAGGCCACCACTAACCTCATCTCCAAGTGCCACATCCACATGTCCTTGGGGGATGGTAACTCCACCACTGCCCTGGGCAGCCTCTTCCAGGGCTTGACAGCCCTTTGTGGGGAGAAATTTTTCCTAAAATCCAATGTAAATCTCCACTGGTACAACTTGAGGTAATTTTCTGTCATCCTGTTGCTTGTTACCTGGGAGAAGAGACCAGCCCCCACCAGGCTACTGTATCTTCTCCAATGGACAGTACCAAACACTTCTTAAAATCCATCCTCAGTTTTATTCAGTGCTTTCCTCATATACCCATATTGCTGGCATCTTAAGAATATAAATTCCTGTGCTTCATTTCTGGCATGAATAGAAAAATAACATTCTGAATTTACAATGCACTTCTGTGCTCAAGAGTGCAGGTCAAACTGATAATTGCCTTATTTATGCTTCTGGTTTGAAACCCTAACACTAAACTTTACTTTTTAGTTAGCATTAAACTTAATTTTTCCTTACTAGATGATGAAATGAGGACAAAAGGGACAAGATCTGGATTTTCACTAGACCAAATTCTCTTAACTTTTTTTTAGTCATCCTTTTATTCATCAGTCTGTGATGTATCTCTATCTGCCGTTGCCCATCATGCCCAGCCCCTGAACAGAAATGGAACTACAGATGGTTCTTTAGCAAGGTGGACTTGCTCAGAGAGGTCTGGTGGATTTTGGAGAAGGCTTGAACTGCTAATTCCTCTGTCAGTGACCCCCTCTGGCATCCTTTGTATTCAATGTCTCAGAGCAATGCAGTGAACAACTGAAATAGCATCAATCACCACTTCCCCACATTCTTGACATGCAGGAACCATTTTCTGCTGCTTTCTGGGCTCATTGCTAAAGAAACAGAATTCTAGCAGAAATACAGAGCACCATTGTGTAACTGAATTTACTAAATGGAGCATTTATACCAAGTTCATCATCATGGTGTCTGAGCATCTGCTGTATTTAAAATGAGAAAACAATTTAAATGCAGTGTTTAGTCAGAAAATCCTGCACGAATCCAGAAATGATGACAGACTCATCTAATAGTGGGTTTTTTCCCTACATTACCCTTATTCTCTCTTAAGATACTTTTTCAAATGATGGATTGGGTCAGTGCCAAATTACAGCTTGCAGTGAAATTCTGCATCAGCCAAGTCATAATCAACATTAAGCATTTGAGTCTCAAACTTCAATTTGATCCTCACACAAAGCAAATTGCAGAGAAGTGTCATTTATTTATGTTTATCCAGCTCTTGCTCATCCTCTAATGATGAGTGGCAAGAGTGGTTGAGTGGCAGGTCAGCCAAAAATACCCCTGTTTGGAGCAATTTGCTCAGCAATGACTCCCCTGTCAAAAACCCTCCCTGAGTCACTCAGTAACCAGCAGCCAAGGAATTCCTCTGTACTACTCAGGCTCAATTTGGATTTTTCTTTCCTTGAATTTTCTGCTGTGTGGAAGAGAGTACAAATAGTTGTAACACTTGCAACAGTTCCAGCAGCATTTGGATGTCAGGAATCCATCACCACTCACTTTTATTTTTTCAGCCTATTAATTTTTTGTTGTTGTTGGCACAAAGGTAAAAGTCCTGAAAGCAAACTCTGAGATATTGATGGCCAGTCTGGTCTCTTCAGACAGTAATTTGTAATTTTACTATAGTCCTGGTGATGCTTAAGAAAAATGTCAAGTTTTAAGTATTACCTAAACTAGTCTTGTTTCCTAATTGCAAATAAATTAAAGTAAGACTTAGGAAAGTATCCAGAGTATATATAAATTTTAAGGAGAAAGACTTAATTGTCTACATTTCATTTAGCTAATTTTGTTTTGTATTTTCTAGCTTCAGTGGTTGCATATAAACAAGAAATAAGGCTATATTAGAGCCTTATCAGGCTCTAAGATACCAGTCAGCAGCCCAAATGGCATCTAGAAATAACTAGAGAAAACTACTTCAACCCTAAAGCAGGTTATGGCAGAGCCTTTTATATATTTATTATATATTCATTTTTAGGAGCCATAATACATGCTGAAAATAACACCCCATGTTAATATGCTACCAGGGAACACTGGCTGAGGCTCAGTGTTGAACACCCTTTATTGCAAGTTAGTTCTTGTTATCAACTGCTCTAACGAAATGGTTAGACACCATTTGTAGCTTCAGTGCTAATTACAAGCATGCCATTATTTCTAATAAAGTAGATTTTGCAGCTAAGAGTAGTTAACCCAACAGCATTTCCACTTTACTGCATGATTATTGCATTTCTCTACACAGCTGTCTGCTCAGAAGCAGAAGAAAAATTAGTTCCTTCCACGCATTCTTAGTCTTATTCTTTAAAGTTAAAAATAATTCTAATATTGTTTATTTATCTAGGATAAAACAGTTGGCATATAGCTATAAATGTGGAAGACAAGCGTATCTATTAAACCAGTTATTTATACACATTTATTTTAAATCAAAAAATAACTGTCAAAATCTGTAAAAAATGCAAAACAAAGCAAAAACCACATTTATCAGCAAAAGACTAAATAACCTTCGTTTTAATAAAGGGAACATCAAAGAGAGTTAGAGATAAATTATTTCAAGCAACTGATTTTTTGCATTTCTCCTTAGCTTAATATAGAAAAGTTTTGGGTCTTTTTAACAGATTTTAATCTTAAAACTGCAGTAGTTTCCTAAAATGTGAAGTAAACTGCAGTACAGGTGATCATCTACAATTCATGTTATCAATTTATTAACAAAGGAAGAGCACTGCATTGCTGTGGGCTTATGTGGATTAATTAATCAGGGTATGGGTAAAACCACCTTGCCAAACACTAACATTTCCTGGTTGAGTACCCTGGGCATGAAAAGATGGGTTTGTTCTTATCTTTATAAGAAAATTCCCCTGCATCACTGCCCGGGATTGGTCCAGGAAAACAAGACAAATCAGGACCACAGAGGTGGTCCAGGTTCTCCCAGCTGATGCTATGACTTTCCACAAATCAGGAGGTACATTTAATTTAATTTAATTTAGGACAACTTTAAAAACAGTTTTGTCAGTCACACAAATTGTACTGATCTCATACCTGTTCATACCCACAAAATTAGTGCCATAAATAACTCTTGGGTGATGCAACATTGCTACTCTTTCCAAAGGGTTTTACAAGACCTGTAAGAGCAATTATATTTTAACAGTGGAATAACTGTTGTTATTAATAGCTTTTAACTCAGTAAAACTATTTTCCTCTCTGGGCAGCCACCATGCAGAAACTACATTTCTTTTGCTGTTTTTATTAAATTTTGGATAAACAAAAATGCATAATTATTTTCCTTGAAGATATCTTAGACCCTTCTTAAAGGAACTCTGAATCAAAACAAACATTTAACTGGTCTTCTTGAACAATTTCATTTGGTTTTGTTCCCTGCTGTGCTGGAAACACACTTTCTGCTTGCTCTCAATGAGGTACCCCAACAGTTTCTCAGGTAGTGCATGCACCATAATATAAATACTATGGTTACAGATGAGCTATTTCCTGCTGCCATTTACTTCATGCTTTACTTCTCTTGTCATTTACAATCAAAAATGTTTATAATTCTTCAAGTGAGAAAAAAGGGTATTCTATTATTCCCAAGAGGACTGTGGAAAAATGTGTGTGAACTACTGCAATATTCTAAATTCCCTCAGCTTCCTATTGCTCCATTATTGGCTGCAGCAGAACATGGACAGTCTTGAGAAGCAAAAAAGCTCTGTTTCTGATTCTGGTCTTGGTCCAGTGCACATTTTTGGGTGATGGAACAAGGCCACGTTCTGGTTTTTCATCAGAAAGTAATTAATCTTAATTAATCTTTTTCCTACAAAACAGATCTTCTGTAGCTGGAGGAAAACAAAGAGGATTCACTTTTTCCTGTGGCAAATTAATCTTAAAGGGGGAATCTTCCTAAGAAAATTAATGGGTTAAAACAAGATTCAGTATTGCCTTTGAGCCCTGAAACCCAAACTAAACTCAAAGAGTGCTTTCAGCATTGTAAGTCTGCTCTTATTTTGATGTGCTTTAATACAGCTTTTAATGAAGTGTCATCATTGGAAAAGTGAGATTTTCATATATGAGCAATTTTACTTTTGTGGCTTCACCTTCATGGAAGACTCCAGTAATATTTTATACAGACCAAATGCTTACAGGTATTTCAGGCAACTTAAAGAAATTATTCTCAGAGGAAATTTAATAGGGAATCACAGTTTTCTATCCTGTTGTATTCTGTGTTTAAGACACTCATTCATTTGAATCTTTCTAAATTAGCCTGTTCCATGTGAGAAACTTTGAAAATTATGCCTCCTTAGATGGTCAACCTTTTTCTAAAAAATTATAAATCTAATGAATTGAACCATGGTACCATGGAAACAGCTTTAAAATTAATTTGGGTGTAGGGAGAAAGGATACAACATGATACAACTCCAGCACAGAGAAATTGACAGATTTGAGAAGGAAAAAAAAAAAAAAAAAAAAGAGGGTCTCTTCATTAGGCACTGAGACCTTTGTTTGGAACAAATATCCTGTATGTGGTTGTATATACTTGAGGGGTTTTATTTCTGTAAGGGCCATCAGTCAAAACAAGAGTTTGATGTTGACTCAGGGTTCCCATGGGTGGAAGGAGAATTTGTCCCTTGCTTTTAGCCATTCCTGCACCCGGCATTTCAGTTTATTATATAAAATGAGTTTATCTAATTCATTGTTATTCTGGGACTTTGTACAGAAGGAGATCTAGTCTAAAGCAGATTTCATCCCTTATTTCCTTGATAATTCACAAGTTAGTTTGGCTGCCAGGATAAAGAGTTGTACATAAAAGGACAATTATGTGACTATGCCTAAGCATTTCAGTGAGTGCATGGTCCCCAGAACAGGGATGTTATCAAAGTTCAGTAGTACCACAAAGTGATGATGAATGAGCATTATAACCTCTATGTGTTGTATGAGACCTTCACTTGGCCTGCTTTCTGGCTGTCAGAATTTGGTAGGGGACTCTATTGGCTCCTTTGACATTTTTTAGATAGTTCCCAATTGAGACAGGACAAAAGTAATTGAATTATAGCAAAATTATATATTACATCATAGCAGTACTTTTGACCCTCACCTTATCTTTTTGGTCTCTGAACTGCTGGCTGTAAATAGCAATGCTACACAACAAAATCGTATGATCTTACCAATGCAAATTTTCTCTTTCAGCGTTTCCACAGCCCCTTTTTACATCTATGTCCAAACACTAAAACAGCATCACAAAGGGATTTGGGGGGTGGTGAGAGGACAATGCTTGAGGGCCTTTTATATAAAGCTGTTAAGATTTACTTGAAAGGATAATACATATTGCAGTCAGGTCAGAATGTGGGAAATAGAAGTGTTTGAATGCATCATTTATTTCTTACCCTGTCTTGGACTGAGATAATAATGGTATAGGTTACACATAACTTGGGATACTGCTATAAGCAGATCAGCACATGGATTGCTGGACTTACGCCTTTGGGTGGCAAAGTAAGGTTTAGTCTGTGTAACTTGATCATGTACTGCAGATCCTGTAGGAACATCATTCCTACAGAAAAATCCTCACAATTACATTTCATTACTGAATAACCAGACCTCACATTCATCCAAAAGACAATTTCAATTTCACCAATACAGGCATTAAACCCTGTTTCAGCGATGTTTAGGGGTTGTTTTTTTCCCTCATTATAAACCTGGACAGCACATTATAATGAAATTTCTTTACTGGAAGTCTTAGTCCTGGACCATTTGTATAGTTACAAAGATTACCAGATATAAACCAAGTTAATACTGATCTTGTTCACAGCATGTAAGTCCAGAAATTTCTCTGAACAGCCTTTAGAAGTATCAGCATATGAAAGACAGACCTCATTTTTAAATGTGAACATCAGGCTGCTGCAATTCTGACAATGCCAGAGCAAGAACCTTCCTTTTCTAATTGACATCTGAAAACTAAGATCTTTAGGCTAAATAAAGCTGACTATCTTTTATCTGTTCAGAAGTACTTAAATGCCACCAGAGTTCATTAAATTTGTTCTTTTTTTTTTTTTTTTTAAGTTGCAGTGTAAATTGTAACAGTGTTTGGTGATTCCAGAAAAATCAAATACCAAGGTTCTGGGTAAGACATTTACATAGGTAGTGGGAGAAGGGAACTGTGCCTTTGTAATTTAAAAGTTCCAGCCAATCATAAAAATAAAAAGCAGAAGGAAAGTTGCAGGTGCTAAGGAGAACCTGGTTAACAATAATACAGTAAGTGCTTAACTGTAGGAGCCTCTGTAACCAAGTTTGCAGAATCTGGGGCAAATGAATATCAGTATTTTGAATTCTGCGAGTGGTGGTTTTCACAGTTCCAAACTCATATCCCATATGTTTCCTCAAATATTTCAACCCCTGATTCTTCTGTGCTTGGCTTCAGGCTGCAGAGTACAGATTACTTGGTGCCCATGGCAAGTGCTGCTGGAACAGGGAAGTGATGTCAGCCCCTGCAGTGCAATCTGTAACTGGATGTGGGTGAATTCAGTGGCTGGCAATTCAGAAGAAAACATGCTGATGCTGTTTCAGTTGGAGCCAAATGGTGACTGAAATTGTTAAAATTATATGTGCTGCAAATGCCTGAAAAATTACCCTGCTACAAAGTACCCAAAGCAGAGATGGGATCCCAATACAAACCAAGCAGTGTGTGGGTAGTATTTGCAAACACTGTATGGGATTATTTGCCACTGGTTAATTGTAATCCTTCCCTTCATCTTTTTTAGGTTCAGCTGATCCACTATAACCATGAACTGTACACAAATGTCACAGAAGCTGCAAAGAGTCCTAATGGGTTGGTGGTAGTTTCCATCTTTATGAAAGTAAGTATTCTGTACTACAGATTCCTAATATATAAACAGTAAATTTTCCCTGAACTGTAAATGTAGGCATTAGACTGCCCAGAGGCTCTGATCTGGAATCCAGAGACAGCTTCTACCTGAACTGAGCACGCCATCTCTGCTCCAAAGCTTTTACAATATAAAGAAAATTAAAAGGGGTAAGGGAGGTGGGGAAAAAAAACCCCTTACATCATAAACATCACTCATAACACTTTAATGGCTATAGCAGAAGTCACTAGCTTTGCAGATTTAGTGTTTCTTCATGAAATATTATTCATTCAAATCACTTCTAGTAGGTTGAGGCCCTGGGAAAGAGGGCATGTCATGCTGATGTGTCAAAGCCAGCAAAATCAGTTTTTCTCTGTGTTATTTAAAACATCTTAAAACTATGAAAACTGAAGGAACATTAAAAGTAGAACTTCTAATATCTTGCATTTCACAGAACCACAAAGACATGTGAATATTTTGTCTTCATCCTGTTCATTCAAGGTACATAGTTAAGTCTGTAATTTATAGTGATCTAACACTGAACTCAAGACTTCATGATTTTCCCAAACCTCTTTAATTACATTGGAGAAACCTTTTCTTTCATTTTCCAGAAAAAAAAAAAATTCTCCCCTCCAAATATTGTTTATATTCTGTCATTATCTATCTCTGTTTCATCAGTCTAAAAAAGTGTGTATTTCTGAGTAATGCTGAAGTTCACATCAGCACACCTTAGGTATGGGATATCTATTCGTTCCCCTCAGTACTCTAATCCCATTTCATAAAGGTCCTAACAAAGCATTAAACTCAGATATAAAGTATGCATTTCACAGAGTATACCGAATAATTAGATATAAAAGGGCAATTTTTACATGGGTCTAATATTTAAGAAAGATATTTATGCTGCCTTCTTGTTTTTTTTTTTTTTATCCAAAAAGTATTGTATTATGATCCAACAATCTGACCTGCATTCATGAAAAAGAGAAAATTAAAGAGAAGACAGAGGGAATCTTGTCAATATTAGAAGTACCTGCAGGGAGGTGTCAGAGGATGGACCAGACTCTGCTCAGGGCTGCTGAGCAACAGGGGGGCAGAATCTGACACATGGAAAGCTCCATCTGAACATGAGGTGTTACCTCATATATTACTCAGACATAAACCAGAGGAAGAGAGCTTTAATTTGCAATTAAAATAGCCAGCTGCAAGGAAATTATATTTATCAATAAATAAAAAAATTGAATATTAGTGAAAATCCTGCCTCATATATCAACTACCTGCAAATTTCATGAAAAAGCTGTTGGAGAAGAAACCTGCACTCATGCTTTTTTTTCAGGCATTGATTTATGTTTTCCCTGTTCTTTGTGTTTTATTTATTCTACCAACTTTCTATTAAGCTTCATTAGACAAACAAGTAAGTAATTATTTCCTTCTCCCACAATAATGAAAAAAAGGCAGAAGCCAACTGCAGGAGTATCAGAGAGTAAGTGTCTGTGTGCACAACATGGAAGAGCTGCAGTTCTGGCAAGGAAATGTCTGTGAGAAGATTTTGACATTGTGCATTTTCTCTTCTGTAGGTATCTGAATCATCAAATCCATTTCTGAATCGTATGCTTAACAGAGACACCATAACAAGAATAACATATAAGAGTAAGTTTCTTTTCATTTCCTCTGGTAACAGCTATGTTCTTTCAGTATCCAATAACACATGTAGTGAACCTGAAACAAGAGGTACATCATGATGGGCAGAAATTCCAGGTTTGCATTGCCAGGAACTCTGCATGATAAACTCAAGAATGTGAAAAAGCTCATTAGGTCATCACTTTATCAAATGAATTTTGAACTTCAAAGTCTGTTTTACATCTGAAAGTGCAGTAACAAATTAATGAAATTATATTTGACACATACATATACTGTATTCACACAGAATGCTGAGGAGAACCTGTCTACTGTTAGCAGTAAAAGGGACATGTGGAGCAGCCTGGATTATATTGGATCTGGTTATGTCAAGATGCTGCACAATTTACTGGATTTAGTATTCATCAGTGTTTTCTATTTGAAAGAAAAGTTGCAACATTCCTATTCAACTACTGCTGCATTTAACAGATATAGAAAGAGGTTATTAACATAGCTTGTATATTTGTTGTATTCACATTTGAAAAGCCTTTAACTGATGATCCTCAATAATTCCATGTTCAAATACTGACCTTGTGGAAAACAGGAGTTTAATTAAGGTATTTTCGAGAAAATAATGAAAAATATACATAACAAAATAAACTTCTCCTGAAAACCTCGTTTCCTTTGTCAAATATTCTAAGCTGCTATGAAGTTTGTAAGTTCAACAATAGCAGAATTTAACTTTCAGAAAGTACACAGCAAACAGATAACACAAATAATTCCTTGTCCTCTCCTGCAACACATACACCTTTCAAACCACTGAGGTTACTCTGCTTTTACCTGAGAGTTAACAAATCTTGTTACGTCTATAGTCCGAATGAGAGGCTTCTATGATAATGAAACTCAGTTCTGTACAATACCTATGGAAAGGAAGGCAATAGAGGGTTCTGCTCAAAATGTTTTTTCCAGATTGTTCTATCAGTATCAAATGTCATCTTCTCTGCATGGAAGAAGGAGACCAGTCCCATTTTTAAACTGCTTGTCCTGATTCCTTGCAAAAACACAGCAAGGCTGTTCTGCAAGAGCCTCCTGCCTACCAGTGCTGCTGCAGCATCCTGGAAACAGGGATTGTTAAGGCTGAGAATGCTTTTTCTAGCTCTTTCATCCACAGATTCCATATTCCCAGCTTCTGGGAACCAGCCAGATGTTCTCCCATGGGGCCCACCCTCCCAATACCAAACACTTCATTTGTATGCTGCATTTACAGTGGAAACTCCTCCTCTCTGGAGCTGTCAGCATCCCACAACCTCCCATTGCTTGTTTTGTCTCCTTACAAGGGAAACACAATTCCAATCTCACCTAATTTGGGTATACTAAATGAAATTTCTCATAAAGATGAACACATAAAACACAGGTTGGAAAAGCAGTGATTAACAGAATTGCTTTAGTTTTTAATCATGGTTTTCACTAATTTTATGCATTAAAATTAAACCCCTGGTAGACACAATGCACATATATTCCACAGGGCATTGGGTTACTTACTGTAGTAACAAGTATTGACTGTGAATTTTTAGTGTAAATTGGGAACATGAAAGTGTTATTGAAAGTAATTTTGCAGTTGTCTTGCAAGATGGATTATAGCATCATTGCTGAAAACTAATTTTACCTCTTACACTGGAAGGATTTCTAGTGTGCCTTTAGAAGCTGGAGATCTGCAGCTTCCGCTTTAGGGTTTTCCATGATCTGTCCTTATGAACGGGGTTCGTGATGGTTCGTTAGATTGATCTTAAGGTACAAAAACCGACAAGGCAAGGGGGTTTGCAGTAATAATCAAAACCAGTGTACTTTATTGAATGATCACAGCAAAAATGTGTTGGAGGGAATTGGGGGGAAAAAAAAGGGAAAGCATAAGGAAAAGAAAGGGTAGAAGAGAAAGGGAGGTTATAGCTACCAAACGTAGAGACAACAAAGTCCTTCGAAGTCCAGTTGAGGATACCTGTGATGTTCATGTCAGGGAAGATCTCAAAATCACAAGCTAACGCGGGGGATTTTATTATGATTTTTCTATTGGGAATTGTAAGGGGGGAGAAAACTAATACAATAGTCTATGATCTCATCTTGGTCAGCAGTGGGTGAGAGCCATTCTCTTCTTGGTCCAGTGGTCACTACCTGCAGGCAAATATTTCAGTTTGGTCAGCTGGTCTCCCCCACTCACCCCCCCACCCCTCCCCAGGTTAGAGGTTTCAGTCTCAGTCTTTGGGAAGAAAAGGAGCTTTTTCTATATAAGGGTCTCATGTCTCAGTCCTTGGAGAAAAGGCTTCTCCCATCTCAGTCCATCTGTCACGGTAGTTGTACAGTAGATGAAGGGTCTTGTTTTCCATAGGGACCACCAAAAGATCATCTCAGAAAAGTCCAGACAAGTTGGGAGGTAGGAAAATTCCAGGATCATTGTTGCGGAGTGAGGGAAAGGGCACATCACCCCTCTTCAGTGTTAGACAAACACACCTGGTGAACAATAAAGAGACTCTGCTCTGGTCTCGGGACCCTGGCAAGCTCCCACCAAACCAGGATATTAAACAGGATCTTAAACTTTTCAGTGGTCCTAGTTTCTGCCTTTATTCGTGATGAAATCGTGAGGCAGATGAGAGAAATTTCGGACAGAGTCTTACCGGGTTCCACTCCTGAAGTCAATACTCAGCCCAGTGCTGAGAAAATGCCTAGGCCCCGTGTGCTCAAGAGGAGCGTGGAGGGAATGATAAAAGGAATGCTGGTTAGAGTCAGGACAGTTCATAACATAAATAAAATGATTTTGTTTATTTTTTTAAAGAACAGCAACAAAATTAAGTGCTGTCTCTCCTGCTGCATGAAATTTCCACATGCCAAGAGCATTGAAAGGGAAATTTCTACTCCTAGATATTAATGGCTACAGTGAAGTGGACCCCAAGGAATTTTTAAGGAGATTTTAAATGTTTATTTTCTGCTGTTATCGCGGCCCAAAGAATCTACAGTGAGCAAGCTGAAACAAGGGTTTTTTCAAGCAGGCTTTAGTCAGAAGCCGTGTGGATATCTCAAAAGAAAACTGCTTTATTATTCCTCATTAAGTGTGCCATTTGAGGGGATAAGTTAGTTTTCTTTCAAAACAGTTATGCTACATGAGCTTTCATCCAGCATTTGCTTAACATCAGGGAAAAAAATTAACTTTTTAGATTCCCAAAATTCCACATAAACATTTGGTCTTGTCATTGTCTGGTAAGCAGAGAAACTGAGGATCTCCACATTCTTTACCCTGTAAATCTAACCTAGATCCTCTTCTGGATTATCATGATATGAACTTTAAAATCAAATGTACCTGCCTCCACTCAATAAACACTATATTCCCTATAAAAAGCATTATTATAAAGAGAACACACACAGATTTTGCTGTGAAAGCCAATCCCACGCATCTATTACAAACCTAGGGATAAAAGGATTTACATAATTTCCTAGGTAAATTGTCAGAGTCAAGGCCTTTATGTAAATGAATGTGAAATCTAATGAAACCTAATTTGTAGAGAGAAAAATTCCTGGGTTTGGAAATCACCATAAGGCACCAGCAGATCAAGAGTAACACATTGTGGGCTGCAGATAGGAATGATGTAGGGGGATCCAGGAAAGGCTGGATGGATTTATGAAAGGAAGCTTGTCACTGGCAAGAGATGATACAGGGTGATTTTGAGCATTTTGAATGTATTTGCAGTAAATATAAGCAAGACTTTGAAGGGCTGCAGTCTGGTATTAATCTCAACCCACCAGATCTGCTTCAACTCCAGAACAAGAAACTCTTACCAAGATGTGGGGAACGGACAGATCTGTTCATGGAAAAGATGTTGGTAACCAAATTCTTATTGTGTAGTCTTCTCACATGGAATCACCTGACTTCCCATAGGAATATACCTCATATACAGGCATTAATAGTTACTGTATTTTCTTGGACAAACCCTTATTTCATTCACCCCTATCTTTGGCTTTTCCTGAAGTGATATTTTCCTCCAGTTTCTCATATCAATATCTCTCATCTGTATTAATCTTCTTTTTTTTTCCCATCTCCTAGTAAACATTTCAGGGCAAATTCTACCTGGTTGAAAACATTTTAGCCCAGCTGAAGCCAATCTGGTCTTGAGGAGTCTCTTCTGCCTGACTCTGTGTCACTTGGTGTTAAAACACACCACTTTCCATGGCTCATAAATAATGAACAGGATGTTCATGTGGGAAAGGGAAAAGTGTGTTACGACTCATTGAAAAAAGGCATTGGCATGAAAAATGTCCATCAGTTCTCTTCTGATGCAATTCTAGCAAAATTACCAGTGCACTGTAAATAATGTTTTTAATGACCAAGTGTATTCAGTCATCTCTACTTGTTAAAATATAACTGCATATTGACTGTGTTTGCATGCTTCTGTCTGGAAAATTTGGGTTTAGAAAGAAGCTGTCACAGGGCATGGGCCAGTGAAGCCTGGGCATATTAAAACAGGATGGTCAGCCACCTCCCAGACACTAATGGCACTTCCCCTTCTGCTTGAGGATCCAGCCAGCCATCTAGCACTGCAATCACCCAGCTCAAGCTGCAGGGGCAGGGCAGAGGGCTCTTTTTCTAACAAACATGAGAGGACCTGCCAAGATTTTGTTTCGTAAAACAACAAACGCATGTAAAATATTAAATAACAGTAAGACCCTGGTCAATGAGGTGGAAACATTACACTCTCACCTTGGCACTTTAACTGACATTGTAGCTGCCAATATTGTTGCCCCAAAACCATGTCTACATAACCATGTTGACTCTGCTGTGTTAAAAAAAAACAAAACAAGGTCACATTTTCTCTGCCTGTGTTCTTTGATTTTCTGCTGCCCAAGACAATAGTCTGCAGCCCTTCTTATTTTTCCATTAGGTTGTACAAAAGAAGTCTTTTGCTCATCCAAGTTATGTCCTTCAGCTACAATATATATGTTAAATTCGAGTTAAATTGCACCTTTCTTTTTTAGCTCCTATATACTTCCTTGATCATTTGGATTTCTCTACAAATCAAGGTCAGCTTATGTTGAGCATTGAAAGAGAGAACATACCTCAGTGTGCACTTTTCCTTGCCTGCATTTTTATGTTTCCTCTGCAAATGAACCAAATTGGAGACACCACACACAAGTGAAAGGGTTCAAAGAGATCTCACGATGTTACAAATCATAACCACCCCAGCTTTCTCTGAGATACACACAAGCAGCAGTGTATCAGTGATAAAATATGTTTATCCCTGAGTGGATGAACTCCTACAGCCTAAAATTTGGCAGGAAAATCTGAGTTTTAGCTTTGACAGCACTGCCAAAAGGGCCAGCATTACCCATGAGAAATAGTGCAGATAGTACAGAAAGCACTGAGGAACTCTGATGAATTTTGAAAGATATATCTCATTATATTTAGGTACATATCCACAGAATAAATTCTGTTGCAGAGGAATACACTTCAGGGAGCCTTACATTAAAGGCAGGAATCCTGGTACTGCTTCCCAGCAAGCCTTCCACCTAGAGTTTAGCTTTCTGAGGGAGCTGGCACTGCATCCACACCACTGTGCACATGAAAGGCCAGGAGGCTTCATGGAGCAGCTTTGTTATCATTCATTAACTGCAACTTCCTCTCATGGCAGAAGGGTAATTAAGGTTTAACTCTCTTGGTCTTCCTGAGGCTTTGTCAAGCAAAAATTGTTAATGACCCCAAAAGATGGAAAGTCAGCATTCTCCAAAGGCTTCTGCATCTCAATCAATAACTGCAACTTCAAGAAGCTTTTGACTCCAGCGCCTAAATGTGATTTAGAGTTGCCCTGTGAATGCCTGTGCTCAGTTCCCACTGTGTGTGAATGGGAATCTTGGTGCAGATCCACCCAGCAGGGTGAGGGATATTACTTGTGTTACTTGTTCTTGTCTGAACTGCTGGAGCATCCAGAAATGTCCATCTGTAAAACTTCATCCTTTGGTAGAACTGAACATCATATCATCATGTTCTGGAATTAAGAGCCATGAAAAGGGTGATGTTGTTTGTGTGGTTTTTTTGGTTTTTGTTTTGTTTGGGGTTTTTTTCTTGTTTGTTTTGTGATGCTGCTGTTTTACCTGAGTTGTTTTCCTCCTTTGTTCTCCAGATGATGCATACTTACTACAGGGGCTTAATATTGAGGAACTTTATCCAGAGACATCTAGTTTCATTACGTATGATGGGTCAATGACAATTCCACCCTGTTATGAAACAGCAAGCTGGATAATAATGAACAAACCTGTCTACATAACAAGGATGCAGGTAAAGCAATTTACAAATTATTCAGTCTAGGATAGGTACAAAGTATTATTTACACATAATATTTATAGCTTTACATTAGATCCAACTCTTGTGCTGTAGGGATCTCTGGATGCAATTCATACAGAGTTTGCAAAATCATTGAAGAGTTTTTTTGTCAAAATAAAAATACTAACTCTTAAGAACTCCATCAGAATCTACACACACAAAGTTTAGGGGGGACCCTGTTTTCAGTGAGGGTTTGAACGAAATGGTTTTCAGCAGTATCTCCACAACTCCATCATTCTATGATGCTGTGAACAGTTACTTGGAGACTCTAAAACAAGTACATCAGTGTTATACAAACATAACTGAGGTTATTAAGGATAACAGAGGTCATTCCTAGGTCTGAATAAACATGTGTCAATAGCACCTTAATGTGACAGAGATACAGTATCTGGAGCCTTCTGGAAATAAAATCAGCCAATGCTTTCTGGTATAGAATAAAATTACAGGATACACACTGTCAGGGTCTCTGAGGTCGAGATGACCCCAAGGTGTCAGAAAGTCTCTTTTTCTCAGCCCCGAGCCCAAAGAAGAAGCCAAGGTTCTGCTTTTCAAGGTTGTTTATTTTTCCTTATCTATAACGTTATTCCTGTGACATGTGGAGGTCTGTCTGGCAGGTCAATTTGTGGCACACTGACCACCCCTGAGGCTGTGTTAGTTTTTTATACTAAGAACTACGTATACTTTATTTACAATAATTTTCCAATACCTATCACCTATGTCAGACAGTCTGTCTCTAAACCAATCCAAAAGTGCTACTATCACAGCAGAAGATAGAGGACAAGAAGAAGAAGGACAGAACACACCCAGATTCCTCCATCTTGCCTCTTGAGCCCTTATTCTAAAAATCCCAAAATTCTACTTTTTCACCCTGTGATAAATTAACTATCATTCTACTTAAAGTCTCATGGCTTGTAAATCTTCACACAAAGCTGGTAATTTTTTCCATGGGTTAAAATTGGAGGCACAGGTGTCTTTGACTCCGTGCCAAGGTCTCTGAGCCCTCCTGCCACGGTCTCAAGCCATCCAGGGCAGTCAGAGGAATGTACTGGGCTCCAATAACACACCACAAATACCTCTGGAAAAATCAGATTGATGTATTGAAGCCCCTATTAGAGAGAAGCAAGAGAAATTATGCAAGAGAAAACACAACTTCACATCCAAAAGGAAGCTCTTGAGGAAACAAACCAGTGGAAAAATCTCAGAAACTAAATTTCTGTACAACTTGCTTACAATCCAAAGCCTGGCATGAGAAAACAGCAAATTTAACACCAATTGGCCTCTTCTCCAGAGCTTCCATCAGTGGGTTGCCTACAGAGCTGTGAGCTGAACTAAAACCTCCTCTCTTGCATACTGGAACACCAAGGAATACTTGAACCACCATCTGCCTGCCCCAAGCAGGCAGCAGAAGAAATATGGCCTGAGAAATGAAATGAGGAACAAGAAAACAACCCTAAATATCACTTCGGGATTTAAAATCATATTAACATTGTAAATAAGATTACTTTTAAAAGCCTGAGATGTTTTATTTTTGTGATATTCCTTCTGTCCAGTTTAGTCTGGAGGTAGTGAAAGCACTTTGTTTCCTTTTTAAATGGGTGTTTTGGGAGAATGACACAGCTGAGCAGAGGCAAAAAATGCTCACTATTGTGAACTTTTCAAACACAAGACCTGAATATTTTTCTACAAGCAACATTTTTACGTCCAACATTAATGTGCAAAATAAGGATTCGAATATTTCTAGTCTGTGCTGCTACCTATGGGTTATAACCTCATGATACTTGCTCCTTGTCGTGCTTTAATGGTTAATCACATCCTCCATTAATACTTAGTTATATCCTCCATTATTAGTGCTGACAATGGATTTTGTGGAATACTTATTAATTATGTTGTGTACTCATACTGAAAAAGCAATGCCCAGCTCAAGTTTTCCCTAAGAGCTGTTAAAGACATAAACCCCAGCTACTGGATTTCCCCATTAAATGCCATAAACAAACCTCTTAAATTGTACATTGATGTGGAAGATATTTTGGTTTTATATCTTTAAACCAAAATATTGAGGATTTCTGGTTTGTAACTTGAAACTTTTTTTTCCCTCTCTGATTTTAGTTGACTTGAATCAATTAAAAGTTGCATAGTCACCATAACAGCCATGTCTGCCAACCAGCGCTGGATGCACAGGATGATTCAGTATTTCCCTCTGTGCTGTGAAACCAGCTCTGAAGAAGGCCAGAGTCTGCTGTAGGAACACTCACAGTCACCGCATAGACAGTATCATGACAGACCTGTCAACAAAAAGAGGCTCTCACTTTTTAACATCAATAATTTCATTATTTCAGTAGCATCACTGTCAGTTTTCCTTCCCATCCAGCCTGCCCCTACCTGGTTCTTGAATAACACCAACCAAAACTGTGGCTTCTCAACTGAAAGCTATGCTGTTTAGGAAATTAGCTCTTGTCATTCATCAAATTCATTTGCTCTGTGCCAGCTGCTGCCATCCAGCACTGTGGATTCCATTACTTTCCAGCTCACCCAAGGACACCTCAATTCTATTTTCATTCACTCCCCCCAAAACCGGTTACTCTCATTTAAAATGGGGCTCAGAAACAGAGGAACACACAAGGAATGGTTTTAAGTAAACTCTGACTACAAACTAGCAGAGTTAACTTAAATTCTGTTTTACTGAAATTATGTTTCACTGAAATTCTTTTTACTTCCATTTATTAATCAATTTATTAGTGTTGTATGTTGTTTACTTACAGCAAAGACAAGTACTAAACCCCCCTTGTTTTTTCTGTATAGATGCATTCTTTGCGACTGCTAAGCCAGAATCAGCCATCACAGATATTTCTGAGCATGAGCGACAATTTCAGACCAGTCCAGCCTCTCAACAATCGATGTATCCGAACCAATATCAACTTTAGTTTACAGGGAAAAGATTGTCCAAACAATAGAGCACAGAAACTACAGTATAGAGGTACGTTCCACCTCCAGAATAACCCTTTCTATGCTTTCACTGTGCTCCTTTCTTTGAGAAATCCAAGGGCATAACAAGGCACACAAATAAAAACACATAAAACTCCAGATCTGGGGGAATAGCTGTGTCAGTCAAATGCCACACATTTGAAATAGATTAGTAAATGGGCAGGAAAAGCAGGACAAAAAAACCAGCCTGGGACATCGAATATGTTTTTTAGAAGTAAATAGGACAGGCCCTTGGTTTTCTAGCCTCATTTTAAAGTCTTCTCCCCTTACAAAGTGCATTTTGCTCTAGTTTACTCACCCACAAAGGGGGATGAGCTAGTCTTGATGACAACTGATCTCAAACAAAATTAGTAATTGATAAGACTTAATTTCACTTTCAAGGTGCACCACCATAACAAACACCTAAATTGCTAAGTGGATATAAAGCTGTGGATATAAATAATGAAGCAGCTCAGTCACCTGCAGCTAGAGTCCTACACTGCCCCAACTATGGCTCGCAACTGAGCTTTAATGTGTCTCATGTATCTTTAAGCCCAGGCAAACAACTGTGTTGCCTGAAATAATGGTGTTAAAGTGCCCTCACAGCACTAATATCATCATTATGAAGGAGTAGCACTAAAGGAAAAGAAAGGACATTTTCAGTAGCAAGGCAGATGACTGTGTTGCAATACCTTCAAAGAAACAGTCATTCAGACTTCTTTTCTAGAAAAAAGAGGAAACTGAACCTCCTGGCTTTTTTAAGACATTTTGTCTAAGTGTCTAATGCAGTGTTAAATCAATTTGATTCACAGTGTTAAACCAGTTTCATATTTGGAGTTGATTGAAGCATAATTGGTTTTGTTTGTTTCTCTTCCAGTAAATGAATGGCTCCTGAAATGAGACAGAGCAGGCAGAACCCGAATCCTCAGTGGAATGCTCCTTCTGGGAACTGACATCATCTACAATGCACCCAACTTCCCTCTCGGGGCTCACATGCACCATGTGCTGAGGGAAAAGAGCTGCCATGCTGGAAAACTCCTCAAAATTTATCCACATGATTGGTGGCCATTTAAAAACAAAACAAAACAAAAACAAAACAAAACAAAACAAACTAAAAGTATTACAGTAAACATGATTACAATTTTCCTGAACTAATTCGGAGTCACAAAGAAAGACTTTTCAGACTTTGTACATATGAAATTCTTTCTCTTGTCCCCCTCTCTCTCTCAATTGAAAGAAAAAAAAAAAGAAAAAAGGTGGCTCAGTACAGCATCAAAATGGAGTTGTGTTCTGTGTGCCAAGTAATCTTGGAAAGCTCTCATTATTTCACTATCATTAATGGATACTGTCAAGACAGGACAAGACTACTGTAAAGGAAACATTTCTAGGTATGATCTTTCTGTTAATTTAATTTAAAAAGGGACAGACTTTGATAGATAAGTATTGTAAATATATCACTGCAGAATACAAAGGAAATTGAAATATTTCCCTCTGTCACATATCTGTAGTAGGATTTGGCAAAATCAGAATATATCCATTTTCTGTTTCTTGCTTTACAACAGATCATATGTTGTGTTGGTTACTATTAACAACTCAATAAATGTGTTTAACAAATTAATTTAGTTAAGTTGCTTTGATTTCTTTTTTTTACTTTCTGAAATAACAAGCCTCTACTACTTGTGGATGTATTATTTGTCATGTTCTTCTTTTTTCTTCTTTTCTTTTTTCTTCTTTCTTTTCTTACCTAATTTCTTTGTTTGCAGCCCATTCAAGTGAGTTAAGGACAACTGGGAATGCACTTAAAGGTGGTATAACTTTAATTCCACTTATGGTCCATCATTAACAGGAACTGCGCTCAGAAGCAGATAAAACATATCTCAGTTTAAAATTGTCATTTTCCTTGCTGAAGCCATTATTGGGACAAACATTCAGTCCTGTAAATTGGTAGTGAAAGGGATATTTTTTCTTTACAGATAAAGCAGGAGCTGGCCTAGTAAAAGCAAATGCCTTTTTTCTTATTTATAATGGTCATTCACTGTATTTGGTTACTGTCAAGAACCAATAAATGTGTTTAACAAGTTTCACACAGCACATGTTTGACCTTCTTGAATACTGAGGGATTTTTCAGGTTGGTATTTTTTTTTCAGTTTGGAGAGGGGTCAGGCCTCATGATCTCCATCCCTAATGCTCACATTGTGCCACATTTAAGTTCACAGAAAGCAAGACAAACCCAAACAATGCTCGGGCACCAAGGAATTGTTTACACCAAATGGAAGAACGGGCACTACAAGAAGTGTGAGGGAACAGCCAGGGAGCTTTTATGTGACAAAAATGTTATTTTATCTGTGCCTGAAGAGAACAGTGCAAGGAGCACCTGACAGGAAAGTTGAGAGTCTGTGGTTTGGAAAGATTGCAGCTTGTAAAGTGAGAAGAGGCTAGAACTGGCCTTCAGGGGACCCTCAGGATGGAGATGGAAAATGGTGAGGAACTCAGAACTGTCAACGGTTCAATTGCTCAGTGCAAGGTGCAAGGAAGGCTCGAGTGAGATGGGCTGACACAAGGGAGCCCTGTCTGCACCAGGTCTTGGACCAGTGACCCTGGCCTAGGATTCTCTCAGCACATGGGTAAATTACTTGATTGTCAAGGTGTTTCATTTCCAGGATGCTGTTTGCATATCCGTAAAAAACATGATTCTCAAGTTACTTCATTTGAAGTATTTCAAGTGGCTTCCAACACCATACCGTGACAGAAGAATCCACAGCACAACCACCGAAACGTCACACAGCAAGTATTACACTGTAGATTAATACTATCAAATCTTGTAATTGAAAAAAGCAAAATTTCCACCTCAAGGTTTACCTAGCTAATAAAAACTGAAAAACAATGGAAGTCACATGCCTTCAATATTTTTGAGTGAACTTATCAACTTGTTTCTCCTACTTGTTTGGTGTCTTTTAAGCTTCACTTAGAGTGCAGAATAAAGCTACTGAGACCATAAAATCCACAACGCATCAATCTATATTTTTGGACAAATATCCAGCAGTTGTTGGTCCAAGTTTTTCTGTAACAGAAGGAAGATAAGCCAGGCCTCCAAATTAAAGCTAGTAATAAGAAAGAAATAAACCCTTTTTTCTATTTTAATGAAAGCTGATAGAAGGGATTTAAGGGGAGGGAGATACGTGATAGAAGGGACTATTCCTAGGAAGGAATCATGCTGTGCTTTGGATTAACCCTGCAAATTGAGAAAGGCAGCAATTATACTGGCACACTACAAATATATTTGTCAACATTTCCAACTCCATTTTGTGATTTAAGATTTCATAATTTGCCATGAATTGCTTAGGTTTTTGTTTTAATCATAGTTTGCAGCAAAAAGAGACCCAAACACTTAGCATTCTAAGTGTTTTGCCTGTTTCAGTAGTGCTCACATTTAGACATCCAGCACCAGTTGTTCACAACAGGCATGGAGCTCTGTCAAGACACTGAGCAGCCAGAGAAAGCCACAACCTATCACAAAGCCTTCAAGCAAAAAGATAAAGTTCCAGGATCAAGCAGCTGGCACAGGCTGCTTGTTTTTAGAGTCCACACAACACCTACCCAGAGTAATCCCTCCAACGTAAGCACTTTGTCCACAGCATTCAGCAGAGTCTGGCTGTACACAGAGACCAATATTCTTAGGAAGGGCTGAATGTGGCCATTGCCATCCCTGCCTGAACCATTCAGATCAGGAATGGGATTTTTTGCTGGTGATAAGACTCAGCACAGAGGGGAGGTACTTGGCAGGTAATGCACACCTGGCAGCCTGTAGTGTTGACTTCTATGAACAGTCAACACCACAGGTAGGACCAGGTTGTCATGCCATGATGATAATATTAAGAACCTAATAATGGGAGATTTGAAATGTTCAGATTTGTCCATTCACACTGATGAACATGATACCAAAACAATTTAGGTACCAAACTAGCAAGCTCATCTGATGATAAAAAACATGAGAAAATTAAAATTTACAATACTCTAAAACCCTCTGTTTCAAATAGTAGTAAAAAAAAAAAATTTAATAGCTGAGTTTTATAAGTTCAGGCTTATAAGCTACTTTGATTTAACCAAAAAGAAAACATATTCCTATGCCGAAAATCAGAACTAAAGGAGATCTGTGGGATGATAGCAGAAAGCAAAGACCTTCAGCATAACTGTACCTATAGATATCATAAATCTGTCCATCCACCTTCCTGTTCCAGCCTTCAAAGCTGAATCAGCAAGCAAACACATCATGGATATGCCTGGAAACTTGGATATTTTATGATAAAACAAACTCCTATAAAACAAAAAACATCCTTTCTCACCATTCAAAACCTCTCACTTATCTATCATGTAGATACTCTGAAAGAAGAGAGGCAATGGAAATTGTGCTGAAAAATTGAGACTTGACATCACAACACCAGGAACAACGATACTTGAGGGTGTGCAAGGTTGTACTTCCTGTACTGATCCAAACACTCAAACACAGACAAGGAACTCAACCAAAATAAGCTGGTCTGCAAAGATCAGAACTTCAAAATCTCTGAATTCTTGTTTTTATGAGTAGCTCTGCTTGCTCTGACTGTTCCACATCATAGCCTTAAGAAATGCCAACACTAATGACTGCTCACATGACATTAGTTTGTCAGGCACCAGAGTCATCATGGATCTGGTGGAAATAATTTTTATATACTTTGTATGTCAAACAGTAAGCTCTTTCAAGACATTTATTATAACACAAATAAAAAAAATAAATTTAAAAAAAAAAACAGGATAAAACTTCAGAATCCTTCCTGCTTCTGACAGGACCTGCCTTTGCTCTCCCTATTTTCATTTTCTGGAGATTTCACTCCTCTTTACTTCCACCAGTACCCTCCTCTTACAAAAGCAGCTCTGATGAATGCAGTAAGTAAATTCATCCCACAGAATCACAATGCTGCCATGAACATAAGAGAATTAGCCAGTTTCTTGATACCACTATTGCTGGAATCAACACATTTCAGCAGCCACAAAAAAAATTTAAGTAATGATACAGAATGAGCTGGTACATCTATTAATTGGTGAAGACAAGATGGAAAGGAGGATCTGATTGTACTCAGAATGCCAAGACCGAAAGGCAAATAAAACCCTTCCAACATTTACGGTGTTCCTCATGATCTTTAACATTAAAGAATGAGGATGTTCCTTCTTTTTCTTTTACTTTTTAAAGTGGTCAGGGTTAACACTACTATTAACATTCCATCTCAGTCTGAAAACAAAGTGTCTTGGGGTGACTGTATGATACTAGCGTCTGCTTTAAGTCCACAAATGGGTCCTGTAACTCTAAGCTAGGCCCGGGGGAAGGAGGGTGGGAACTGGAGGAATTCCTTAGGCGCTCTGCGTTCAAACACAGATAATCCTCCGCTCTCTTTCTGCAGAGAGATGGAGACTTATATGCTTTGCTTTTAGGTAGCTTCCTTTTTTGTTAGCTGAGGCTAGACGTTTCCCTGGACTGCATACAGTTTCTCCGGTGAATTCTGCGGCTTCTTCTGGAACTATTCGGTTTAGCTTCAGTCTGAGAACGGACCATCGCCGGGAGCCGGCGGGGCGGCCCCAGGATACCTAACTCATCCTGGCTCCGGACCTCGGGAGAAGCCGAACAGAACTCTCAAATCCATCAGCTTTCTTCGCAGCGAGGTTTTAATATCTAACATTATTCATTTCCCGCCTCTCCCCACCCCCCCTCACCCGTGCCTGCGTGCACTCTGTGCGTTAAATAAACAGGGTTTTTTCACTTTCCTCCAAGAAATTCCTTTTGTATCACTGGTGGGGGAGGGAGTGCCTAATCTTGCCTTCTTTAGAGGAGACATTCCTTTCAGGACGTTTCCTCCTAACTTGTCCCAAACTGAGACCTAAAGCTGAAAATTTTACAGCTTTCATGAGGTGAACCTTCCAGAAAGTGAAGAACTAAAAGGTAAACTGAAAATGGCCAATGTATTTTACTGCAGATACCACATTTGCAGCAAAAAGTAAATGTTTTGCACATTTTACTTTACATCTCAAAGCTTTACAACAACTGCACTCCAAAAACCCCCAGATATTTGGCTCCTAAACATGAAAACCTGTAAGTTTTTCAGCGAGATAAGCTCTAACTGCTCCATGTTTAGATTTTTTTATTAGATTTTTTTTCCCCAGATGTAGTGGCTGACAAAGCCTGGAGAGTTTACTGTATGAGATGCTGATTTACTGGCAAATGGTTCAGCACAGTTCTCAGCAACACACTAAAATTATTCAAGGAGCCTGTTTGTATGGCAAAGAACTAGCACCATTTATAATAGGAAATGTAATGCAGGCAAGTGTTTTCTATTTTCTACAGTGTCAGGCTTTATTCTAATAACTAAAGATGTGTCAAACACATATACAGAACAGAAAATTAAAAACAGGATAATAAGTCTTCCAAGGACAGGAAAATAACACTTAGGTTTTGAATAGGGGAAAAAATCCTTAGAAGTATTAGATAAACAGCAAGAATTTTGACATAGTTTATGATTTTAGGCAGATGATCCCACCCCATTAGGGTAGAAAGAGCTGGAGCCAAAAGTAAATCCAAGGAGAGCAAAGTTACAGTGGAAAATAGTGTGTTTGCCCCAGAAGGAAGGTCAAGGCTATGAAATTCACCCTTGGGTGGGTATTTCCAGCATAAGGAGACAGCCAACACCTCACATCCCACTTTCTGAAGCATTCAGGTATTTGCACCCATGGCACATGTATAAATACACCAGGACCATGTTTGGATTTGGTCAAGGGAAGGTGATGCTGAGTTAGGGTCAGAATGTCCTTCCCAATTGCTCAAGGGCCATTTTGCATCTGCCTCCTCAAGGATTTTGTGAACCTTCCTCAAGGATTCTGCTAAGAAATCACCAGAAATCCCTCATGCTTGCTTCATTTCCTGTCCTGCGGTACCACCTAAGCTTTAGTGGGATTCCCTGGAAGTTTATCCCTGCAAGGCTGCCCTGAAGGACTCCTGGATAAGTGCAAGATTTAATGTGCTGGATGAGAAAAAATTGTAAACCCCACATGGTAAAGAGATGGAAATATGTCAACATGATGAGGAAATATCATATTAATATTCAAATATGCTATTAAAATCTTATGAAGGAATGTTAAGACAACACAGAAAGTCATAAGCACAATGGCAGAGAAGAGAATTTGGGAGAATCACAAGGGGAAAAGATCGATCTTTTCCTTCTGCCCTGAATGTTCTCCTTAATGATGCAGCAGTATAGCAGCCAGCTGATTTCAGCTTGCTGCCTCCTTTCAGACATATTTTAAAATTGACAGCACTAGGAATAATAATGGTATTTTCAGACATTAATGCCAAAGTTTCACAATACCAGAGACATCTCTCATTAAACATTTATTTATTTATATCGGTGATCCTCGAGCTGCAGAAAAGATTCAAAAATTTAACTCCGTTGACAAACATTTCACCCAACTGCTCCCTGTGTTCCTCCCACACAGATGGGCAGCTGAGACACTTAAACTAAATCAATGAGACTCAGCCCTCCTGCAAGCAGTGGCCTCTCCTGGAAGCATGTGAACTATCAAAGGCAAGCATCACCTCTTGAGATGTTAAATCATGTAGCCCAAGCTACAGAACAACAGGACTTTGGCTTTTAAAAGTCTTCATGAATCCCTGCGTAATTCCAAATACAAAGGATGAAGAATTGTGGAATAATTCCAGGTTTCAGCTTTCAGAAATTGACTCTTTCCTCTCCTTATATGTTGCTTGTCTTACAGACAGAACTTCTTCGTAGGGGACTGTCCTGGTTTAGGGTAATTTTGAGAGAAAAACTTCTAAAGAGGTTTCCTTTAGAAAAAAAAAGAAATTAAGTGGCCTCTCTCCTAACTGGTTGGGGAAAAAGATCTCCTTGGAGAAAAGTGGAAAAACTGTTTATTTAACAGGAAAAGCATTTACCAGCACAAAAAATGAACAATATTAAACAATAAAACCTCTTGCTGTTCTAAAAGAGATGACCAACTCAGAAAAGTTCTCTTTGTGGGCTGTAGCTCCTCTCACTCAGTCTTTTATCAGTCCCTCCAGCGCTGGAAATGCCATGGCCCAGGCCCGCCCCGGTGGGTCACAGGTGCTTCTGGTGCTCTTCTGGTGTTCAGTCCAGAGCAGGTTTAACCAGGTCTAAAGAAAAAGGAAAACCTACAGTCCAGGGAACTCCTCTGCCTCAGCTAGCTAAAACTAACTAAAAGCAAAGAAGAACTTTGTTCCCTTGTCTCTCTGCCTGCAGACAACACAGTCGAGGAGTAAGATGTGGGGGAGTAAGTGTAGTTTCTGATAACAAATTCCACGTTTCTTTTCTCCCCACTTCGCTCTCAGAATTCCACGTTTCTTTTCTCCCCACTTCGCTCTCAGAACAAGTCGTAAAGGTGCAAAACTTATCATCCAGCATAAACAGAACAGACAACTGGGGATACAAGCATTTTATAGCCAATCCAGGACAGGGTCAAACTTTCCTGTCAGCATGGAAAATGTCAGAGGACATGGTTGTTATCCCAGGTAAAGTTTCTATGGGGAGTCTAAATGATCTCAACTGAAATATCACAGCTCTGCCTTTTGGAAGGCTGATATAACAAATGAAATAAAACAAAACTAAAAACAGACAAACTATTGTATTTGCTGGGAAGCCCCAATGAAGGCAGGAATAATGAATCTGACTCCATGTTCTCAAAAGGCTAATTTATGACTTTATAATACTATATTATATTAAAGAATATTATACTATACTAAAGAATACAGAAAGGATACTTACTCAATGCTAAAAAGATAATAATGAAAACTCGTGACTCTTTCCACTGTCCCGACACAGCTTGACCCTGATTGGCCAGAGTCAAAACAACTCACAGCAGAATGCAATGAAACAATCACCTGTGGGTAAACAATCTCCAAACACTTTCCACATGTGAGCACAACACAGGAGAAACAAATGAGATAAGAATTGTTTTCCTTTTCTCTGAGGCTCTTCAGCTTCCCAGGAGAAAAATCCTGGGCAAAGGGATTTTTCAGAGAATGTGAATGCCACAATAAACAAACAAAAATACTTAAGCAGGTGGAATTCACCAATTATTCTAATAAACAGCTTATTTCTACTAAAGACCTACCATTCAATGCTGTCTTTTTTCGCCATAATGCACAAGTGCCATGAGGGACTTCACTGAGGATGCACAGCCCTGGTGCTGGATTTCAGCTCAGAATGCACCCTCCACCTTCCTCCCCGTGTCATTCTGTCAGGTCAGACAGATCTTTAATTTAACTATTAGTGTGTCTTTCAGATTCTCCTATTTGCAGATACTTCCTTTGTACAGCAAAAGAATTCCCAGCAGGGCAGAGGTGTATTTTGCCACCAGACATTTAGAGCACCATTCTCTCAGCCTGTAAGCAGCAATTAGTCCTATTAAAAAAAAATTCTATACTAGACAAGTGAGGTTGGCTCATAAAACAGTTACAGCATTGTCTGGGTTCCTATGCACATGCAAATAGCAAAAGGGAAAACTGCCAGCTCAGTTCTCGAATCAGGGATTGATAAGATTTTATGGGAAGCCCTGTGCCAGTGTCAGTCAGGGTGGCTGTGCTTCTGTGTGAGCTACACCTCACCAAAGCCTCATCTGCACAGGCCAGAACCTGGGGCTGCCAGCCTAGAGAGAGTCCCCAGCAGGCTGAGTGCCAGCCCCCAGACATACATTCATGGATCTGCTGCTGGGATTCACCAGCCCACACATCAAGGGAAGCAGCAGTGACCACACCGACTGCCGCTGTTGGGGCTGAATGCCAGAACACAGGGAAAGCCTTGTGCTGCCCTGCCTCTGAGTTTGTTTTCATCACAGGAATTTCAGTAGCAGCCAGAGCAGAGAGCAAAAATGCAGAAAGATGATTATGCCTGGTGTGTCCTGCTGCTCCAAACAGGGATTAGGGACAAGCCAACCAGCCTGGCCTTCCCTACCATTGTCACAGTGTCACACGCATGTAACAATTGTGGTTTCTAACACATAAATGTTTCTACTGAAGTACAGACTCCAACATTCCACTTTCACGGGTCATTGTCATTCCCAGCCAGTGCAAGCAACCATGGAAACAGAAGAAACTTGGGGCCAGGTTCAAGTTTAGAGAAACTATGACCTGCAATAACTAATGTGTGCGTGCTTTATTTACAACGCCATGATGCTGCACTGTGATTCGGAAAGGACTATGATCTTAATACCCACATGAAATGGATGAGAAAGTAAATACCCCAAAGCAGAAATGAGGTTGGAGGGTTTGACTATAACAGCTTACTTCTTTATGATGTTTGTTTGCATGGTTACTCTGCATTTTTTGATGTTTTAGTATGTCTTTGATGTTAACACCTGAGAATAATAGTATCAAATTATTTTTCCTTTATTTGTTCTTTATTTGCAGTTTTATGATAAATTATCACAAATTAATGAGAAATTTGTTTGTTTGGGACACTTAGGAGAAGAACAGATCCTACACAAATGATATTAAGGTTCCTTACATAAAGAATTCTTCAAAGTTACACTGATGAGCAAGAAGGGAACAAATTTGAGATAACCTTCATGCTTCTCAGACAAAAACACTGAAAGAGACAAACACACAAAAAAGAAACTTCTCCAAACTTCACTGCCTTAAAAATATTTTTTCTTTTAACAGAATTTACCTGTAGCAGATTTACAAAACAGAGCACAGGAATAACATTCTGTGCAAGCAACACCATAAATACTGTGAAATGACTAAAAAGCGACACACAGCAATGCAATCTGGTTGTTTTTATAGTGTAGAATTTGTCACTGTGAATCAGGAGGTGTTGTGAAAGGGCAGTAAAGTCTAGTGAGTGATTGTGACAGGCTGGAGCCTGGCAAGGTAAGCAAAGCCCTTTGTGTCTCGGGGGGCGGGGGGGGGGGGGGGGGGGGGGGGGTTATCATGATGGGTGGAAGAGAGAAAGAAAAAAAAGTAATCAGATGACACTGACTTCAAGATGTTTCTCTTAATGAAAGTTTTCATGTCAATGTCATTACAATGCTAATGTCAACAGTCATTACAATGCTAATGTCAACATTTTTTGGAAGTAGTACCCTTATAACATTCATTAGGGATGTCATAAGCATTCCACAACATATGGTGTCTCAAATCCAATTACTTTTCTATTCAAACCATGACCTTGAATAGGTTTTAAAACAAGAAAGAACACCAAGAAAAAGCTCCCATTGCTTATTTGATGGCTCAGTGTCATAGTACTGAAATTCAGAATTATGTCAAGTTGTCTTTCTGTTTGTTCTGCTTTCCAGTTTTGTATCCTATCTAAAAAAAGTGATGGAAGCTCAGTTTAGAAAAACAAGTAGTGGCAACATCTACTTCCTGAGATTGTTTGCATGTTGAAAGCACTGTATACACAGAAAAGGGCATTTTGAAATATTTCAAGCAGCCTTGGGTTGGGTTTCAAGTATCTCTAATTCCAAGGGCTAACATCGCAGTTCTCTGTATCCTGCATGGCCTGGAGCTGAAATCCCTCTCTGCTGTGATAACCTCCCAACCCAGATGTACAAGAGCTTCCCACCAACAAGCATTTCCTCACTGCAGCTGCTGCCTTGGGTTGTTGCATCCCAGGTCACTGAGGGAGATGCAGAAACTGGGATGCCTTGGGAGGACACTCACTTTGAGACAGGGAGACACAGTGAGACACTCTCCCACAGTTCCTTGCTTCCTTATGTTAATGGTCCCAGCTACATCCCTGTGCTCCTCCTGTGCTCCTCCCTGTGCTCCTCCCCAGTTCTAGAATGTTCCCTGTTCCTGCTCTCCCTATTGGTTCCCATTCCTTGCAAGTCTTCCTGTATCCCTGCTGGTTGTTTCCCTCTGACCCCACCTTTGCACCACCCCTAATCCCTCTACCCACTGGCCCTCAGACTTGATGCTCCATCTCCCTCATCCCATATAAAACCCTGGACCCTGCTTTGTTCTTGGTTCTTCTGCCCCTGAAGCCCTTTGATGTGCTAGTTAAGAAAGTGCCACTGGAACCTCATACAAAGAACCCCTCCTGCCTCTTCATTACGTCAATGTGCATTTTCCACCTAGTGGCACAAGCGTCTGGTGCTCATCCTGAGCTATCTGCCTTTCCCTAAGGGAGACGCTCTTGGGAAGGCAGTGACCTCAGCAGCTTCTGCTGTGTCCCTGCATTGGGTCATCTCTGGACATCAGTCTTTCCAGCCCAATCCATGGGAAAAAAAAAAAAAAACCAACTCAGAAAGTGTTCCTAAGACAATGATTTAGGCCCTTCACCTGGGTAATTGAAGAAATATAAAGAAACTTTTTCATCTAGATTTTACCTTTGGAAAGCACCAGTTTTACCCAAAGATTGTTTGGCAACATTTTTGTCAGATAGAGTTTTTCTTCTGTGACCATCTTCCTCTATGTGATTTTAAGAAAAGCTCCCAAGGATATTTTGTTTATGTGAAGATCTAAAAATGAAATCTATTCTATCACAAGCATGTTATGCCTCCAGAAAAGAAGTTCTTTATATTTTTAAATGATATCTTACTGGAACGTCTCCTCTTACTACAATAATAGGGCTAGCACTGTGCTGCTACACAAATAATACTGGTTATAGAAAACTTACAATTACTTGCTATGTTTTTGCAAGTTCTTCCTAAATCAGATTATATTGTTACAATATAAACATGTATGCCTTTAATGGTACAATTAAATCTAGAGCAATTACTGCATGTAGTTCCCATACTTCTTCACTGAGCTTTGCTGAAATATTCCAAATCATTCTTGCTGTTTAATGCATTTAAATATGTAATTATGTTTAGCACATTTATTAAGTACAGTCACTATAAATCAAGTTCGCTTTGAATGTATTTTCTAATTGCTACTTAGAAGCACTGGCAGACAAAATAAGTTCTGAGGCTACATTAATGCACAGATAAATGGCCTAAGGAAGGCAGGAGCCTGTATCACTGATACCTCGCCAGCTGATCACCTTGACATTGCACTGCCACATCCCTTCCCTTACAAAAATCCATAGACCTGGAAAAGGACGGAGATGTTCTGCACTCACCTTCTCTACTAACACAAGGAAGACAAGTCAGGCAAGATCTTCAGTCAAGTTGACTCATTGAACACTTGAGACTGGAGCAAAAGCCTTGTGCTCATTCATAAAGTATCACAGATAGGCAGATGATGAAAGAGCTTGCTGAGTTTAGGAATAAAACATAAAAAGCCTGTGAAGCCAGGACTAGCCAGTGCTCCCAGTGACTAGGTTACAGGCAATACTTCAAACCTGATGCCCCTTTCTTTCCTCAGATTTTCATGGGATACCTGTGGTCTCATTCATGTACAGGAAAATCGTTGGCCAGGCCTTTCTTTTAGAAGGGATCAAAGAGCAATGACATGATAACCTAATCATCATCATTCATAGAGCACTGTGGAATCCCCAGCAAGAGGGTCCTGATTTGACCCCAGAGTCTCATGAATTCTAATGCTAAAACTGCTGAAAGGAGCAATGTTACCTGCAGGGAGCTGAATCCTGATGAATCAGCATGGTATCCTCAGTCCATATTGTCTGGACACAAGGAAGAATCTCCTCAGATTTCTGACACTTTGTCATGTAAAGCAGATGAGCAGGAGCTTCAATCCTAAAGGCAGAAACAAAAAATGAACAGAGGTCAAAGAGAAACACTTTTATTTCTCCACCTTTACTGAGTCAGCCAAAACTTATTTCAAGACGCTTTAGTGGACAGAAAAACCCAAGCACCTGCAAACTTTGCAGAAGCTGCATGAAGACTCAGAGACTTGGTGAAACAGAAGATTCCCACATCAACCACCACAATATGTCTACACTACAGAACACAAATAACAGTCCACTGTTGAAAAAGGAGCTGAGCCAGACAAGTGTTGTATCCTCACTTAAAGACCCCTGACCCAGCATATTTGAAGTTTATCAAGGCACTGCAATCAGAATTACATTTACTCATTTCTTTAGTAGCAAATTTTCTTCCCCCTGTATATTCCTATGTGTTTCTTTATTCCATCAAACTAAAGCAGCACCTTGCCAAAATTCTGCCCACTATTCTCAAGTACAAGATGAACATGTTTGTAAAAAGCTCATTATATTATGGCCTTGGACTTAAAGTACCTATGCAAGTTTAAATTGACTGCAGAATTCTCTTAACTCTGTGAGAGTTTCTTATATCTACCTTTGTGCTCATTGTCCAAGAAACAGTGTTAATAAATATATCAGTTCTTCTCTCCCCTGCAGCTCAGAGCATTGTAACACTTATTTCTTATCGCTGGCCAGGAGCCATGTACAAGTCATGAACAGACGGGACTGCTGAGGAACGTGCCTTGAGCTGTTTTATTTTCCAGCATCAGTCTCATTACATGGCTATGACAATGGGAAGATGCCAGCAGTTCACATCCCAGGCAGCAGACAAAGAACTTAATGGTACAACTTACTTTAAAACTTTTTTGACCAATCACACAAAGCAAAAGCATATTGACAGTAGTTCTATCCAATCACTAGAAGCACACCTACCTTCGGTTAAAACAATGCTTGCTTATTTCAAATACAATACCTGCTTGTAAGCCTTAAGATACAATGCACAGAGCTCCATTATTAAGCTTAGAAGTTCCTAATATCTGCTAGATAGACTTTTCTGCAGCTTGGGGAGTTATTCTAGACAAGCATTAATACACAGACCATTGTTCTACTTGTCCTTACTTTTCTACTTCTTATATAAGTTTTCTGCTGACCAATCTTACGGTTACTGCTTACCTCTAATCACAGTTCTGCTGTCTCTAAAGACCTGCCTTTTGCAGCTTTCCCAAAACCCTCTGATTTTTATGGATTCCAACAATTTCTGGTATTTTCTGAGACCCCTGACAATGGAAGGAATGATGAACCTGACTCCATCTTCTTAGAAGGCTAATTTATTATTTTATGATACTATATTATATTAAAGAATACTATAATAAACTATACTAAAGAACAGAGAAAGGATATAGACAGAAGGCTAAAGGATAATAATGAAAACTCATGACTCTCCCCCTAGAGTCAAACACAGCTTGGCCCCTGATTGGCCAATAAGTAAAAACAATTCACATGAAACCAATGAAACAATCACCTGTTGGATAAACAATCTCCAAACCCCATTCCAAAGCAGCAAAACACAGGAGAAGCAAATGAGATAATTACTGTTTTCATTTTTCTCTGAGGCTTCTCAGCTTCCCAGGAGCAAAGTCCTAGGTGAGGGATTTTTCCAGAAAATATGATTGTGACACTTATTTATGCATTTTTATACACATATACAAAGTGTCATATATATGGCAGTCATTAATTGTTCTGTAATGGTTGGGGGATTCATATATCATAACTCTGGCATACTGATGTTATCATCTTCATGTTTTCAGAGCCGGGAGAAGTTCCATTTTTTAGGTTGATACCATAATTTCTCTTGTTGTCATTTCCAAGCATGTATTGACAAGACTGTCAAGAAGTCACCTTTTATGCATTTATTTTCTTTCCCTCAGTTAATTTAAAGATTTTCAAATTACAAGAAGGATAATTTAGCCTTTAAGGTGTAAATAAATCCAATGGAGACAATGCTTTTAAATTTATTTCTCTTACAGTACAATTAGTTGTTCCTGTCCAACAAAGCATTATTTTTATATGGCCTCTTGTCTTTTAACTAATATCCAGCTTTTCTGTCCAGAACCTAGAAGTCAACTGATTATTTTATTAAACAAGTTTCTATGCAGTTCCATGACGTAGCAAAATCATAATTATGCATTATAAATATTGTATCTTAGCACTAGTACTTTAGAACTCTCCATCATAGATGTCACTATAATGAAAAATACTATGGGTGAATTTCTACAAAAAGAGCAGTAAATAAACAGAATTTTAAATTACATTTCCTCAAACCAACTCTTTAGACTAAGAATGACTGCCAAACATAACCAGAGTCCAAATATCAAATTTACCAGAGCTGTAAAACCCAAATCAATAGGATATGCAGGTAGAAGAAGGTGTTAGTGCAAGATAATCAAGGGAAGAGGTCAGGCCAGTCCTCAAGAATAAAAGCAATATATCAGTAACAAATTAGGTATTTAATTGAAACCAAACTTGTCAACAACCATTAAACACTCACAATTTGTTAATAATTCTGATGTCTAATCATGCAGATTGTTTAGCAATATTAAAGGCCTGAAGAATAAGCCTTCACATGTAATCAAATCTTCCTGTTTCCCTTCCATTTATTTACAAAAGAATGGGTAAAGCTTTTCAGACATGAAGCAATTTCTATGAAATAGCCTCTTCTCAGTTGCAGAATAAGCCCACTAAAAGAAGTGCTTCTTGAAAACAGATCTTTAATTCCAGTGACCACAAAAAATGCCAATTCTAAAGAACATTTATCACCTCCTAGTGACTTCAACAGCTCCCATCTCTCTCTGTTAAAAAAAAAAGCTGTAATTATTGTGGATCACTGTCCAAGATCAGACAGCTACAGAAGCTGGACTGGGTAGCACTGCAGACCTTTGGCCGGATACAGTGAAAGCCAAAGGAGAGATAAACTCAAGGCAAGAACAGAAGTGAAGACATCATCAGTGTCACATCATCAGAAGTGACAGTCTGATCACTTTGACTCTCTAATACTGACTGTTTTGATGAAGGAAGATGCAACAAGGACTTTACTGGCAAAAGAAATAACTAAGTACATTATTAGTGCAAGAAGAATAATCACAAGATTGTGTTTCTAAAAGGGACCAGGACAAAGGGGTCAGAGTGGAAAAATTTGTATGAACATAGTGACCTATAAATACTGGTATACTGTGTAATAAACTGGCTTTGCTTTGCTGGCATAAGTGGAGTCTGTGTCTGACAATCCTCGCAGGCCATTTCTTACCATGTAACTACCAACCACTGAAGGCTTTTACACATATGTAAAGCAGATTGTACCAGAAATATCTGCATTTGTCATAAACAGCTGCTAATATTTATGAAAAAAATTCTTGGCCATCATAACCCCATGGTGACAATCATTTGTTGCTTTTTCTGTTTAGAAGCAACAGCAGTAGACACCTCTTTGTGAGCTCCTTCAGGCTAAATGCATTAAATGCAATGGGACTGATTCCATTCACACACTGGCCCCAGCCCAGCACTGAAATATCATTTCTGGAACACTCCTAAAGGCCTGATTTTTCACCAGGGTTTCATGCGAGTTTTACCTGAAAAAGCATGTCAGGTTGTGTCTATTACTAACTTAGACAGCTTAAGGTAGACATGTTGTAGCAAGAACTAAAATGGCTGAAGCTGCCCCAAAATACAGCAAGCATGCATTTTGATCAGAAGATGCTGAACACATTGCTGAAAACTGCAATTGTTTCCTCTAAACAACAACAAAAAAAATCCATTCTAAAGGCCTGAATCTCATGCCAGCTGGCACGTCCATGGGAGTATGGGGGCTGCACTGAGCCAAAGCAGCAGTGGTTGATCCCATTAGGGAAGGGAAGAGGGTCCAGGCTGGGCAGTTTACTGGGATCAATATCTGCGTGAATCTCTTCTTTTTGGTTAAAAATCCCCCTGGACTAAGCCATCCTCAACGTGTCTAAACAGTAAGTTAAAAGGTTCCTTTAAAGTTAACAGCTGCTGATGCCTAAATCTCTCCTTCCTTGATGACATTATACACATCTATGAGAATGATTTCCATGCTGTCTGTGCAGAGCAAAAAAACTGATGTTACCATTAAGGCTTTTAAATCTTATATCTCCAGAAAAGTTCAAATCACCACCACTAATATATTTTCCTTTACATACTCTGAAAGTATGATGAGGCTAACCTTCAATCTTCTGTGTTTTTGCACATATCTCCTTTTTCTCCTTGTGATTCTGTGTCTATTCCTTTCAGAAAAGTTCATATAATTATTTTCACCTGTGATTTGATCTCCATAATCTTTTTAGTGTTATGTTTTGAGCACCATGGGTGCAACCTTGATTCCCCAGCAAAAAATCTGGAGGATCACGAAGTGCATTTTTCAATGTTACAAGGTAAGCACTTGGTTTTATTTGTTTTTAGAGGAGTGGGTCACACAATTTCTCCAAGAAGCTGAGTCTATTGACTAATTTCGTACTACTTAAGTAAGAATCACTCTTCCATTACAGCTACAAATATAAAAGTTTAAAAGGTCTTTAGAGAATAAGAAGGGATAATCACTATAGAAGATGATATTTTTTAAATTATAAAAATGTACATTATTTATATTTATATAATAGAAATTTGTATTCTATCTTTTAAATACACAAACATTGTGGGGGATACAGGTTTTTCT
Organism: Motacilla alba alba; assembly: GCF_015832195.1. Taxonomy (NCBI): domain Eukaryota; kingdom Metazoa; phylum Chordata; class Aves; order Passeriformes; family Motacillidae; genus Motacilla; species Motacilla alba. The sequence continues at coordinate 6,287,233 of NC_052033.1, read as the reverse complement.
TAAGGAAGTTTAGATCTCGGGCATTAAGCAGCACCTAATTGTGTGGCCATAATTCAGCAGCTAAACAATTCCTGTCACAGGCTTGTTGTAATGAAAGCTAAAAATGAGTGATTTAATCCAGCTAGGTTGGTTATTTCAGTATATAAGGAAGATCAAATAATTCTAACCCCACATTCCTACTTGTGGTAAAAGACACAACTTCAGGGATTTGAACAAAAATAGGTTGTTTATTTAAAGGGGAAAAACAAAGGGGAGGAAGGGATAAAAGGAGAAGAGAAAAAAGAAAAAAAAAAAAATAAAGTCCCAGGCCCAAGGATTGAGGGAACCTCTAGCCGAACCAGCTTTTGGCCCCAAGCAAGAACCCGATGGCACTGCAGTGAATGTAGTTAATCTGCCCTCAAATCTGTAAAAAAGTCTCTAAGAAGAGACATCGACTGAAGTCTGCAGTGTCGGGTCTCCTGCTGTAGCTAACTCACAGTCAAAGGAACACTAAAAGACAGCAAAAGACAGCTCTCCAGGTCAGGCTGCCCCTTTATATTCTCAGTCAAGTCTATACTTGCAGTTCTGCCCCCATAGTCTCTGGTGATTGGTGCTAGTAGATGATGAGGTAAGATCTTCTTTCCAATAGTGTGCTGTGATTGGGGTGTGATGATATCTCTAAGGTTTTTGGCGGGAAGGTCTCTCATTAGTATGCACAGTTGCTATGGTGTCAAGTTACAAGATCCCTGGAGTAGGTTAGAAATCCTCTGTAAAATGCTGAATGCTGTTGGTGAGAGGAAACTGCACCAGGACCTTTGAAAGTGTGATGTTTAAAAGAGATCATTAAACTTACAAATAATGTAATTAGGTTAAGAACAAAGGATTATAAAAATAGTATGGTTCTTATTTTGTTAACTATTTTAACAGGATTATTAAACATTCAATTGGAATGTACTGAATAACTAGTGTAACTTTGTAATGATTTTATAGTATTTACCTCATTAACTTGAACACTTTTAATTGATCAAACTAGTAACTTTAAACATTTATAAATGCAAAAGCTAATTAACGGTTACAAATGTAAAACAGTCACTAATGCAAAAGCCAATTAAGGTGTTTTATAAATTACACTACTCACCAAGCAGATTAGCTGAGTACAGAGAGCACATTTAGCCTTAAAGCTGTAGGGTATCTATTTATAGAAATATTTTTATTATAGGAAAGGTAATGGCAAGGTCATCGCCTTCCAATTCCAACAGTGTATACGTTACTAAAATTAATTTTTAACGCCTGAACAACATAGGGTATAAAAGTATGCGGATTGGATATTAATTTTCACATTCTGAATGCAATGTCTCTTGTTACTAAAGGATCTGAAGCATGCCACAACTTCAGTGTATTTTTTATTAGTACAATAAGTCTGTGATAAATAGGTGTGATTCGTGCTGACAAAATTGAAACAGTAATCAATATTGATACAGTAATTAATATCTGGAGATAACAAAATAGTTAAAAAGTGTAATGCCATGAAGAAGGGAGGGGAGGGGTCTCCTCCCCCTTCTGCAGATGTTCAGAACAGGAAGAAGCAAGAGATAACTATTACTAAATTTATCTGGAAGAGAGGGAAAACTTGGGTAGAAATCAGGAAAATGTTAATTCTATGAGATTTATTGCTTTAATGTTAGAACATGATATTGGATTATATTATATTAGCTTTGGCTTATACTATACCAGCTTAGTACACATGTTTAATCCAAAGGTGAAATAAAGGACACCTGAGGAAGAGGAGAAGCCTTCCTCAGATGACCCCCAAAGATTGGTGCGACCACCTAAAAGGAATGGTGGTGCATGCGTGATGAAGATGATGATGAGGGTGGAGATACAAGTGTGAGGAATCGAAAATGGGAGGAGATGGTGATGACATACAGTATAAAAAGGGGAATTGTAACTTGATGACCTTGTATGTGAGGTGGCAGGGGTCTCAAAGCCCTTGCACTCTGTACCCCGTGGTAAATTTTTTTGCTTATGTGTTATTATCAGAACCAGATTATTCCTCATTTTAATCAAATTATATTGTCAATATTTTGAGTGTATTCAATTTTATATATTCTAAACTACTTAATTTAAATTGCTGCTACATTTAATTCTGTTTGGTTTTTTTATTTGTGATTGGATAATCGGGCAAACATAACAAGTCTATCTGACTGTATAGTATAGTGCTATTATGCTTAAGATACCAGTAAGTGTACAGGGTACTCAATAACACAATTAATAGGGAAGACAGCATTTCGTGGGCACTGAAGGAACAAGTAAATACAGCTGAGAGTGAATCAAAAGGGGCTGCAGCAAAACTGACACCTTAAAAGCATATTTTGAAAGCACTAAGTAGTGCTACAAATGATTACTGGGATCTAATTCTCTTCAACGGGAAGATGATAGAGGAGGAGAATTTAGGGCATCTCTTCACCCTGTTAGAAGCACTCTTCAAGAAGTAAAATAACCATGTGTCCTAAAAGGTAAGCCAGAAGGTAAAACATAAATATCATGAGCAATGTATTGCTACCTAAACCCACCTTCTTTATCCCACCTGTTTTCACTTTCAAACAGAAAAATGTGGCAACACTTTTCAGAAAAAAAGCCCACACTAGATAAGCACCAACATTCCTGTTCTACCTCAAAGCACTGAGAAATGCCAGCATGTGAGTGGATGACCAGCCCAATTTTCAATCCTCAATTTAAATCCTCCTGCTATATAGCATTAAAATATATGCACTATATACATCCCCTAATTTAGGCCTTAAATTAACCATAATCTCAAATATAATCAATCGCTGTTCATGTAGAACTCAAGGTACCATGCCAAGCATAAATTGTAATTTAAATATCAAGATTGTGTGTGCTTCATTCTTGTTTTGGATTAAACAACTATTGAAATTTTTTTCCAGCATTCCCTAAAGTAGTCACTGCATCAGCAATTATGAACAGCAAAAATAATACTTCTTTCAAAAATCTTCATAAACACTGATCAGATTCCAATTTTACTGAAGGCGTCATCCAGCAAAATGAAAAAAAAATGTGTAAATCATACATTTTGGCCAAACATTTGTAGTATGTAATCAAACATCTTGATTTCAAGGACAATGGCAAAGTCAGATCACTGAAGATTCAGGCAGTTTTCAGAATACCAGAGGTAAGGTGGCTCTGGCTGATTTCCCGGGATCCCAACTCAGATTCATGAAAAGGCTACTCCCCAGTGTTTCTTCTTGTCTGTTATCACATCAAAAAGATGTTTAAAAAAAGTCTGATGGATTCTGGGTATGGATTGATTTAGGTTACACAAAGGCTGCATTTTAATTTGCCAGAACTCCAGATGAGTATCTTTCATTCCAGCGTGTTGGAAAACTCAAATCGAGAACAGAAAAAAAATTGCAAATAGGAGATTTGGGTGGCTGCTGATTTTAAGCATAGATGATGGACTCTTCATAGTGAAGAGAAAGACAGACACACTGACATTCCCAAAAGCCTAATTGGAGTTTTGACTGTAGCTGTCTCTGCTATGCTATGAATAAAAACTTTTTTTGGTAGTTCTGTGGTTCAGGCAAAGACCTGACAGTGGATTCAGGACTAACACAAGCATCACTTCTTTATTATCTTACAATAAAACCTTCATATCTTTTCTCAGTGACTTCCCATGGGCGGCACCATGCAACAGTGACTCCTTCTTCTTCTAACTGCACGACCAGCCAGCTCCTTCTTGTCCCTTACACAACTTACACAACCACCTAACCCTTTATGTCCCTCACACAACCACCTGACCCTTCCTCCTCACAGGCACAGCCTGCAAACTTTGACTTGCTAACTCACTCTTTTATAATACCCACCCTTACTGGACATAGCTGCAACCTCTTAAGGGCAAGGCTGTGTCCACTCTTTGGTAATTATTACAACTGCAACTCATTGGGGCGAGATTGCCTTAATCACTATCTCTATTCTCTTACAATCTGTTTTTCCACAAAGACCTTGGAATAAGATGATTTGTGAGCCAAAGGACTGGGCTTCCAGGTACAACTTACTTTGGGGTCATTGATCAGTTTCATATCTAACTCAGGGTTCAAAAGGGCAGGACTACATCTTATCTGCATTCAGCAAGGAGAATTTTTCAAGTTTAATATCCAAATTGACTGCTCAGGTTACAGTCATGGCAAATAAACTGAGACAGTGAGTTATATCTTCACCACAGCTGACAGCTTGATTTCAGGTTTGTGGTCTTTTCAATTTTTACTATTTTATGAAGAAAAAAAATACATACAGGTTTGAATTAATTTACTTTGCATTTGTGGTAGAGAAAACCTTTTATTATTGCTTTTAATTATAAAGAAAAACAGCAGGATCATGAAGGAAGAGAAAAGCTGGGGAATTTCTATAGAACAAGATGTTCGTAAATGTTCATATAAATGTTCATAGTTCCCTCCAGTAGGAATGTAGTGCTGGTGGCATTTGTAATTATACATCTATCAGCAGCAACACAAAACATTTGATTATATTTCTGACACATTTATTTCCATGTCGTCTGCTTCTCTCAAGTCCTAGATATACTCACCCTGCTGGACTCTCACCTGCTATAAATCACTTGCTCAGCATGGTTTATCACCTCATTTAAACAAGCCAGAAAATCCCCAGTAAAGCTGAAAGCACCAAGCCACCCTTTCAGTAGCTTCTTTATGTCCATCTGCACATACCTGGATGATGCTAAAACATCAATCATCCTGCTGGGAATGCTGAGGTACCCAGAGCTGTATCAGGGCTCACACTCCCTAAGATTTATGCCGGGGAGGGTAAAGGTGCTCAGCTATACACATCACATTTCTTTCATGTTTCTCTCAGGTTTTAAGGGCTTGGAGCCCACACAATACCAAAAAATTTCCATCCTTATTTCTTTGAGTTCAAATAGGGGAGATAACCCTGTCCTGGTTTGAAAAGGAAGTGAGCTTTTTGGGAGGCTGTGGTCTAACCAATGGTTGCTCAGATTTGAATATTGGCACCTGGTGTGGCCACTGAGGACATGGATACGCCTCTGAAAACACAGGGGTTAAAAGCAGATGACTCCCAAGGGAAGTCTCTGTGGGTTCCAGTAGGTGAAAGAGGTCAGATAGGTCAGATCTCCCGTGGCCAGCTGCAGGCTGGGCGAGGAAGGGGAAGCCATGCGGCCTGAGGGAGGTAGGCCGGAACCTGGACAGAGAAGGGGGGTGAAGGTCTCTGCAGGATGGAAGGGTGAACAAACAATGAGAGGCATCAGCCACCACCCCCCCCACCCCCTCTCCTGAGAGAGAGAGAGAGAGAGAGAGAGAGAGAGAGAGAGAGAGAGAGAGAGAGAGAGAGACTGTGCCTGTATTTTTGCCACCTTGAAATTTGATATCCTGTGCCAGCAGCACAGCCGAAGGAGAAGGGAAGATGCCTGGCAGCCAGCAGCCGTGGGAGTTCTGGGCAGATAGACCCCAAGCTTTTAACCCTTTTCTTAGATAATGGAAACATTACAAATACTGATCCTCCTGGATCTGAAGAAGAGAGATAGGGATGAAATAGAGAGAGATGGGCAAGCGTGATGAAAATTCGTGCAAGTGAAGGATGTCGGAAGACCTTGAGAAGAATCCTAGGTGGGAGGAGATGATAGAGTAGCCTGTGACTGGACTATTTTCTTGTATAGCCATGGACAGACCCATTTTCTTCCTGTGACACAGAGACTGCATTTAGGGGGAAGCAATGGCTTGGAGCCAAGAGAGGGCAGTGAAGGAGTGGTGTGAACAGAGATGAAGATCTCTGTTCTCAAGACCCCTCGGCCCCAGGGGGTAAAACTGGGGGGGACTGGCCTCCCAAAACTGAGATACTGTCAATTTTTTGCAACTGACCAAAGCATCCTTAAAAGAGGAACCCTAAAAGCAGTTCTGGTCCATGCACAGTGGTGAGAGCACTGGACATGGAAGGAAGAGGTCACAATATGGTATAAGAAGGACTTCTCTCTCTTTGATGAAATGAGAGTTGATTACCTGAAGGGTTGTGATGGACTGAGAATTGAATATCTGAGAGGTGGTAACCTGAGTGGAAGTCCAAGGTTGTCTCACTGTACTGTGTTGGGAATTTGAGTGGGAGGAGGAGAAATGTTTTGGAAAGTTTTCATTTTGAATTCTGTGTGTTCATTTTATTATAGTTGTAAGTTAATAAAGTTTTTTTTTCCCTTTATTCCTAAGTTGAAGCCTGCTTTGCTCTATTTCTGGTCACATCTCAGAGCGGACACCAGGGAGAGTATGTTTTCATGGGGGCACTGGCATTGCGCCAGCGCCAAACCATGACACACCTCCTCAAAGCTTTCATTGAAGATAAAGTCTTTACTTTTTTGTAACTACAAGATAAGTCTTTATCAGTTACTTAGAGGAGAATGTAATGGGAAAGTACCCAGCAGGGGTGGTTTTTTGAGCAGTTAAAACTCAAGGAAAAACAACACTACTTTTACTCAATGTTTAGATGAGCAGTGACCTGGAAGAGGCAGGAGGTGGCTGCTGTTTTGGTACCCATTAAAACACTGTCTGCTGTGTAAACAACAAGCATAAATAGTTTTCCTACTGCAGTCAAAACTGAATGTTATTTGTTAACAATTCTGAATTTTGCAAGAGCCAATAGTAACCATAACGGTGTTCATCATGGCAAGGGAATAAGAGTCTTTTATTAAAAACATACACTCAAATTAACATGCCCAATGCACAGGTCATCACCCTGGTCAGTGCATCGTGGCATTTGACCATATTTATAGAGAGAGAAGAAATGAGTCACTGAGGAAGTGTTCTCAGAAACTGAAATTTCATGTGCACCATCATTTTGCATTACAGTGGTCTTACAGAACTCGTACTGGCCAGAAGGATCAAATTCAGGGCAACCTAAGCAGAAAGTAGATGTATTTAGTATTCAAAAGATGTACTTTTTGGAGACATTCTGTGTATCATACTGTGCAATTTTACTTAATTGACTACCAGAGAGGGGAAATCTTCATATTAAGAAACAACCACCTGACAAGAAGTGATTGTAACCCAGAATCACAGAACAGAAGAATGAAACTTGTGTGTCCTAATATCTACGTCAAGTTCCTTTCAGCAATACAAACTCAGTCTGAGTGAGGTTCTAGAGCCCCTAAGGATACCTTAAATGAGAACACTAAGCAGGGCACCACAACTTCCTGCAGAACTCCCCATACCCAGGTGGATGATGAGCTGCACCTCCATCTGCTGCAGCAGTGACACATTGGACTCTCTACATGGAAACACATGACTGCTCTCAAACTAAACAAATGTAGCTATGCAGATCTGCAACATTTTTCCATTTTTAAATATGCAGCTATGAGCTTAGAAGCCCACTGAGCCCTCCCCACTCGGCTTAGCTGGGAGGAGCTGGCTAATAAAGATGAATGAGAACAATGAAACTAGCCCAGAAAATAAAAACTTTAATAACGAGAATAGCAAACATGGCACAGGTACAGAGACAAGATTCCAAAGACACTGGGGGCAGGGCAAATGCAGCCAGGTATAGGGGCAAAGGTCCAATCACAACATGAACTCAGGATATGACCTTATTTGAACTAGGCATGGAGCCAACTGGAAATAAGAACTGGAAACTGTTACAGTGACTGACAGGGGCCTCGCCCAATCACACCTCTTCCAAGGCCACAGGCATCTCACTGGCCAGAACATGAAGGGGCATAGAGTTATAGCCAATGGAATTATCCAGACCAGGTCTTTCAAATGCCCTTTGTAAGGGAGGGCTTGGGAATAAATGTTCTCTGTTGCCACATCAACTTGGGGATGAGTGGTCTTTGTCTCCTGCACCACTCCCGCCATGTAACACTCACACATGGTGACCCACAAAGTGATCAGGACTCAGCCATAGCCTGGCATAGGGTAAAGGAGCATGGCGTAAAAGCTAGAAATCAGTCTAGAATCAGAATATAAACGGCATAAAAACTGGAAATCAGCATCATAGCTGGAATGGTGTAAAACCTGGAAATCAATCCAGAACCAGAATATAGATGGCATAAAATCTGGAAATTGGTGTCATAGCCAGAACAGCGGGAGAGCCAGCATGGTGTAAAACTCAGACTTAGCTGGGTAAATTGTGATGAATCTACAGTGGAAAACTCAGGCAAAAAATCCCCTTGGCAGAGGAAAGGGCTCTGTGGCTTCAAACTCTCTTTTGGTGGACTAGAATCATTATCGAGATCGTGGGAGCCTGGATTTCAGCACCAGAAAACTCCATCTTAAAGTTATGGATCTTCTCCTTTAAAAAAAGAGGGATTAATTACAATGAACGGGTTCTGCAAACTCAGCTCACATGATGTGAGAGCCATGAACTAAATGTGTCCGAAGGGACCACTTTAAACTTGCCCTTTTGGCAAGGGATTGGGCAGTATATACTTGCTGCAGCCCCTAATGGTGAGGACACAGCCATCAGTGCTATAAAGGCTTGGTCAATTGTTTTGGACCCGCTAAAACAGCTGGAATATAAGAGGCAAAGGGGGGAAGGGCAGCAGCGCAGCCGTTTTTTGTGCCATACCGTGTGGGAGCTGGCACTGCCCAGGGAGCTGACAGGCCCTGGCTGCTGTGAAAACATGCCCTACTGCAATAAGACCATGGCTGACTGCTGTGGAGTGACCTTGGAGAGTGAGGGAATCCCAGCAAACAGAGACAATCCAAGGGCTGCCCGTGATATGAATGCTGGCACTGCCCAGGGAGGCCGTGGTGCTGATTGTTGTCACGATCCACCCTCACGGACAGGATTGTGATGGTTCGTTATCTGATCTCAGGGTACAAAACACCAACACGGTAAGGGGGTTTGCAGTAACAATCAAAATCAGTGTACTTTATTGAATGATCACAGCAAAATGCATTGGAGGGGATTGGGGAAGAGAGAGAGAGAGAAAGAAACTCGGCAGGAAAGAAAAGGAAAAGGAAAGAGGATAGGTATATCTACCAACATAGAGGCGATGCAATTCTTCGAGGTCCAGTTGATGTCCAGTTGAGGAGTCGCCTTTACGCTGGGGAGATCTCGAGTTAACTAGCTGACTCGAGAGGGTTTTATTAGAATTTTCTATTGAAAGTTGGGAAAAGATACAATAGTCTTATGATCTCAGCAGTGGGGGAGAGCCATTGTTTTCCCTGGTTCAGTGGTCACTGCCTGCAGGCAAACATCTCAGTTTTATCAGCTGTTCTCCCCCACACACACTGCCCTCCTCCCCCCAGGTTAAGGTTTCAGCCCTTGAGGAGAAAAGGAGTCTTTTCCATATAGGGGTTTTATGTCTCAGTCTTAGAGGGAGTGGCTTCTCCCATCTCAGTCCATCTGCCACGGTGGTTGTACAGATGAAGGGTCTTCTGAGGAGACCACCAAAGGGTAATTCCAGAAGAGAGTCCAGCCAGGCTTGGGGGTGGAAAACTCCAGGCCATTGTCACAGAGCGATGCAGGCGGAGGAAGGTCAAGGTGCTCCTTGTCCTTTCATTGGGAGCAGTGTAGCATAAGGTGGACAAATGCACCTGTGAACAATAACTCAAGTTCCAGTCCCGGGGCCTTGGCAAGCCCCACCAAACCAGGATGTAGGATCCTCTTTCGGTGGTCTCAGTTTTTTCACGACGATAGTGAGGCAGATGAGAAAGCAATTTTGGGCAGAGTCTTACAATTGTGCAATCCAGCCATGTGGAGAGAAGGTGGCTACTGCAGCCCTGGCAGCTCCAAGTTGCCCCATGTTCACTCCAGACTGCTGTAATTACTATGCAGCCACCCGGAGCCACTATATCACCGATCCAGGTGTATGCGCCATGCCACCCTGTTCTGAGGGACCAGACCACATGGCAGCCACACAGAGCCCTCTCAGGTTAAAGGGGAATTCTGCAGTGTGATAGATGAGTAATGTGATGATTGACTCTCACAATTAATAGAAAATATCATGTATATAAGTTAAGAAATGTTTTATAGATTCATAGTTATGTTTTACCCTCTCGCGTGAATATCAAGGGACAGATGGAGTTGGGCCATCTGGGAGAGCCAGCTTGTCACTATGGCAACATCTGACTTCCAATCAGGATTTGAGGAAGAGATCTCCACCACTGGACAGTGAAGAAGGGGTTGATGGACAGGACTTTGGGAGGGGTTAAAGGGTTAAAAGGGAAAACCTCCATTGTGAGGGGGTTGAGCACCGTGGGAGGGAAAATCTTTTGCTCCCAGCACCATAACCTTTTTTCTTTGTTCAGTCTCCTGCTGTATTTTTGATAAGGTTTAATAAATCTTCCTAAACTATGAAAAGTGAGTAGCTATTTCTCACAGCAGCCTTACATGAAGCCATGTGGCTGCTGAGATCACACCTCCACCATTTGCAACGGGACCACCGGCACCTCCCATCACCATGGAAACACCAAGACTGCCCCCTCCGGAGACCGAGTGGGCTGGCTCCAAAGCCATGCCTCCGTAAAGCCTGCCTGCGCCTACATCCAGGGATGTGCCTACACCCCCAATCCCACCTGTTCCTCCACAGAGGAACACAGCTGTGCCTCCAGTGGGAGTGGCCCTGCCTCCAACCCTCTATCCAAGGGAGCTCCTGCAAACATCAAACTCGGGAGCAGAGCATGGGAAAAGCCCCTGCGAGGATCCCACCCAGCAAGAAGCAGTGGAAAGAAATGCGCAGGGGTTTGGTGCTGTGAGAGCAGAAACATTCGAGTCTTCCCGGAGTTTTTCCCTACAAATGGATGATGAGGACACAAACAAACACCAAGTTTCCACCTCTCAAGAGCCTCACACCACTTTACCTCCTGGTATATCAAGGTTTTCGTATTCCAAAGACTCTAATAAACTAATAACATATGCCGAGAGTAAAAATATTGAAGGGTTATCACACAAGAGTTACAAAAATCTACAACTTTTTGTAAAATATGCCTTAGAGTTCATAGTACAATATTTATTACTGTTGTTTACATTTGCTAAAACCAAAATTGATAAGCCTGTGATCGCTAGTTCTGCCGAAGTTATTTGGAAAATATTACATTTCTGTCTCAGGCAGGGACTACTGTGTCTTAAAGAAACCCTAGTATGTATATTCATATGTCTTTTTTTTAGTACTCCTAGTAATTATTCTTGCATTGCTTCAAGATAAATGGGTAAGATTCAAAGAAGGACATCAATTTATCATAAGCGAATTTCAGTTGCAAGGTTTTTTAAAGTCACCTATTAAAGTCAATGACAAAATTTCTAATTTTTAACAAAAGGAAAGAAGTATATTGCTTGCACTGTTATTCATGTTAAAATTTTTTCTTGCTCTAGATATTAATAAAAGCTGGTTTTTTTACAAAATAAATACAGAAAACCTCTCACAACCAAGTTCATGGCCCTGATCAAGCCATGAACCTGGTTGGTAAAGAAAAATATAGTAGTAAACCTAGATTCTTTGGAAACTTTGCATTAGTTAAACCCTTTTTCCATTGAGATAAATGAGAAAGCCTCATCTGGAAAAGGTTTTTTCAACTCCTCATAGTGAAAGAGACCCCCGCAGTAACCATCTAAGTAATACTGTTCAAAATCCATGCTTTGTTCCTATTTTGATTTATTATACAAAGAAAAATGGGGAAAGAGGTTGAGTTGAGGGTACTCCTCTCTCTCTGAGTCTTGGGTAATATGGTATCTTTCAAGCAATCATATAACAGTACAATAGCCCTATGATATTCAGCTGCCTAAAATGCATTGCAATGGACACAGCATCCTGATGTCTTCTCAACAGGACAATTGGTCAGAAATGATCACCTACCTCACAGACAGTTCATGTAAGGACTTGATTTGTTTACAAATTATTTCTCATGTTTACAAACTGTTTTCGTGTTTGCAAATTGTTTTTCTGTTTACAAACTGTTTGCTGGGAGTTGGGTTTTTCTCCAAGGGATAAATGGCTTACAGGTTGTTTTTTACTAGTTGGGTTTTTCTCTAAGGGTTAAATGGGTTAAGGGTTAAATAGCTTTCTGCTTTTAGAGATAAGTTGTAACTTGTAACCAATTACACATTACGCCTGTGGCCTGAGTTCTCCCCTAACAGATACTGGATGTGAATGCCACAGCTCCAGTGTAAATTAGACCCATGCTGTCTTCTGTCACTCTGTTTGCAAAGGGCTCTTGCAGATGGGTGACAGAGAGCAGTTCACAAAATCTATAAGGACAAAGAAGGGTGAGATGTTACCATGATTGACAGGGGCCTCGCCCAATCACACCTCTCCCAAGGCCACAGGCATCTCACTGGCCAGAACATGAAGGGGCATAGTTATAGCCAATGGAATTATCCAGACCGGGTCTTTCAAATGCCCTTTTTAAGGGAGGGCTTGGGAATAAATGTTCTCTGTTGCCACATCAACTTGGGGATGAGTGGTCTTTGTCTCCTGCACCACTCCCCACCACATAACACTCAAATAAACTTGAGGATGTTCTATTAGCATACTACTAATTACCCCGACTCTGCTCTTTCCCACCGTGGCCTGGTCAGGTGTCCCCTCACCTCAGTGCCCTGCCTGCCACGGTTTATGGCCAAAACCCTCTGTAAAAGCATCTGAGGTAAGGAATCCCAGCAGGATGAGACCCCACAATTTCCCCTGCCTTTTAGAAAAATATTGAGTAAAGATTTCTGAAAAACTCTAAATGAACAAAGTAGGGCAACCACATAAATAGAATAACAACTAAAAAAAATCAGTAAACCCATTTTGAACAAAGATAAAGCCCAACTCGATAAGTTCTAGTTTTTGAACATGAGGTAAGGGATGGCTATTTGCAAGGCTCAAGGTGTCTTTTCTGCAGGTTCTTTTTGGGGTTCCTCCTGTAGACCTTACTGATCTTGCAGAGGCTGCAGATATGGCTTGATGTTCTTTGCTGGAACCCAGGTCTTTTACCTGTATCAATACAAGCACACTCTTCCCCCCAAATAATCAGAAGAAAGGGTCTTATAATTTGTTTTAAGATCCTTAATTAGTACTGGGGGTCTTTTTTTCTAGTAGGTGTTTAAGATATCCATGCCTTCTTTCAATAATTGATTGGCCCATGGGAGAGTGAGGAATGCCTGTGATATTTTTGATCTCCCACAGATTAAAAAAAATGCTGTATCTCTGTGACACATAGGCAGGATCTTTATCTGTTTTTATTTCTTGTCGAATCCCTGGAGTTGAAAATGCTTGTAGAAAATGTTTAATAACATCTCTTGCCGCTTCACCTATGTGAGCAGAGGCGGTGACTGCTTTTGAGAAAGTGTCTATTGAGACACGTATATATTAACATTGTTTTGCCAGATTTGTAAACTGTGAAGCCCTGTAGGATTTATTCTTGCCCTGATAGATGGCAAAGATTATTTCTGGCAGTCAGGGCATGTTGTGGCAGTGTGTGTTAGTGTAGTGTGTTAGCTTGTTTATTACCTTTTGTTAGGAATCCTAGTAAAGAAGTATGAGAATCTACATTACATGACAGTAATAGGGATGCTGTTTCTGAGAAAGAATAAAAATTGAAGTTTTAAGCAAAGGGTATAACTGATCATTAGTAACTGTTTCCAGGAATGAATTTTCAGTTCTCTCAATGGTACCTGGAAAATAAGCAGATTTAGTTACCAAATTAAAAAGCTTGTCACAAAAAAAACCCCCAAAAAACAGGACTGAATCTTCATTAATGATCTTTAGCAAAGGCTTAACCCACTTAATGGTTTGTAACAGTCTTTGCAAATCATGGAGTGTTTCTGGTTTCTCATTTGGCTGCCATGGTTGATGCTGTACAGACTGAGAGAGAATTTTAAGTCCCAAATATTTCCTGGGTGATATTTGTTGTATTTTTTCTTCTGCGATGGTCAGTCCAGCCTGTTGGATGGTAGCTTTTAAAGTAGCATCTAAAGATGGACTATTTCCAGCTGCAGTAAGTATACTATCCATATGACAATGAACAATTGTCTGTGAATGATTCTTGCAAAGGGAAGCCAAGACTTCTGCTTTATGCATGGTTTGCTAGGCCTTCGCTTTATATCTATAAAGTCTAAAGCAGGTGTATAACTATAAGGCACTTGAATTAGGGCTTTCCTTGCTGCGTTTTTAATATAATCAAGCACTACCTTTGGGATATTTGCAGCCTGCTCATTGGGCTGAGAATATGGCTCTTCTCCAGCTAGGTGTTGTAGTGTTAACAGTGACCGTGCTTGGTCCTCAACATCAACAAACAGTTGAATTAACAGTCTCTTCTACCCCTCTCCCACAGTGTGAATTCAAGTGGAGATAGCAGCACATTCATCACGTGTTTTAAGTCATGAGGGGTTAAAGGATAAACAGAGAAAGTAGCTTGCATTAGATTGTTAAAGAAAGAATTCCTTCCATAGTTTTTGGCAGTCTTACTCAGTCCCTTTATATTCCTGTAGGCTAAAGGTTTCCATGTAGGGCCAATTTTCCCCCTCCTGTTCATTACCATAATTGGCTAGGTCTTCTGCCATGGATCAACAGAATTGCTGGATGTAGGAGAAATGAGGTCTTCAACCATGGAGGGGGGGCAGTTTGCAAGCACAGTGTTGTTATTGTGAAAGCAGAGCTTATTTCCCAACACCTCTGCCCACATGGCCAGCATGGGTGCCGCCATTTTGGGAATCAGCGCTTCTGGACTGCTGTGGGTGTGGTTCTGGTTTCCTCAGGAGGGAAGTGGCCCAAGGTATGCTGAGAGTTGTAGTCCAGAGCAGGAGCGGCAGGACACAGGGTCACAGACACGGCTGAGGGGAGAAGCCTGAAGTGACACACAGTCTCACAGTCTCGTATTGAACACACATTAGCAGAGTCATTACCGGGTGATTTAGCATCGTTTTTACATGAATAGGAGGGGAGGAGGGGTGATGGAAGTGCAGGGGAGATAAGGGAGGGGAGGGAATCCGAGACAGCCTGGCCATTGCAGTCTTGGACCCCAAGAGGTGGAAGAAAAGCTGAACTCGGGGTGGCGAAGTTACAGGGCAGACCGATGTCTCCTTTGAGCATGCTGGCAATATTGACCCCGAGTTCAGATCTAGGGTAGAGCAAAAGATGAGGGAGGAGGGGGTATGAAGGGTTAAAAGCCGTCTCGGTTTGGGAAGGGGTCGCCCGCAGCCAGATGGTCTCAGACGTCTCGGAGTCCTGCTGTGGCGGCAGTCGTACTTAGAGTTGCACCGTTTTTCTTTGGCTTTCAAGGTCTCAAGAATCATGTGAAAGGCAGGCAACATGCGGGGTGCTAGAGGGTCTCTTCTAGTAGATAGGTCATAAAGCTTAATTCCTACTGAGTCCCAAAAAGCTGCGGTAAAGATTTTATGGTCTGTGCAGTCTTGCGAGGTGCTGCCCAGGGTGGTGCCAGCCTGCACTGCAGAGCCCGCCACAGCAGCCGGGAAATTGCAAACCACCCATTTTAAAAGGATTTTTAACTTGCGTTTTCCAACCTGTTTCCCATGGTCTGCTAAAAGTATTTTATAACATCTATAAGTGCCTCTCTGGTGTGCACAGTTTTAACTCCATCCTGCAGAGGAGTGAAACTTGGATTGGAGTAGGCCATGCCCCCGCATTGGGAAGGAAGCAACAGGGGAAAACTGTCCACTCTCTGCTTACCCTGCATTTCATGCAGGCATCCCAAGGCAACAGGTCATCCTCTGAAGGTTGCTCATAGATGTCAGGCCTGACCCAAATAATCCACAGCAGAGAGAAAGTCCAACCAGTTTGCCAAGACCCGGTCAAACCGAACCGAAGAGGGTACCTCAATGTGAGGTCCCTGTTTGGGTGCCAGATATGGGCTTAGAAGCCCACTGGGGTCACCCTGCTTGGCTTAGCCGGGAGGAGCCGGCTAATAAAGACAAATGGGAATGATGGAACTAGCCTAGAAAATAAAAACTTTAATAATGAAAATAGCAAATGTGGCACAGCTACAGAGACTAGACTTCAAAGATGCCGGGGGTGGGGCAAACACAGCCAGGTATAGGGATGCAGGTCCAATCACAACATGAACTCAGGATATGACCTTATTTGAGCTAGGCATGGAGCCAACTGGAAACAAGAACTGGAAACTTGACCAAATATAGGATGGTTCTATTAGCATACTACTAATTCCCATGACTCTGCTCTTTTCCACTGTGGCCTGGTCAGGTGTTCTCTCCTCTCAGTGCCCTGCCTGCTATGTTTTATGGCCAAAACCCTCTGTAAAAGCATCTGAGGTAAGGAATCCCAGAAGGACGAGATCCCACATGCAGCTTGTTCAGTTTCTAGAAAATAAATATTGCAAGCCAGTAAGTGTAACAGTTGGGGGGATTTTTGATGGCCATCTGGCCCCAAAACAATTGATTGCCAAAGTATTGTCTGTAATCATAATCTAAGAACATATGCTTATACCTTTCTAGCTCATTCTAAACAGCCAGAGGTTACATGCACCACATAAAAAAAAACTTTAAAAAGAGATAAAAGCAGCAAAAATCCCCACTGCCATGGCATGAATTTGATAGCACTGTAGCAATGTATTCAAATGAACTATTTCCCTGCTTCCATCCCAACAGGTCCCACAAAAACACACCTGCATTTGTACCTGATAAGTTATCAGTAGCACTTGTAAATCAAGGTGCTTACTGTTGTTTGTGAGCAAAATCAGGTACAAGCCAATAAACTCATATAACTCTGCACTTTCATATAGCAATTAATTTATAAAGTAGATTATACAAAAAGGGAAGTTAAAATATGTTGATGCATGGGGAAATTTAAGTGTTTAGGTATAATTCAAAGTCTAGTTTTCTGTTGGGTGTGGTAAGAATTTTCCATGTTGTTTTACAAAAAAACACACAGATTGGATTTCAAGTCAGTATGCATAAGCCTTGCTTTAGTAGTGCAAGAAAATTCAGTTTTCTTACCACAGCAAAAAAAAAAAAAAAGAGGAAGGAGGAACTCATGTACAGCGTCAATGATCAAGGAATCCATTTAGAGCTGTTTACAAAGCACTCTTTTTTCTTATTTTTTTCTCACTTAAATGTTTTTCATTCTACTCTTTTATCAAGCACCACTGTAGCTACAGGACAGACCTGACCCTTTCCAGCTCCTCTGGTCAAGGCAATGATTTTGGAAGTCAAATACCTTAAACTGCGTAAGTCAATTTGAATTTGGAAGCATGATCTTGCCCAAAAAGTTAAATGCTAAAGTGGCTCTTTCTTCCTCCAAGGGTCAGAATCACAGCAGGAACAGCAGTGCCCACTTTGAAAGCCCTGTAGTTTTTAAGAGCCAGATGAGGAGTTTCAGGAAACGATTGCAGTTTTCAGTGTGGACTCTGAATTTGTGTTAAGAACTGAATAGTATTATTTCCTCTATTTTCACTCTATGGCTTCATTTATTTTATGTAATTATTTTTAAAACCCACATAATGGGAGTTTGTGAAACTCCCTACACACAAGATATACCAGATACATGTACTTGGTTATGACCATGCTTATCACCTCTAGAGTTCATAGAAAGACAAAGCAGTCTTACCACTTTATTCCCTGAAGGTCCCTTATTTTACTGTATAGAACCCGTACATAAATCTTGTACAATCTACCAGTGCACAACTGAAGAGAGGCAAGGGAATGGGAAATTTCGAGCTGAGAGCTTAAATAATATGCCCTGGTAAGGAAAACGAGCAGTGCCAGAGAGAGAAACAGTGTTGGTGCGGGCAGCAGAGGCTCCAAACACCAGTTGGGAAACACACTGGCTTCTGGCTGTACTTGTGACTTGAGAGAGAGTCACATTCTAAGCAAGGCTTGAACACAGGGCTCTGAATTGTCCTAAGAACAGTTAATTAAAAAAAAAAAACAACAACAACAAAACACAAAAAACCTAACCAAGCAAAAAAACCAAAAACAACCCCCCCACCAATAACATCTCACACAGCAAATCAAAATCCCCAAAACACCCACCTTAAATTCTATGAGACCACTTCTACAACCTCCTCCCCAAACACTTAGTCTTGTCAACACAGCCCATGTTCACGTCACATTATTCCTCCTTTTGTCTCTTTCTCTCTCCAAACACAGTCCCCATCTTCAGATGATCCATTCAGTCAGGATATGTTTCCATTTCCTCAGCCTCCCAATGCCCTATTCTTATTTCTCAATCTTCCTTGTAAAAACAGATCCCAGGTCTATTCCTGGGTATTGCAGAACACTGTATTGGGTCTGACCAAGGTAAAGTTCACAGTCCTTACTGTGCTGTGCTTTGCATCGGTAGCTGGATGGGTGTTGATAACAGACCAGTGTTTTGGCTACTGCCAAGCAGTGCTGTCCCTCTGACATTTCTTCCCCAATCAAAGTGGATAGGAGTGGGCAAGATCCTGGGAGGGGACACCACCAGGCCAGCTGACCCAAATTAGCCAAAAGGATAGTCCATACCATATGATGTTGGCTCAGATATTTAAGGTAAGTTAGAGAGGAAGAAGGGGGGGCATTCATGAGTTTTCAGTGTTTGCCTTCTGGAGGAACTGTTACGCGTCCTGAAGCTCTGCTTCCCAGGAAGTGTCTGAATATCGCTGCTGATGGAAAGCAGACTGCCTTTTTTCCTCTTTAGCTTTTGTGCACACAGATCTTCACTTATTTATTTCTTTTACTATAATAAAATTGCCTTATCTCACCCTGCTGGTTGCACTCCATCTTATTCTCTCCCCTCTCCCAGTGGGAAAAGGAGACATAGAGCAACTGAATGGGCACCTGGCACCCAGCCAGGGTCAACCCACTACAAACACACAACTCACCTCTCTCTCACAATCTTCCTGTGCACTGTGCAGATCACTTGGAACAGTCATCAAGGCTTGATAATTTACAGTTTTTCATTAGTGCATTATCATATGTTCATTACATTATGGTGTTGCAGAAAAAAATTTGTTTACAATTCCCTTTAAAACAATCCATGTGGTTGTTGCAAGCAATCAAGCATTATTTTAAAAGCTTCCTCATTCTTTTAGGTTTTATGTTAAATTAGAATCAGATTTAAGCACCCTATAAAAGAACTTGTCCTCCACAGGGAATTACCAAGTCAGGGACACAAATTGTAATGCAGAGAATAAAGAAATTACACTCTTACCATATCAATTGGATTAGATAATCACAAATTTATCATGCAGAGTCAGAGATGTGTCTTAGAATTTTAAAAGACAGAGGTTCTTTAAAATCCACAGAAGAACAGGAGAGAATGGAAACGTACATCCTTAGTTTCTTTGTGTAGCTCGCCCTTGACATCTCCACATTGGTTTTCTCCTCAGCACTAAAGCAGTATCTTAGTTTACCAAGGCAGCCTGTAGCTTTAAGTCTGGTCTCATCTAAATGCACCTGTCACATGCATTACTTTTGCCTCAGTGACTAAATTTATTTTGTAATTACTCCATACTCAATGATAAATCAGAAATGGAGACAATGATCCTGGATAGAAACCCCTGTAAATGCAAAAATGTACATAAATCTAGTTGGTTTTAATTTCAATTCCTCTCCTAACTACACAATAATATATTCTTGGAAGTTTCCCACTCTGTTGACTAATTAAACAAAATCAAAAACCAAAAACCCAACCAAGCAACCAAACACAAACCACAAAAAACCAACCAACCAAAAAAACCCCAAAAAAAACCAAAAACAAAAAAAAAAAACAAACAAAAAAAACCCACAAAAAAACCCACAAAAAAACCCCACAAAAAACCAACCAACCAAAAAAAAAAAAAAAAAAAACAAAACCAAAAACCCCACCACAAAAAAACCAAACAAAAATCCCACACACAAAAAACACACAAAGATGCTTAGCAATTTTAATCATCTCACTGAAGAAGCTTTCTGGATATTATCTTGATCTTGGACAAAACTGTGAATGAAAGAGCTCAGGCAGAACCTAGGTCCTCATGCCAATTTCACCATAACACCTTAAAATGCTGTCATGCAACACACCATCCCTGCCAATGTTTTGTTAGCTTCTCAACCTGAACTGTTTCTTTTTCTCATTCAAAATCCTCATCAAAACAGAAAAAATTCTCATCAAAATATTGTGTAGCAGTGGATCTCCATCTGCATCCTTTGTATCCCTGAGCACCGTTTGGACAGTGCAAGAGGAAATGAAGGTCTGAAATGAAGCCCTCGAAATACACTGATAAAGAACAGGGTTGAAATGCTATTATTTACAGAAGAACCAGGGCAAAAATGTTTATTTAACTTTATAGAAATATCTTTGTTGTTTACATCCTATTCATAAACCATTTCTACGTATATGTATATGTATATGTACACTTGATGTATCTTTCACTTCAATAAATATTTTGCCACTAAAACCTAGATCTCAGCTCATGACAGGACTTTCAGGGCACAAAGTGCTTTACTCCTCCATCACACTCAGCCAGTGAAACCCACCTCAGAGATTTGGGGTGTGTCATCACAGAGATAGTAAAGACACTAGAGAACACCCCCCCCCCCCCGTCCCCCCGTCCCCATTTTTCATTAAAGATAATGACTTTTTAATTCAGTGGGAGTTAGATCAGACTGTAACTAGGAACCAAAGTTCACAAAACCATGAGTTGAACTAACCAACACAACAGCCACACTGCTAGAGAACTCTCAGAAAATCTTCCTCTGCTGAAAAGTTGATGTTTATGCATTCAAGTCATCTACAAGACTGAAGAGCATTCCATCACATGTTGGCAGTAAATTTACACTTACTCAACTGGCTTCAGATCTCATTGCTTCAGGTGGCAGAATAGGAAAAACTGACTACATCTGAAAGCTCTACCATCTGTTCACAAGCAATTTGCCAACAGAAGGATGCCAAATTTCTTTCATATTTAACAGGAGCTGCTTGCTCAATTATTGATTGTGCATGACTGTAAGACAAAACCAGCTCATGACCTGCCTGGATCACAACTGACAAATAATCAGATTCACACATATAAGTCACAGAGGAATTCAAGTGGATAAAATAAATACACAGTCAATGCTGCCAGCCCTCCCACATAAATAAGCAACAGTTTTATTCTTGCAGTGGATTGAACTGAGAATTTACCTCTTCTCACAATGAGGGAGCACTCAGGACAAGCAATAGTTTTGATTTCAGAGGAATTACTTTGTGGATAAGAATCTGGAGCGATGAACAAACCCTGAACAATGGGAACCACTGAGCAAAATCTGCCTGTCAAGTGCCCAAACAGAGCTGAATAGGGCTACCCAGCTTGGCTACTGAAACAGAGTGGAAATTTTCCAGAGTAGAAATCCATTTTGATTTATGTGAAATGTACATCTTTGAGTTAAGTTGGTAGCTTGCTGTTTAGTCTGACTGCCTGTTCTCGCAGAAGGCCTATGCTTGGAGGGAGTGGTTCAGCCAAAGGACAAGAGATAAGGGTGGGGGGGGGGCACGCAGGCAGAGCAGGGCAGCCTGACCCAGTAGTTCTTTCTAATAAAGAAGAATTAGGGGCAAGTGTCACCGAAATCAGTGGAATGAGTATATATGAACCTATTGTGAAATTGCATACATATATATTTGAGAGGGAGATAGGGAGATAAAAAAGGATCTGGAGTTCCCAAAGTTACGCATGTCATGTTAGGGGAATGATTCCCACATGCGTCCAGCACTGTAATAAACATACCGGCTTTACAACTTTCACAAAAGTTGTGGAGTTTGTTTGCTTCCGCAAATCACCACCCAGCTTGGTTTTGTGATATCAAATATCTTTCATTCACAAATTCAAGTGAGTCTCATTTAGTGAGTCTCATTCACACTGGGTCTGCCAGGTCTATCCAACAGGAAAAAAAAACTGAATAGGCAACAGCACACCAGTCAGTCTTACAGTATCTGTAAGACATACAGAGGTATCTTCAGGAAAAAACAAATGAACACACAAGTGGCATATGGCCCAATTGCTGGAAGTTTTCCACATCTCAAAATGTTCAAAATGCTAAGACAGAAAAATAAAAACAGTTCCAAACTTAAAAAGTGTTTCAATTAAAATGGCTTATGCACGTTATTGTGGAGGAATCAGAATCCTAAAAATGCACCCAAATACATGAGAGAGACTCTGCTGTTTGTAAGACCATCACAACAGACATTCCATTTTTAGTGTTTGCCAGCTGGCTTATACACTACATAATCTTCTAAGCTGTTGGAGCATTTCTAATGGTTCAACATTCTTAAAATCAGATGAAGCTAATTATAATAAGACCTTAAGTTATAATTTAGCTGTAGAACAAGATGTTGCCAAAAATTGGATACAAAAAGACACTTAGATGTCTAGGCTCAGGAAGACATTCTAATTACTTTTGACTGAAGTGGTCAGCAAGTAACATGAAAAGCAGCCATGGAGTTTAAAATATTAAACTATTTAATAAAAAGGCTTCCATAATGTGTTTACTCACTGAAGAAATCAAAACCCCTCAGAAAAATAAATAAGTAATTTTTATTTTAAGAAATTTATGAAGGAAGTTTGAAAAATAATAAACACTGGTGGTAATTGCCTCTGGAGTTCCAGCCAGATGATTTAATTTAGTTGGTTGGAGCGTCCTTAATTGCAACTAATGCTTTCCAAAAAATAAAGGGTGAATTAGAACAGACACTTGTTCTTTCAAATGAGGACTTCTCCTCTCTTTAAAATTCCAGTCAGCTTTACAAATGAATAAAAATGCAGACAGGGCAAAGGATAAGTCCTGCAGCACCCAGATGAAACTCACTTCCAGAACATTTGCCACTTTGCTTGCAAGTGGCAGCAACACCAGCATTTCTGTGCACTGCTGAAGAGTCAGTAGCCTCTGCTTTAAGGTCCTTAGGAAGTGTAAGTTTTACTCCACAATGACAGTGCTTCCAACAGCAGGAGATAAGGAGAGCATTGTACCCGGTTTTGGAAGTTGTTCCTCAGTGGAGCCCCTCAAACCCTCCTGGCTCTGCAGTGATTAACTGAGAACAGGTACAGGGTAAAAATACTTGGGGAAATCACCTGATTCCTGCAGGCCCAGCTCTGCACATGGTAATCCACCAAACTCCTGCTCAGCCTGTGGGAACTCACAAACACGTAATTGATTCTCTTTACACTTGTTCCATGTTCAGTATTAATCTACGGTACAGATTTTAAGGTAAAATAGGCTGCCAGCCTAATAAAGACTACATCAACAAAAGAAAAACCTAAGTCAAAAAGCATATTTTAAATATATAAATTCAAAAAAAAAAAAAGGTCCTTATGAAGATATACTGCTCCTTTTGGCATTATTTTAAAGTCTTCCTCATGGCTTTGACTACAGATAGAGCCCATCACATGATTTCAAGTATTTCAGGCTACATGCATTACAGTGCTGTTCAACAAATTGTATTAATTTTTATAGCTATATTTTATGTTTTAATTATTACAATGGCTGCAGATAAAGGGAGCTATTTCCATTCTGGCTCCAGTTGATTTACAGACAGAACATTTTCATACAGCAGTTGTAGCAAGTACAGACAAAAAGGAAAGAAAAAATGAACAGTTATATCATATGCTTTTGGTTATGATGACTATCTGTTTTAGCGTGCAATCCAAATTTTGGGATGCACAGATGAGGGTGAATATGGGCTGAAAATAAAAGGCATAAATGACAAAGTTTAATAATGTTACATCTTAGCCAGGCATCACTGCTTGTTCTTGTCTTGCTCTTACATAAGGTCCCAGAGCACATATTTAACATTTGTTCCACTTTAAATCACCAAAGACAGTCTTTAGGACTAGGATCTCATAGGCAGCCCCTCCTTCATCAATCAGATCCTACTGATCTATTGGATAGCACAGAAAGTACTACTCCAAGTCTGATGAAAATAAATACAACATGCTGGATCAACACCAAGAATGACCAGGGTTCACAGGAGCAAGCAAACCCTTCAGCACAAAATTATTTAATGTTTTGTGGTAAGTCCAAGAGGAAAATAAAAATGAAAACAAAACACAAACAGACACACCAAAAAGAAGATGTAACACTGAGAAATTCTGGAAAGCCTAAAACTTTTAACCTGTTGCTATTATTCACTAAATGCTGCCACTGCCACGTTAACAGATGACATATGGGATGGTAAATCACATTGGAAATGTACTATAAAAGCATCTTATTTGTGCATTTATGAAAATGGTGTATTTTGGAAATGTGTCATTCTACCTCAAGACAAAATACAATTAGTAAAGTTAAAGTTATATTGCAGCTCTTTATTAAGAAAAACACCTCAATATTCAGAGTATGGATAGCTTGCAGAAAGTGTAGAAAGCTTTGCAGAAAGTGGGCACGTTTCCTCTTCCTCACCTCTACAGCTGCAATTCTGATTTAGAAATAAAAATAAGAAAACTAAATTTTAAATACTTGTGGGAAAGAATCACCCAATTTCCACTGCTGTTCAAATCTGCATCTGTGGCAATGATCCACTTCCCCAAAAGTATTGCCTCTTTTTTGTGTGTGTGTGGTTTTTTTTTGTTGTTGTTGGTTGGTTTTTGGGGGTTTTTTTGTTTGTTTGTTTAATCTTTTTCCTCCACAGGCAGCAATTTACACACAGCTTTCAAAACTGCTGGAAAATATTATAACAAACATCTGCACAGCCTGCAAATTGAGAACATCCACAGTGAAATGGAACAAGAATACGGTCTGGATATAAAACCAGATTTTAAAAGTAAATTACAAGGTCAGAGTCATTTACTAAAATGGTCTGTTTAATCATCCTCTCAAAGCACTTAACATTTTGTTTAACTTACAGAAGATAAAAAATAATCCAGGCAGGAAAAAAAATACGTTGTGTATTGGTTGAGAAGAGCCTGAGTGTGAGCAGGATTGTTCAAACCTCTCTAAACAGGAAATCTGACTTCAGTTCATTCAGCTGGACACGGAAAGCAAAGAATTAAAAACTCCATTAATAAGAGTGGATAAGAGAAAACACAAAATACATATTTAAGTCTTTATTTCAGTAGCATTTGAGAATATCTGTGTCCCATTCAGTGCATCAATAAGATCCACATTTCTGGTGAGTCAGGTGATGCTACTTCCTGGAAATCACCTCAGCCTCATAAAACACCAGTTTGTTATTTTAGGTGTAAATAATCAGTACTACAGTGGCATAAAGTTTAGCAGAATTATTTATTACAGATAATTAATTTTCCCAGCACTTCCAGATTCTCCAAATTTCACCACTTCAGATAGTTCATCAAGAATACAGACACCATGGATCTGCTCAGGTTTGTAGAAAGACTAAAAGAAGAGCAAGCAAAGCTGGGCCTTAAGAGTAGCAAGGAGACTCTGATAAAGCAAACCAAGATCTTTCAAGTCACTGATATTACTCCTCTGTTTTAGAATTTCAAGCAAAAAGATAGAAATTTCTGATCAAATAATACAAAGTTGACTAACTTGATTTTGCACCTTGTTGTCATAGGTGTCAGTAGTTGATTATCAAGCAAAAATTATAAATAGCAAGCACTCTCCTAAGAAATTACTTCTATCAACTGTAGATTTGCCTATGCAAGAACAGAAGAACTTGTGGGGAAATGGATGGCAGTGTGAAAATCCACTTTTTTTTTGTAACTGGCTGGTTTTAATTCACCACTACCTGGTGGTTTTAATCCACTCTATGTATTTCTCCCCACAGCCAGAAAATATAAACTGACATGTACCTAAGGGAAAGGCATTGTGTCTGAAGCAAGGGTGGATTCTAACTTTTATTCTCAAAATCAAGAGAAGTCTCCCATCAAACAGAGAGAGACCAATCCTTTAAAGGCCAGTGTGAACTCGCTTCTGGCCAAAGGCTCTGTTTGCATTTCTTGCTGAGAACAGACACTGGGGACAGCAATGGCCAGGGCACCGGCCCGTGGGATGTTCCTGCTCACACAGGAGTGAGCAGGCTGAGAGGAATGGGCTTTGTAAGGAAAATACCAACACAACTCCACCACAGCAGCCTCAGAAGTGCATTTCTAATGCTGGAAATTACAGTGCCAAAGAAAACAATGCTCTGGGGTACCAGTGAAGTGGACTGGTGGAGCTTGGCATAAGGAGTTCAGCAGACATGCTCTTGGAGGAGAATGCTCCTGGCTAGCTCAGATACTGTGTCAGTATTCAGGTGGCACTAATTACAGCCTTATCAGCCACACTGTATTGTAATCAAACCATGTTTCACCATGGTCATACCCTGACCATGGCATATCAATGTTTGTCACCTGCAACACCAGCACAGTTCAGGCTTTTTCCCTAGATGTATAAATTGCCTAATTTTGTTATTAGTAAATCAAAGCCTTCACCCAAAATTTTCTTGATTTGTACAAACTGAACTGGTATTATAAGAGTGGTTTTGACCAAGTAGTTGTCAGTCAAAGATTTAAGTTAATTACCACTGACTGGATGTGAAAAGCTGTTAATCTTTTTTGATTTTATTTTGCAGGTGAATGACAAAGCAGCAACTCTGGCTGCCAGGTACATTGACAAAGACAATTAACTGAAGATTACACTTCAAAAAGTACAAAATTTTGGCAAAATTATAATTTCATATGGAAGTGTATTATTTATGTTAGCTACAGTAATTATTTTATTTATTTTAGACACAAAATATACTTAATATTTTAGTTATCTGCCTTTTGATAGCTACTTATTATGCACACAATCTCATTTTGTGGTACATTACGCTTAAAGCCAAAAACCAGGGAAAATTCAAAACAATAAAATGAGAAGTTAAAAGGCTGCCATACTGTGAAAAACAAGGGAAGCATCCATGTACCCATGAACAAGATGCTGGATGACTAAATAACGAGAAATCTGAGATAGTGTCATTGAATTTCATGCTAACAGGAAAAGATTGACTTCCAGAATATCGCCCAAAAAATAATTCAATTACTATAAAAGGGGAAAGCCAGCAAAACAACAACAGATATGCTATTCAGGCTACCTATTTCTGGAAAAGGCATTTCAGTCTTTGGAGAAAGCTTTTATAATCAATGGTCATGATGAAAAGAAACATCTTTCCTTAATCAAGTTGTGTACCTAATCAAATGATTAATAATTTTGACTGTTACATGAAAATTAGGCCTTATTACATACATTTGAATTTGGAAGATTATAAGATACATGAGTTTGCAATTTTAAAAAAAAAACCAACCAAATACAAACAAAAATTCCCATCACTTCATTATTTACTTGCAGCCAGACTGAAACAAACTTTACATTAAAAAAATAAGGAGAAAATTGCTCTAAAGAACTCCACACCACTGAGCTCCTGAGAGACCCAAGCAGTGGACAGAATTTTTAAAGCCTTTATTCAGGTAATTTGTAACTAGTCTGATAACCATTTCCTTTCTGGATACAAATATAGCTAGAACTCTGAACAGAAGGATACAGTGCCAATTCAACACATCCTTGCCAGCTGGATTTTGCCAGAATAGCACTGAAGGACTAATTTCCTGGGAAATCAATTTATGAAAAGCATAAAACCTTTCACACCCTAAACAAACATTAAAATGAAACAGTAACTTCACGACTTGTTAATTACGGTCCCAAACGTTTATTTTTGTTTTAAAGCTTAGAAATCATAAACAAAGAATGGAAAAGAATTAAATCTGAGCTCTATTTGTGCAAACACATCAGATTGCATTAAGCAACAGAAAAGTCATTAATGACACAGCTGAGTGTCTGCTACTCTATATGTGTGTGTGTGTGTGTGTGTGTGTGTGTGTGTGTGTTTATTTATATACATAGATATGTACTTGTGAAAAACAAATAAAACACATGATAAATCACATGGAATTGTTTCAGCAGCAACAGCCTCCTTTAGGGTTTGATCTTGCACTCACAGAGATAAGTAGTGAGTCCTCATTTACTTCAGCTGTGCACCATCAGGAATTCAATAACTCAACTATTGTAACCCATTTATTTCAGACTTCTAGATGTATTAGTCAGCACAGACATAAAAGGCAGCTTAAAAGTGAGGGGGAAGTAGAAATTAAAATCCAAACTCATAGTCTGTTCAGTGGAAACACATTTCGATGGAGAACCTGGAGTCCTATCTGTAGCCACAGCCGGAAGCTGCAGGGGAAGCCCCATCATGTTTTGTCTTTAGCATCTCATTGTTCAGCATTTTTGCATATGGAATAGAAAAATGCAACCAGAACATGGTGCACAATAGACTTGTCTTTAAAACAGACTGAGGTACCTAGGATGCACAAAGATAAACATCTCCAATTCTGTGATGTCCAACCTTTTACCAAAAGGCAACTTGCTTGTCTTTTCATTAAACTTTTTCCCCCTCCTCTAAGCTTTCATCATATAGCTTCTTCCCTTCATGGTTATTTTTCCCTTTCTACATCTCCCTTTTTGGGTCAGTTATGCAAGATCGTGTTCCAGGTGCAGTAAGAACAATAAACACAGGCAAGGGCTTCCCCTGCTGTGGCTGGGCATTCAGGGCACTGTGCAGGGTTCAAGGGCAGTGCTTTAAAAAAAATTCTATTAATAGCAAGCAGCTGTCAAATATTCTAGGAAAAAAACCCAAAACCACTGCTTCCATCATATATTAAGACTAAAAATTATGCAGCATGGAAGAAAGTTTATGAAAGTTTAAGAAAGTTGTGACTTTTGATTTATGTGATAATTGCATTGATTGACAAGAGTCTGAGAAACAAGGAGGAAGTTATGGAAGTTTATAATGCACTGACATTTGCAAGTGAGGATAACTGTCACAATTGTCAGAACTTTAATATTTATTAAACTTTTTGGCTCCTTCAATAATGAGATCTTGTCTGCTTTCTGATATTTAGCTATCAAAACTCCATTATCTGTTCTTCCTAGCCCAACATACAATAAAAGCGTTCACAATGAGTCACCTTTTAAAATCTGTTTAAAAAAAAAAAAAAATCACTGACATTTCAGTGATAAGGTGGGCTGAGCTTCAGAAATGCTTACAGAAACAGAGCAAAACCTCAAAAACTTCAGACTTCCAATTCCACCCCTCTTCACATGGGCATAAATCCTGGGGCAGAGTAGCAGGAACTATGCACAGTACAAAGCAGAATTTTCTTCAATAAATCTAGGTTTGAATTTCTCCAAAGCTTGACCTATTTTTTTTGTTTTGTTTTGTTCATCCCTCACTTACAATGAAAATCCAGGAATTAAATCAGAAGCTTAGAGGATCCCTAAAGTAGTTACAGTTTTTCAAGAACAAAGCAGGCAGAGCAGCACTCCAGAGGGCATTTTCCTGTCAAAAACTTCTTAACGTACAGCAAAGATGAACTTAACTCTTCTACCTTCAAACTGAGCCCTTCAAAGTTGGGTAAATAGAACAGTTGTTAAAGACTAAATGATTATAAACGCGGGGGGGAAAAAGAGAAACACATATGCCAATTTAGTGCAGAACTGTAAAGCAATACCCAAAGCAAGCTCCCACAACATCCTGGCTACAGAGAAAAGAACGAATTAAATAATCTCTAGAGCAAAAAAAGTCCTATTATTTTAGACATCATGCTACAAAAGAGTGACTATTTGAGATTAGCCATGGTTAAGGAGAGCACAGCTCACAAATCAGATGTAAGAAATTACATTCACACAAGGCATGACTGATAATCTCAAAAAAGAACTACAGGAGCACAGTAAGAAAACAGGAAATAAAGCACTTCCATGCATTGCCTGTTAATAAAAGACCCTTTTCACAAAATATTTCACCCCATGTGTCAGAAACTACCAGGATCTGGGACCCTGGGAGAAGGATCTCAGCATGAGACAGAACTTACACCACTGGGCTCACTATCTGAATTTTCACTTTGGTAGGGAAAAAAAGATAATTGGGAAGCCATTCTTACTATATATGCAGGAAAACAACATCAGAGAAGGAGTTTTCCTCCTCCCTGAAAAGGGGAAAATAACCCAGTCTTAAAGTGTACATAAGCAAAGAGAAGGGGAAGGATGCAAAGCCTGGGATAAGGCCATATAGCACTTCCCCAGCCAAAATGTCATTATTCTTCCATTAGTATAATAAAGACAAAACTTTCTAAATCAGAACTTGACCTGAGTGCACAATTCAGATTTAAAGTTTGAAAATTCAGGTAGAGGCTCAGGCTGTTGCTTTGAGAATTACTGTTTTAATAACATAGGGGTTGGTGTTGTTGTTTTGTGAGGGTTTTTTACATGAAAAATTAAGCATCAACATCAGTTTGAAATTATTTTTTATTCCTACTTTGGTTTAAAACAACCAAATGAAAAACAGCAGCAACACTGAGCTTGTGTTAAGGAAAGAAAAAGTGTTTTGACAAATAGTACCCACTATTTCAGGCAGGAAATGGGATTTGCATAAATTCTATTATGATTTTAATATGTGAGGGTTTATCTTGCTTAACAACATCCACAGGTACATAAATTAAATTATACATTTGCTGCATGTGTTATTAAATGAAAGTCTGAAATTGCACTGAGAAGATTTACAGCTTTATCTGGTGATATTTAGGAAAAATACAGAATAATTCCTATAGCAGAAGGGTATGAGGCAGCTCCACAAGAAGAAGTTATAGTCTTATTTCCTTCCAGGTGGCAATTCCTTCCCATGAGTCAAAAAAATAGTTTGTTTTGCCAAAGTCCCTGTAGGTGCAACGTTGTGCCAAGATGTTACAAGAGGTTTTGGGAGGCCAGAATTGCCTTTGTGGTTCAGACGAGCAGCCAGGTCAGAGCTGAATGTAAAACACTCACCCACCCTTAAACCTTGTATTGCCTGTCTACTTCATGCCTGAAGCATCATGTTTATAAGTTCCCTTTCCTAATAATTTAAATCTAAATCAATCATATTTAAATTATTAAAATATTGTTAAATTATGTTGAGTTTTTATCTATTTAAGATCAAGTCTCATTAAGCCAACAAGTATATTAATTAGCTAGGAGCATACGGCATCATATGTTCATTATTCAGGTGTGTCATAACAACACCCTATCAATTTAATAATACAGATTATCCATGTCCCTTTTATTTGAATTTTTCATTTAACATTAAACATTCTCTGTAATCAGGAAAATTTTTTATTTTTGTTCAGAAAACCAGTGCTGAATATCCCTAGCCCTACAAAAATGGTATTTTATTTATTGCTGATTTGCTGGCTTTTCCCCCATTTGTCCCTGGCCAAATTTACTCATTTATGAAATGTCGTTCATAAAAAAACATGAATCAGCTAAATCAGATTTTTTTTAGATTTTCTCTTCATGAAACAATTTGTGCAATATATTAGTGACAACTTCTAGATCTCACATAGTTCTGAATTTATTTTTTTTAAAGCAACAAACTTGCAGAATATTCTACCAGCAAAGAGCAGATCTTTCCTGGAAAAATCATTTATGGAGGTAGAATTTCTGCAAAGCCTTCAACAGTTAAAATTACAGAAAAAAAAATCAGCAAACTCCTGCAATAATCTCTTTCCAACATCACCCAGTGCCAAAGCTCCTTTATGCTTGACTACAAAATCTTTGAGGTCAAGATTGTTATTTTCATTTTGGCACAAAGGTCTTACAGAACTACAGACTTCTGCAATTTGGGATATATTAAAAGACAACATGTAATCATGCTTTCTCAATTTCACCTGGAATTTAAAAATACATATTTTCTGTGCTTGAAATCTTGAGCCTTCTGCCTCTAGCTCCAAGTATCTCTAAAGTATAGTAAGTCCCACTGGTCTAATTTCAGGTTGCCAGCTCATTGGTTCCTTTTAACACGACAATTTTCCCAAGCATTTTTCAAATCTACTAATTTAATAGCATTATCATTGTCTTCCAACTGTGTTAATGGACTCCACAAAAATAGACTTTTGTAATGAATATGCCTGTTCTCACCTCAGCTTTTAAACTCTTTGAAGAATTAGGTCCTTAGAGCTGAAAATGTAATTCATATGTCAATTCTGCTCCCACTGAAACAAGACTCCTGTTGGCCTCTGTATCTGTCCAATATAATCAAGAGTAAGAACTTCATTATGACCTAAACCTGAGCTTTATCCTGCATTTCTCACATAATGAGCATAGAACCTTCCTTCTGTTGAATGAACAACCCTGTCTTTGCATTTCACCAGTACAAACCCTGAGAGACCTCCCCAGCTTAGTAGTTTACACCAATTCTCCTCAAAAGTCAAGAGGGAAATATATGCTCTTTCTTGTCTGCATGCTACTTCTAAATCAATCCCTCAGATACCCAAATAAATTAATTGCTATTTCATAAAAGGACAAAAAGAAAAGAGTTACTGGCCACTCATGACACATCTTCAGGTAAAGTAATCCTCCTGAATGTTTCATGCAATTATAATTAACATACTACAGTGATTTGTATCAAACAGAAGATGAGGAGTAACATCATCTTTTGAGGAAATGTCTGAATATTCGATATAACTCTATAGAGCTACAACAAAACATAATCAAATAGATACTGTACTGAACAGCCAGACTTGTGTTCTAATGAAATCAATGCAATTGATCCAGAGAGGATTTAACACCAAAAACACAACCATGTTGTTTGCAGTCTGATTCTGAGACATTTTCTTGGAATTAAAGAGCTTGGGCTGTTTCCACAGCTTGTTGTATTCAGCATTACAATTGGAATGTGGATCTCCCACATAACAAAAGCAGTAGCGTCATCACACTTAAAATACCACAAGTACTGTGGAATGCAAAAACCATTTCCCTCCAAATAATTTGTCTTGGATGCATCATGCTAGAAGAGGCTGTGAGTACTCACAACCTGAACAGAGAGCTACTGTTGAAATCTCCCATTTACCAAATAGAGTAACTTATTAGATGCTGAACCTCCCTGATTCCTATCACCAACACCTAATAAAAAGCTGTCTAACAGCAGCTAGAAAAACTTCAGGGAGAAGCTTAGATTCTACCTACTCATCTTCCAGGTGGCTCCTGTTTAAGAAAAACAGAATCCACTGAAGTTCTCTCTACACCACACAGCAGCAGGGCTTTCCAAGGTGATATTGCTGCTGATTACACACTGTAGGAATGGACAAAGGAGCAGAACTCTCTCCAGTACAGTGGAGAGGGACAAGGAGACTACTTGGAGACAGCAAAGGAATCCTCAGGTGGGGAAAGGTCTGACTGTACAACTCTTAAGGATGCAGTGATGATACTTTCATGTCCATTTTTCTCTATTGTCTTGGGATGTTTTTTCCTCCACTTCAGTAAATACACCATCCCACCTAGTTGGAAGACACTGACACACAGCTGGGTAGGAATCATTAGCTGATAGCACCCAGAGGCTTGCCACCATTTACACAGAGCACTTAGTAATACACATTACTGAGAGAGAGAGAGGCTGAAATTTAACATCAGTTCAGCCCTTAAAAATAAATAAAGTCCTTCTATACAGTTTGACTTTTTCCTCATTGAATTCTCTCCAAGGCTATTTTTAGTAAGCCCAGCTGCGGGGCCTGGTGCTAAACATCAATACAATCTGTAATGCCAAACACTTTCACTGGCACTGAGAAACAGGGCTGCCCTCCACAGAGAGCCATGTTTCTGCATGAAAGGGGACATGAAAGCAGTGTTTTGTTCCATTAGAAGATGGGAATAATGAGCACTCTCTCTCCAGGACAGAGAGGGTCAGAATGTACACAAAGGCTTTTAATTTCTAGTTTTAGGAGCCCCAGCTCTCTAAGAAGGCATTCACTTCTCCAAGGAGGTGGGTGCAACAGGAGCAGCAAGAGGGGCTTCTAATATCCACACACACAGAACCCCTTCCCAGTTTCCACCTGAGCTTCACCAGTTGCCAGGCAACAGCCACACAGCCACATGTTCCTTTGTCCCTTATATTAAACAAGGAACAAAAAAAATTGATGCAGCTTTGTGTCTATATAACCAGGTACAGGTATAGACACACAACTTCCAGGTACAGGCAAGCAGGGAGCTGAGTCAGGACAGGAAAGCAAAACCTAGACCCCCAGGGAAAGCCCTGGGAACCTCTCCCCTCAAATAAACACTTTGTTTTTTTGTAAAATAGGGTCACATCATCCTCACAGGCCTACCCTCTTCCTAAATAGGATTTTTTGGGAGGATGGCAAAGTACAGGTTTGGCTCTGCCATGCGGGGACAAACCCCTCGTAGGCTACATTGATTCCACAGACACCTTATGGTGGCAAAGAGGTTCAGCCCAGCATCCATGTGACTTATTGGAATGCAGGTGAATTATATGGGAAGCAACCAAAAACATTTTAAAAAAATTAATCCAAATCAAAATGTCAAACTTACTATCCAAAACAACTTGAAGTTTAAGTTGCTGCCTTTCAAAGGCAAACAGAGGCTGGGCACTCCTGGCCCTGTTCCCTCATACTTCAGCCAGTCCAAGCTGCTGTGGCACAATTTTACCCATGTGCCACACAGGAGTGGAGTTTATAAATGCTTAGTGAGCAGTATTAACTTCTCACAATTTATTTGTTCAGTAAACACAAGGGAGTGTGGTTTTGGTGACAGGGAGAGGTGATGCACCTGCAAAGTCACATTATTTCCCTCAGATTGTTTCCTCACCACAAGAAAAACTTTGCACTCACATGAACCTCTGGAAAAAAATTTGAGTAAAACTTCCAAATTTCTACTATGGACAAGTCCTGCAGAATGTGAGGCCCAAAACCTTTTCAATACTGTCCTTGAAGCAACATGCAATGTGCTTTGTGACATGCAGAAAAGAAAGAAAAAAAAAGAAAAATAGGAAAAATAGGAAAAAACTCCCATTTTTCTTCTTGGTGTTCCCTGCTACAACAACTAACAATACACTGACAAGCTTAAACACAAGGAACATGCATTAGAGACACAATCAGGAAGGAAGCCTCAGAATACTTTATACCTTCAATAGCTCTACTAC
Organism: Motacilla alba alba; assembly: GCF_015832195.1. Taxonomy (NCBI): domain Eukaryota; kingdom Metazoa; phylum Chordata; class Aves; order Passeriformes; family Motacillidae; genus Motacilla; species Motacilla alba. The sequence goes on along the minus strand of NC_052033.1, from coordinate 6,252,399 downwards.
TTATAAATTATTATTCTATTCTCTCTAAAGGTCATTTTCAAGTGTGATGTTTAATGATCTGTTTTTCTTGTTTCATTTTGCTTTGGTGTCAGATGTTTTTCTCATTTATTTTAGAGAAATAAAAGTATGCAGGGAGTCAGGGAAAGAGAAAATATGTGGAACTAAAGTTGCCACAGTCTCCATACATTGATATTAATTTAAAAAAAATACAGAAATATAAGGTAAGATTTGAATTTTAGGAGGGGAGAGAGAAATGCTCATTGTGTTAGAAGCAATGAGGAAACATTGAGAGTCTAATAAGAGTTAGGCTATCTCTGTGCCACAATTTGACAATTCCTGTGTAGTGCTTTTTTACTACTGGCCATTTTATTGTTGAAAGCTAAGAAAAATATTTATTTATTTTTAAATCAAAGCCCCTACATTATTGTACTAATTTACCCAGTTATTTCATCGCAATAGAAGACCATAAACAACAAAGACCAGAAAAATCTCTACATTGATAACACTGCTTTTGAATTTCCCATCTCTTTTGCCTTGTTCAGGCACATGTACACCCCTTTAGCTTCAAGCAAACCAGAACCAGGAATAATATAATATCTTCATGGTGTTTCCAACTCACTCAACAGTAAGGATTGCTGGAAATGTCAGAAAAACAAACTGCAAATATATCATGCATATTTATCATAGCTGGTTCAGAAGTGAAATTATGACCAAAAAACCCTTTCTTGTCACTCCACCCCCTCAGAACATTGAGAAACAAACAGGTTTTGGTAAAACGGACACAGTAAATGGAAACTTTAAATCAGAAGGTTTCTAAACTTGCCCAACTTCCTTTAAAACAAAGCATTATTCTACTTCACCTGTCATTTCCAGCATTTACATAATAATATGGATTAGAACACCATTAACTACCTGTCCAGTGCAAAACGAATGGTCTGTATAGAAGCATGCTGCTGATTCCAATCCCTTCATTCATATCCACACTAGAAATTTAAGCAAATAACTTCATTTTAAATGGAACTTCATGACTTTGGCAACTCATTCCAAAAGAAAACATACAAAGCAATCACAAGATACTTTTTACCTTCATTCATACATAAAGTTGGAGTGAGGAATGCTCTAAAACCACACAATATCTGCACTTCCCTAAAGTGATCTTTTTTTGCATGAATATTTGATAAGCACAGTCCTTGGCTATTACCATTTTTAATGACAAGAGAAGAAGCAGACTGCAGATGCTGATCTCCAAAAGCAATTAATGCTACATATTTTGCCCTTCATGAGATTTATCATATTACTACAGGAAAGCTCCTCACAAAGGAAGGGGCATAATACAGGACTGAACATCTCTGGGCAGTTCCAATGTACCTACCTATGCATTGCCCTTAATGAGAAGCAGAGGAAAACAGCTCAGACCCAATTCATTACATCCTCTGGTGCTCATAAATCTTGTACAAAGATAACAGGGTTAGAAACCTGCATTTTACCAGTATGTCTGAAAGGAAGAACAGTCACTAATATACTCAGTTTGTTTCTAATGGGCCTCGTTGTGGAAAATTAAAACTCCAGCTCTTCAAGTCTTACCAGCCAGAGCCTTTTCCGTTCTATTTTTGGCCTAATTTCATGAATGAAATGGGGCTTAAGCAATTACTGTACCTGTGTGTCTAAGATATTAATTTCCTGCACCTTTAATGGAATAATTGGTAACTCCATCTCAGATAAAACCTGTTCTCCCAGTACAAAATCTTCAAGGTATTTCAACAGAAGATGTGTAAAAGCAAGAGTTGGATGGTGGGTGCTGCTACCTATTATCTGTTCCCAACAAGCATCTCCTGTGGAAAAGCTGGTTGGATAAGCATCCAGGCAATGTAGGCATATCCACAAACCACAGTCACCACTCAGCTGGCTCAGCAAAGAGAGGCAGAAGGCTCTTTTGCAAGGGTTACTTCCAGCAAGATTTGTTCAGGTCCCGACAAAGGGAAAGCCAAACGAAAAGAGGACTACCATGCGCTGTGGACAACTTAAGAACGGGAAAGGGAGGAGGAGGAGAGGAGGGGGAGGAGGGGGAGGGGGCAGGGGGGCAGGAGGGCAGGAGGGAGGAGGGGTGGGGGAAGTGCAGCTACGGGCAGGGCAAAGGGAATTGGTCTGCAGGGGAGAGGGGGCAGGCACCAGGCAGTCAACCAATGAGGAAACAGGGAAAGGAGAAACTGGGGGAGATTGAGAAATACGGGCAGAGGTCCCAGGGACTGTGACCCAGGGAGTTACCGACTTACCAGCCTACATTTTCCTGTCTGAATGCACTTACTGTTAGTCAAGCTCTCATTTTGTCACCACTTCATAGATACACTCTAGAGGCATATAAATCCCAGCCTTTTAACAGTGGTCTTCCCAGGTAAATAGCTACCAAGTTTTAGCCTCGATAACCATTGATGGGGGGGTTGTGTTTATAGGTTTAATTACAATTTTTTCATATTTTCTAAAACAGTCTAACAGAAAAAAAACCCCAATATTTAAATTTTAACAAATGTTTTTTAAAAGGGTTCTTTTGGATAGCATTACAGCAAGAAATTACAGATTAAACTGCTTTTGACTTTGTACCTATGTGATGATTTTGAAATAATAAATGTCCAACTTCCTCCTATGCCTCAATGTTTTCAAGCTAAAGACTGGTCCTGCATGCAGCAAAGTCAAATCTTTGGGAAACATACCAACATTTTAGCTAGGGGAAGGTCAGAAATATGCCCCTCTCCACCTCTGTCCTCTGGTGTTTGTTACATGACCTATTAGTATTTCAAATATTTATCACAATTACAAGCTGCAAATCCAACTTCAGGCAGCTCACACAAGTCAGCACTGTGTGGTCTGCTCACTAAAATTGCATAAAATAATTCTATCAATAACTAGAATATATTATTATTCCAAAAAGTACTTGTGAGTAGCAAGTATCTGTTGAATGCTCCTAAACAAGGAAGTAAGATGCTGCTCAGCCTGATACACCACGACCAGCAAAAAAATAATGTATTTCACATCACTGCCTTTTTGCATATCAGCTCTCCATAGTCACATGTAAATAACACCTAAAATTTCCATGACCATTCAGGACTGCTGGATCCAGACCAGACACAACCTCCCCCAGCATCTTCCCTTAAATCTGCTCCCTCTCTGCCTCACTGTGCACAGTGGAGCTGATAATTAATCAGATTTTGGGCAGGGAGCATTTGGCAGATTTGATTTGCTCTGGGACACCAAACAAATGAACTCTATTTTCATGAGATCAGAGGTTTATATGTTGATGGGAGATTTGGGCACCTTGCTGGCATGAAGAAGCAATAAAACATGAATTATTGTTGCAACACATTTTGCTTTAGAACATTAAATGATAGTTTGAGGCTTCACAAGTTACAACTCATGAATAGTAAACTGTGATTGATTTGTTTTCCCCATATAACATCAAATAATCATCCTGGTGTGAGCTTAGCAAAGGCTGCTTTTAATGGGGTGAAGAACTACAGAGATTTCTCATCAAATTGATGCTTTTTCCTTGGTCCTAAAATTAGGAGCCAGACACAGTTAAGGGAAAAAAGGTTTTTACCTTGGTATTTAATAAGAATCCTTATGGTGCAACATTTTGCCAAGTTGAAGCACACCAAAATGCACACCCCTGACAGATTCCGCATACAATTTTATAGACCTCACAAATTAGCATATCTAACAAGGATGCCCCTATGAGAGGCTTGAATGAATAGCATGATATTCTCCCATTCCAAAGTATTCCCCCTTGGATGGGCCAAATTTAGTTTACAGGATGTGTACCAGAGGGGCCTCGGTTTCCCAAGATAGTGCAGGGCTTTCCAGCTTCCAGCTGTGAGGCCTTTGGGATGTTTGGTCCTCTGGCTTAACAGAATACCAGGGCTATGCTAAGTTATCAGACTTAAGGAATTACAAATATGCATGCAAAGAGCACTGAGAATACTTAAAAAGTATATAAAATGTATATAAAAGAGAAGAAAAAAATGTCATCTTGGCATCAAACTAACATGGAATAGGAAATCTGGTACATTGCAAATATGCTACTAATTATGCACCTCTCCCACCCCTTCTTCCAACCCCAAAGAGCTTTAGATTTCTAAAAAGTTCACTCACAATCATCACCTTTCAAGTCAGGAGGTGTCTTGGTAATGTGCTAGTTCAGGTAATTTTGGGTTTAAGCAGGTGACCACCTACCTTTAAGCAGATGATCTCATAATGTGGACTAAATGATGATGTGTTTGATTTCTACACAAATATGACAGACGAGCAGCTGGACTGTGAGCCAGCCAATCCCTGACAAGAACGTAAGTAGGTAGTTATTGGCCAGTGAGCTGGATGGTAACCAAATCATAGGCAATCAGGTTCAAACATGGAGTCTTTTGAATAGCCTATATAAGAGCTGTGCACACCATTAAGACTCTCTCTGCTGTATAAACTCTGATGTTGTGTCATCTCTCCATCTCCCCTGACCACGACACACAAAGTCCATAAAGTTTATTTTCCATCAATGCAGTGGTGGAAAACACTGAATACTTTGGCAAAATAAAGTTCTACATACAAAGAAATTGAATGCAGAGAATAGACTTGTGCTTGGTGGCTCCAGTTCAGCCTCTCCCAGGAAAAGTTTTATTACCCCTTGGTCTGCGCAAAAGTTTGATTGAAACTGCAGAAGTTATAAAAATACAGCCAGAGAAACACAAACCAAAGTATTCACGGTTTTCCTAGCAATGAGGTTTGTCATTCCAATGCAAATTTACCACAGTCTGCAGTGGGAAAAAGGTATTGGTTTCAGGGCTGGGAGTGACAGCAGAAGAATGCTAAAATCCCCCATTTTCATCCTCTTTTACAAAGTCTTTCTGCAGCCTCAAGAAACAAGGATAAGTTACACAAAGATTTGCTCAGCATCTGTTGATAGCTCTAAGTAATCAGTGCTTTAAAAAAAAAACAGATTTTGTCGACAAAGAAAGATCTTATTAAGTGTCATTAATCTGATGGTTGTTCTGACCACCTCTGCCAGGATTTGAGGATAACAGAGAAATGTCAAAGAAAAGGGAAAAACATCTTTATATAAAATCTTTCTCTCATTTCCAATGTGAAATGATATCAGAAAATACTCAGTTAGCATCCACTGCCCCAGGATATAAACAGAGTTTTAATGGATTCATGCAAAAAATTTGTGGAAGTCTATCCCCTGTAAACAGCTCTGCTTCCTATTCTATCAAAGGCCATTTCAACATCAAGCAGCACCAACAACCTCCTGTGGTGAATCCAATTTTGTATCTGCAATCACTGCTCCCAGACGGTGGATATTATCAGTCAAGAATCTGTCTTTAATAACAACTTGTTTGATCTGTACAGTCTTTTGCAAGGAGCAGATCCCTCAGGCACAAAGTACTTTACGCCAATATTTCTCAATTATCATAAAAGAGGACTGCACAATTCCTGTCTTGAAAAGGTTCTTCACAAGTTTAATTTTTAAAAAGTAGAAAACAAAACCAGATGCAGATTAGGGCCAGAATAATTGAATGCCTTCCAAATCTTTTTAGTTAAGGGTGGGTGTGGAAACCCAGGGCACTGGAAATATTTCTCTGTCTGCTCTGGGATGCCCAGACCCCCAGGGGATTACTGAATTTGACCCTCATTCATGGAGAAAGTTTCCTAGACTTCAAGATAGACTAGAATCCACAAAAGTGTGAAATGGATTATAGAGAGTAGTGTAGGTGTATCACTTGGTGAGAAATTGAAGTTTTGGGATTTTTAGTATGTTGAGGATGGAAGCAAGCTGGAGGGCACAGGGTGTCATCCTGGGTTTCTTCTTCATGCTTCTTCCTTCTTCTTCATGGGTTTGGGTGGCATTTTGTAATTGGGCAGAAAAGTCTGCATTGCGGGCTCTGTGGGATCAGTTATTGGGTTAAAAGGGAAAATAATCTAGGTGTCAGTTCTTAATTGGATAGTTTAGTCTTAAAAGACCTTGTGACAAGAGATTGTTAGCCATTTTGTGCCTTCTAATGAAAAGCTGCTGAACTCACAGTAGTGAGACTGTTTTACTGATAAGAAATAATAAACACCTGAGTCCAAACATGAACTACCGTCTCAAGTGCCTTCAACCCAGACCCAGAGAAACCAACAACTGGTACCACCACAGGTGGGCAAATGCAAAATCCATAAATACATGGACACTACCTGAGCCACCCAAACTTTTGCCCTTTACTTTTCTAACTGTAGACTTGTTTCAACTACAGTCAGATAACTGTCATCCAGTTTCGGGTTTCTTGTTCAGAGTCAGAGCTTTAAATTCAGCTAAATCTTTAATATATGTATATATATACACAGAGAGGATGAGTTTTACACTTGTCACATGAGGTGTGCTATGAACTTCTCCTGTGCACTGGAAAATTTAGGCAACAAAAATTCTCCTGAATTGGTGAACCTGCTCAGGAAGACACATGTAATAAAAATAAGTGAACAGAACTTTGTTAGTTAAGACCCTTTGAACTTACAGGATAAAATTTGCCTTCTTTACTTTGTAATTTTTTTAAAATGCATAATTCCATTAAGGTTTTCTTTCAATGTTAATAGTCTAGAATACACTGCTTCAAATGGAAAACAAAAAGAAAGGAACTGAAATGTATTAAGACCCAATAAATGAAACAAATAGTCACCTCTCTTCAACCACATCTTCATCAGATGGGAACCACAACTTTTAGAATGTGGTCAGGATTTATTAAACAACACCAACAAGAAAAAGAATATCCCCAGTGTTATTTCATGTTCTCTGATTTATTCAATACATGTGGCCTTTTAAACACTTCTTTTTTTTTTTTTCAATATACCATTTAAGAGTAGATTCAGATTCAGTCTCTTCCTGGTACATGTCTGAGTACATTGGGAAGAATTTAGTGCAGAGATGAAAGAGAAGACTTTGTCAGAGTTTTAAGCGAGTCTTGCTCTCATACTTAGAGATAGATGGCAACATTACTTTATCAGCACCACTGGCAAAGTTTGTATTCTGAAAGTCTGTATTTCTATTCAACATATCTTCTGAGCCTGTTTTTTCAGAAATAGGATAGCTTTTCATGCTCCAACAATTCATGGCACATTGGAGCTATCCGGAGAAGGAGGGCTCCATTCACCACAGTTTATTACACGTACAGAAAATAGTCTGTATATTTTTTTAACAGCTCCAAAAAACTTGAAAGAAACTCATAGGTTAAAAATAGGTTGGTCCATGTTCTCCAGATTTATGATTCCATATCAATACAAGTCTTATTTTGGTGGGTTCAGTGTCAGTGAATGGCGCTTCACAGACCAATCTGCACTGCAATACTTACTGTTTTATTTGTACATAAACATACATTTTAGATCTACATTCATATATAAACATAAACAAAATCAGTCCCCGATTTCACATCAGCATGCTTTGAATTTTAATCAATTCCTTCAGGGCAATTGGAGGTTATGAATAGAGAAGAAAAGTTCTGTGCACTGATTTTCAGAGCTATACTCTTATTTAAGCAACCTTTATTTCATGCCCCTCAATTTGAGTATAAAAACCCTTCCTGGTTTGTCAGAGCAAACTCTTGATCAGAAACCAACAACCATTAAAACATCACAAAAACATTCTGTGAATTCCTGTGAATTATCTATATTAACGTGGATCACATGTCAATACACAGTAATGTCTAGAGACAAATTGACAGTATGATAAGAATTGAAAGAATTTAAGTTTAAAAAGAGAAAATCACATCAGAAGCATTTTTCACAGAAAATCAGATGTGTCTGGGTTGTTGATACCAGCATAAAAGGATAGGGGTGTGTGGAGGGCAGCAAGAAATTGTAAGTATCTTCTTAATACCAAGAATTGTCAGGTAAAAGCTTGTAAGTATGATTATTTTTTTCTTTTAAAGAGAGCCAAGGTTGTGATTTTGAGCCAGGAATCATGAAAAGCACTGCCCCTAAGAGCAGAGCTTGATTTCTAGTATATAGCTCGATTTCTAGAATAGGGAGGCTGAAGGGGTTGATCACTTAGAAGGAGTCTGTCTATTCAAGACATTATATACCTTCTCCATGGAGACAAACATCAGTGTTTTTTCTTTTTGAGACCTAGGTGTACACTCAGAACTCTGTTGTGATAGGACAGCACGTGTGTTTCACCATTCACTTTTCTGCCCTGATAACACAGGGGATCACACAGAGCTCAGCTCTGCCTGCTCAGTTCCCTCATGTCACAGCAAAATCCAGTACTGCAGGCATAGCATGGATAGATTTTGCATCAGTGCCTATAAGTTTGAAGCAGACCAAAAAAGGATTAGATTTTGGGGTAGAGAGCTGCAGTAGCAATTACTTCCCCTGGCTCAAAGGGTCATTAATTCCTCACCTTTGCCAAAACATGCAGTTTGTGGAACAAACAGGGAACTTGTGCAGCTCCCCACCACACAGCCCTGCTGATCCTGCCCCCAGGTGGGCAAGAGGAAAGCAAAAACCCACTTAATTGAGGGCTTCCTAACAGCCATGCCACTAGGTAATCCTAATTTCAAATGGTGATGTTATTAATATTCCTAGGAATTTACCAGTCTATACAAACCCTTGAAATAATTTCGTGTTTCCATGTGGTCTTCAGGGCAGCCAGAGACGAGGGAAGAGACGGAGAAATCTTGATTCTATGTTTCAGAAGGCTGTTTTATTATATTATGATATATATTATATTAAAAGTGCCACACTAAAATTATACTAAAAGAACAGAGAGAAAGATGCATCAGAAGGCGAGACAGGAATAGAATGGAATGAATAACAAAGTCTTGTGACTCCCAGAGAGTCCGAGCGTGCTGCATCCTTGATTGGTTATTAAGTAGAAACACCCAACAAGAACCAATCAAGGATGCATCTGTTGCATTCCACACTAGCAGATAGTAATTGTTTACATTTTGAAGTTGAGGCCTCTCAGCTTGTCAGGAGAAGAAAATCCTGACAAAAGGATTTTCATAAAAATGTGGTGACATTTCTCTTCCAGACTTCTAATGAAAGTCCTTTCAGTGAAATGCAGCCAATTACTTTCCCAGTATTATAAAAGCTTGTGAAATGCTCAATTTCTATCATGTGATGATACCTTTTATAAAAGCTTACCAAAACAGCCCCTTAAGTGAGGTGCAAATCTATGTCCGGTAAAAGGTTTTATAATTATTGCTGCACTCATCAAAACAAATCTATTAAGCAAACAAATTACAAACACAGAAGGTTTAACTCTTATGAAGCTTTTATTTATAGCTAGCCCAGCAGAATTAGATGTATTACAACTCTTCCAAACTGAGAAGGAGAAATTCCTCTCATGAATGAAGTCATGCAGACAATTCCCAGCTGGATATTTTTTGGTTTTCATATTGATATTTGTTGCGCTCAGGGGACATTAGCAGCAGAGCAATGATGGAAAAAGAGACCACCTCTGCTAATAGTCCCTAACTACTTTTAAAAAAATGGTTACAGCTCATGTATGTGTATATATATATATATATATATATATATATATATATATGTATGTATGTGTGTGTGTGTGTGTGTGTGTGTGTGTGTTAGATACAATAAATATATTAAATACATATCTAAATAAAAATAACATGGCTTTGGGCAATCCTTATTGGTTAAAGAGGTGGATGGAAAAAAGCTCATCAGAAGCTCCTAAAGATCATCAGAAGTTATTGCTGCAGAAGAAATTGCTCTCACAAAAATTATTTCCCCAGCCTCATCCAGAAGTCCCTCAGAAGAACAAACAGGCCCATAGGGAGAAAGACTGAGAGAACAGAGTTTTACTGCCTTCCTCAGCATTTGTGTTTATTCAGGGAAAATTGCTCCCTACTCCCAATTAAAAGTTTACCACATTCAGATTTCATGTACCACTCTCCCTTTACATTTTTTTGTGCAAATGGTCAAAAATAAGAAGCTGCCTTAATTCCATGGATAAAATGCCCCTTTATTACAGGGAAGCAAATAACTTTCCCAGCCATTTTTATCTACAGGACTGAGCAGCAACTGCAACATATAAAGGGGAGCTGCAGATCTCTGTGGCTGCAGGTTGCTGAAGCTATTTTTGCAACCCAAATGTGGTCTTTGGACTAGAGGACAGAAATGGGATCAAGAACTGGAGAGTCATTTCCATGGCTCAGAGGGTTTGCTGTGCCCCATTGGTCAAATCTCAGCACCACTTTGGGCCTCCTTTGCTTGTATAATCAGGTTTCTAACACTTCATAATCCTCCATAATTTCAGAACCACATGTGGATAAAGCCTGATTAAGGCACCTAAAGATCCCCCTAGCAAGGCATTCCAAGGAAATACAAACTATACCATTTCTTGCCTAATAGCAGCAGAGTCTGTAGCATTTCCTGTGTCACTGATATCTGTTGGGATGGGATCCCTCAAGTTTTGGAACTCTAAAACTACCTGGAAACCGTGACAGCTTTCCTAGTGTTAACTTGCCTGATCTCTGCAATGAGGCAGGAAATTGTTGGTGCAGAGGAACAGAAGCTTGTCACAGGTCACCCTCACAGGATTTGTGTGACCAATACCCCCACTAAAGACACACCAAAGGTTCCCTGTGCTGCCTGGCTGTGCAGACTATTGCTGCTGCATGTTTGACTTTGTTTTGTGGTTTGGTGAGTGCTTTTCCAAACACACAACATTTGCTGGATCTGAGTTTTCTCCAAAACTCAAAAGCATTCAGACCCCACAAATTTTGACATATACCTCCACGTAACTGTCAAGAGAACTATGAGCTGGTGTAGTTCAAACTGTATTTTTCAGTCTGCTGGCAGCTCTTCCCCATCCTTCATCCAGTCCTCAAGAGTGGTATCAACCAGGTGCCTGAAGAAACAGACCCAGAGCACTCCTGGAGCAGGTGCATTCTCCATCTCTTAGAGCTCCTGAGCTATTTTCCCTTATTTTTCTTGTTGCTAGGAGGTCAGAGCAGGAGAGAACTGAATGTGTGTGGGAAAGTCCTTAGGACATTGAAACCAATAAGGAAAGCATAACTGCTCTCTAACTTTTGAGGTATACAAAGGCAAATGATCCGTGAGTTTCTTCCCAGTACACACTAGAGGAAAAACTCAGTTTGACTGATCAAATTGGTGGTATTTCAAACCCTTGCTCTACATCTCCCCACCCCTGAGAGAAGCCACACAATGCCATCAAGAGAGAAGTGTCTATTTTCTACAAAAGTATAAAAAAATTTTTAAAACCCCAGTTGTTCTCAGCTGGCAGCATAGAAAGAAAGGCTGCCTACATTTTTCTGACAGTTTTTAAGAAGAACTTTACAGTTTAGGGTCCCAAAATAACTTTAATCCCATGCACATAAAAAAAAATAACCCAATGCTATAACAACACAGGAGAGCTAGCAAGAGATAAGCAAATTTTAATAGATATTCTCAAGAGAACACATTGCTACATCAAATTTAATACAGCCAGCTCTCCATTTATAAACCATGAGCAAAGCCATGAAGATTAGATTACTTTTCCCCCCTTTTCCCCCCCTTTTATTTAAAGCTGAGATTTCCATGGTTCCTGGAGCTCATATTTCAGTAAAACAGTGAGCACTGCTAGACTGCCTTCCCTACAATCAGCTTAAGTGCCAAGAAACATGCAGCAATGCAATCCCAGGCTCCTCTTCCTCTGCTCAGTTAAGTTCATTTCTGTGCCTGCCTTCTGCTTTTTAAAAAGTTGAATTATTGACGCAAGCCCTGAGGTGGCCACCTGCTACCAGTGCACAAATAGCCATGGTGTTTCCTGGGTACCCACAAATACAACTTCACACTCGTTTCCTCAACAAAAGAGAGTGTAAGCCCCATCTTGCAGGAGATGGTAAAGCACCACCAGTTTAAATGACTTGCTCAAGGTCACAGAACTAAAATTACCAAACCAGAGTTTGAGTCTACTTCATCTATAACCCAGCCCAGTGCTGCTGCCAGGTGACATCTCTGGTCAGATATTGCTGAAGTTCCATGCTTTCTCTAACTACAACCATTTTGGAATGCAGATAAACAGTTACAAAAATATCTAAACCAAGAAAATATACAACCTTAAAATCTATTGCTTTTGATCAGAAGCATCCATATAAATTCTTCTGCAGTAGGGATCCCACTAGATCCCACCTAATATTGTCACTGGTTGCCACTTGCAATCCCTTTGGCTGGCAGAGCCCATCAGTTCAGCAGCTGATGTACAGGTGATGGACATTATTTTATACTTGCTGCTTCAGCATTGTTTCTTTAAATAAAACAATACTTCTCTTGATACCACTAAGATAGTTCCTTCAGGTAGTACAGGAATAGGTAATGCTCTCTAAATGCATTCTTTAGTCTTGGGATGAGATGATTTAACTGTATTTGTTAAAGAAAGAAGGAAAAAAAAGGAAATAAAAAAATAAAGCTGATTCTTTAGCCAGGGGAAAAAAAAGCACATGGATTTATTTTATGACTATAGACTAAAGCCATATTATTTTCATTGAAATTGTAGTATATGATGGTACTAGAAGGAATTACTGTAAAAGGCTCAAATCCTAAATCAAGCCCTGCTTCAAATAAGGCCACTGGCAACATGAAGAAATCCTATGAAGATGTGTGACCCTGATGAATACACACAAAATGGAGAAGGTTTGGCCCTACAACAGCACAGCAGAGGTGACCAGGACTAAACTGCCTACAAGAGTGAATTGTTTGCCCTGGTTCAGGGCAAATTTGGGAGAGAACCCCCAAAGGGGCTCCTCTAGGAAAGCAGATTCAATTGGCCCCTCCTCCGGGGCAGCTGGTTTCGGAGAAAATATCTCCTTGGAGAAACATGGAAAAAGCCCTGTTTATTAAACAATAAAAACCTAAACAATATTAAACAATAAAACCTCTTGCTGCTCCAAAAGAGATGACAAACTCAGAAAAGTCCCCTCCCCGGGTTGCAGCTCAGCTGACTCAGTCTCTTATCGGTCCCTCTGGTGCTGGAAATGCCGCGGCCCAGGCCTGGCCCTGTGGGCCACAAGTGCGAGCTGCTGGGGCTCTTCTGGGTGTTCAGCCCAGAGCAGGTTTAAAGAGGTCCAAAGAAAAGAGAAAAAAAACCCCACAGTTCAGGGAACTTCTTTGCCTCAGCTAGCTAAAACTAACTAAAACAAAGGAGAGCTCTGTCCCGCTGTCTGTCCATCCGCAAACAACAACAGTCCAGGAGCAGGAATGTGGATGAGTGAGTGCAGTGTCTGAAAACAAACTGCGCACTTCTTCTCTCCCCCCTTCACTCTCTGGAACAAGTCTTAAAGGTGCAAAACTTATTATTCAGCATAAACAGAACAAGACGATGGGGGATAAAAGCATCATATAATCAACCCAGGACATTGTCAAATATCATTACTCAGATTTTGAAACAGAATCTGCTGAAATGTCAGAATTTTTCACATTTCATAAGAGCTGCACTGAAGGTTTCATTTGCTCCAAGTGAATTCTCTTTGTGTCATCAAGCCTCACTTTCTAGCCCTCTTCCATATCTTTCTGTACACACGGTGTCATTAATCACCAAAGCATCACCTACAGTCCACATGTGCTCTTTAGCATCACTACAATACTTCAGAGCACCTAATTTCATCAACATAACTGAAATTTGAATTGCTGGAGTAAAAAGTTGTGATTTAGTAACATTAAGTTTTTGTCACTGTTGTTGAAATATTACATTGAAGAGTTAGGATTTTTCTCCCAGAAACCTACAGGAATGCTCTGAATTTACATTACAGCAAACCCTAAGCAGAAAAAAGCTCCAACACCCATTTACTTGTATTTATTGTTACAGAGCAAATTTGACAGTATTTGAAAAGCACTGGTTTTATGGTTTTAAGGTGATCAGTTTCTCAAATGGAAGAATCAATGTCTTCTGAAAAGAAAAGGTTCACTTTTCTTCAGCTTCCCTCTACATGTAAATAAAAAACACTTTGCAAGAGTCTGGCCCATACCACTGGTCAAGAGGAGCCCACCCACTGCTGGAGGTCATCATCTAGGGTATAGTATTTGGGAAGCAAATCAGATCTTCCACATATTTAATCCCATTGTATTTCAGTGGAGTTTTGTACCTTATTTAGCTTCTGACTAAAGCTCTACTCTTGGCACTAACTAATACTTGAGATCATATTTGTATTGCTAGAACTGAGGCACAGCTGTATCCCATTGGCTCCAGTGAGCACAATGCACATGAAACTGGAAGCTGTACTCAGCTAAGCCCCACATGAGCACAGGTTATCTGATGGACAACAAGAGAAAAAAGTTGAGCTAACACAGAAAAACAGGTGCAGCATCCAATTTGGGCCAATTTTCCTATTTTAAAAAGCTTTTCAAAGGTCCTCAGGATAACTCTCATTGCTATTGCAAACATTAAGTCCTTGTGGTGAAGCAATGAGTTCCAACAGACCTCTCAGAAAAAATTTAATGTTTATATTTTAAATTAACAAGCTGAAGAATAGGTAAAGTCCTTAATGGCACCTGAACAGCAGTTCTGGCAGAATACTGAGAAAACACTTCAAAAGTTTTCTGGGTGGGGAGGTGGGGTGGAGAAATGTTACTGCTGATTTAATAACCCTTTTATGGTTACATTTATTGCCATTCTTATTGTAATGTCTAGGCTTGCTCTACTGCATGAGCCTCAGGCCTCTCTCCCCACCGACTTCAAATAGGGAATTTATTACAGAAATGTGTGGCTTTTGCCAAAAAAAAAAAAAAAAAAAAAATAGACCAGTACTAACTGCAAGCAGCCCTAAATACATAATGCTCACAGCACAGCCCATTAAAAGCCAGACAAAAGAGCTAATAAGCAACTATCCCAGTTACTGAAAACTGAAAACACCCAACATGATATATTTGCATTACAAAGCTGCAGATTAATTTCAAATCATCGATGCCACCACATGTGAAAAAAAATCCTGATATTTTGCTGTTTACAAGAGGTCCTCTCTGTGTGCATCTCGTGGAACTTTTATTAATGGCAGGTAGGGTGGATTTCAAGTCCACAGATCAAAAAGAAACAGGAATAAATGATGCAGCATGCTAAGGGACGGGCTTCCTTTCAAGTCAGTGACAGCTTCGCTGTCATTTGACAGCCTGGTTTTGGTACCTTGAAGGTCAGAGATAAGGTGAGCCCCTAGCAGCTGGAGAGGACTCCCAGTGCAGAGGATATTTTTAACCTCTGCTCCATGTTTTTAACCTCTGTTCCATGTTTCCACCAGAGTGAGGCAAGAGGTGATAAAAATGAGTATGAAATGAGTCACTGTGCCTTTACAGCTCAAGACAGGATTGACACTGCCAGGACAGCCATATCAGCCTGAAATTGTGCCAGCTGTATTAGGGATCCCAAACCACATTCCATTCCATGTCAAAAAGGAAACAGAATAGAGATGGGGTCTGGGCAGCAGCTATGGCAAAAGATAAAGAGTGTTCTGCATTCAGCTTTGAATCCAAGCTTCTTGCTTTCCTACCTTGGTGACTATTTGGATCCCAAAAGATAAAGAGGATTTAATGTAATGTCTTATTCTTGTAATTCCTTTTAATCAAAGAAATGAAACAAAATACTAATTCTTTAAAACTAATCCTTTCATACTTGCTACACACCAACCAGGAGAAAGCTATTTCTTTCAAGGCCTTCATGTCTGCCATGCCTTGACTCCTGTTCTCCAGGACTAAACTTGAGACATTTATAAAACAAAATGGAGATTCTGGCACTGCTTCTGTTCATATTTAGCTTTACAGAGTTCAAAGGAGCTTTTTATTGAGAAAAAAAAAATATTAGGAGCTGACACTGGGGATGCTAATATTTATTATACATTACTATTTTATTGTTAGATTCAACTTTTCCACTAGGCCTAGAGGGGCTTCTTTGCTATCTCATCCCTTCATCTGATCTCTTGGGTTCTGATTTCTCCCTCTAATTCTCTTCGTTACACACCTGCCTTGCCACAAAGCCACCTCTGTCTCCCTACTCCACTACATGATCTTTCTGGCCACTCTCCACTTGCACCTGGACCAGAACATCCAAGTGGTGAGTCAAGAAAAGAAAGCAGTACTAAGCTCCTGGCTGCAGAGAGGAAGAAAAGACCCACATGGGAAATAAAAAGCCAGCAACACCATCAATTGATTATTTTTTCCAGCTATTCATTAAAACGTGCATATATTTAGCCTACTAATATCACGCAGGCTCCACATATAAGCAGAAAATGTAATTCTTTCTGGTTTCAGTCTGGCATGAGCTTAAACTTGTGCAGCATGCATAACCACAGAAATAACAATCCCATGACAACAGTTAAAGGAAAGGATCTAGAAAGCCTCATGTGGTGTTGGACCACAGCACAAGCTCAAGCCGATAGAAATACCAGAGGAAGAAGCTGGACTGCCTCCTGGTGCTGTTTATTTGTATAATTGATTGCTGTCCCAGCCTCAAAAGGTAATGAGGATTTTTTTAATCATGGTGCTTGAGAGCAGAAACCCCTCACTCCCTGCTTTGATTCTGGAGTAAAGTGCCATTGCCTAAAACATGCCTAGTCCAGCTAATCGCATCATCTTGATCATGTCCTCAGTATCCCACTGTGTCAGCCCCCCTCCAGCAGTAAACTACACACTCTGCAGGGTGCTTTGAGGTTTAGTAGTAACACAGGTAACTCAAGCAATTCCCCAAGTTTAAAAAGTCTCCCAATAATTCCCCCTTGTCAGTGTATTAGATGGTTATGCTACCAAACACTCAGAGTTTTATCAGGACCCCAGAGTCCTGTACCTAGAAATCGATCTGGACCCAAATTACTTTCTCTTAACATTATCTTCTCTTATCTTTATCCCCATGATAGGGGAAAGCACAGCCTGGTCCTGTATTCCTTTGTGCTTTCACAAACTTCTTTTGCAACCATTCCTACTAGCAAGTGGCCCAGGGCAACCACTGAGTATCAGATACACCATTCACCCCTGGAGAAAGTATGTAGGAAAGACTGAATCCCATGCCTAGTGGGGCAACAACCGTGTGGGCCTGATCAGAGCCTTCCAAAGAGATAGGCACAAGCACAGGCACCAAGAGACATTGCACAAAAATTGCACAGACATGAAGTCTGATGGCTGCTGGCAGGATTTCCAGCCAAGCTCTCCCAAAAGGATGCCCACCCCAGATCAGCATGCTCTGCTCCAGAGAATATAATCCTCTGCAACCCATCCTCAACTTCCCCTCACTGCTGCAGCCACATGAAGTGGTGCCTGACCTCTGTAGATTAAGAGACACAGATTCAGGTGGAGAGAGAGAGGTGTTTTAATGTAGTGTTTTAATGCAGTGATTACACTGTGTGGGCTCTTCTTCCCTGCAGAAGAGGCTCACACTAACTGTTGTTTCTGAAATAGCTCCATCAAAATCAGCACACAGTACTGCAGACAACTCTGATAACACTTCCATATCCATTCACACAGCAAGAAAAATGAGGAGAAAGGAGAGAAGCTATTTTACAGGATGTGAAAATGGAGCCTGTAGCAGTGACGTACTGCAGAATTTGTTATTTTCTCTGTAGAAATATTTCATGTCATGCCTCTGACCCATGAAAATAGTTTAACAGGGACATTCCAAACCAATTTTTACAGTTATTTTTTTGCCCTCAGGACTGAAATATAAAAGTAACCAGACAATTTCTGTAGCTTCTGGTAAAAGAGATGAAATAAAAAAGGCCACTATTAAACAGCTTTATAGTAACTACAGTACGCTGGAATCATCATACATATATTAAAATAACACTGCTGCCTTCCACTTGTCACAGCCCTAAAGTGATAAAGATAAACCAGAAAAAAGCAATTGCCTGGAGCAGTGAACAGCGTATTTACATATTGCACTGGGCATTTTGTGGGGTTTAGGGAAGAAATACCATTTAAATAAGCACATGTACATTTTACATATACATAGCACAGCACCTTTCTCTACCTGCTAGACCATTTATATTTTACTGGGATCTTTGCAGCCCAAAGGAGCCCAGTGCTAATTTAAAAGCTGCATCCTGCGGAGAGAGTGGATGTTTGCTCTGTGATTGCCATCTTGTGGCCACAGAAACCTGTCCTGCTCCATGTTTACTGCTCCCAAACAAATCCATCATGGAAGAGGCAACCTTTTGGCTATTCCTTGAGCTGTAAGAGATAATTTAGAGCTCTGGTTGACAAAAAAGACAGGTTGTGGTGTCCTTGTTAACAGCTCAGCCAAACCCCCAGCCCTGTGCACCTAAATATTGGTGGGAAAGGATGAAGGTGAGCAGCTACCAGGTGTTCCATGGCTTCAGTACAGCAGATGCAGCAGCTGACTCTGCTTTCCCAAGAGCATGGAAACTGTCTCTGGTTGTTGTCATTAATGAGATTGTTAAATCATAATTTGATAACTAATGAAATACAGCTGAGGTCACACAGCAAGTCATTACAATACAAGAATTCAGCAATTCTGGCAATAAAAACTTTTATCCTTATTTGAACCCACCTGAGAAAGTGCACGTATGTTGGTTTACGTGGAATTTACCATGTCTTGATTGAACAAACACCAAATACTATTTTTGATGAGTATCTTAAAAAATACATATCTTCAAATATATACGTTACAGAATGTATTGGCTAGGATTCACACACTGCTACATGGCATAAGCAGAAAAGAAACAATTACTAAAATTACCACCCACAGAGTGTCTTGCCGTGAGCTTAGCGTATTTCATATAGTGAGACACTACAAATCTGAAGGCAAATGAGACTTTTCTGCTATGGTTATAAAGTTTAGCATGCAAAACATAATTTTATCTATGCCACCAACAGAGTGTTTTGATCCTTGCTCTCAGACTTATTGTGTAGTTTAGCTCATCTCCAGCATGAAATATGAATACACTGTAATTCCAACAACCACAAAACCCAGAGGCAGGAGCTTGGAAGGATTCCCAGCAAGGACTGTAAGGGAGAGAATTTACCCAAATTCTTGAATGCTCATTAAAGAGACAAATGTAATTCAGTCCTAAATTTCCCAAACAGGTTTCAACAGAAAGGTAGCCTTAAGGCTTCCTAAACAAGAGTTGAAACATTAAACAAACAAATAAAAAACCCCACACAAACCCAACAGCAAATTCTCTCTTACAAATTGCCCTCTAAATTGGGCACCATTCTAGATCCTGAAGTTTGCTGGTCCCTTGTGGGAAGAGATGGGATGGAGTTGAGCTGTGGGCTGTGGGATGCACTTGCAGAAGCACATGGCAGCACAAAGGAGCACGTGACAGCACAGAGAGGTACATGGTGGCACAGAGAGGTACATGGCAGGACAAAGGAGCACATGGCAGCACAGAGAGGCTTGTCTCCACCAGATCCTGGCAAGAGGAGGTGCCATGCGGCAGAGCCCTATGGGAGAGGAGCTTGCTGGAAGCTGACAGACGGGTGAACAGTACACGATCATCCCATAGACGGACATTTAGAACACGTGTTGCTGACATGGCAACATGAGATAGGTCATGTAGTGAGAATTACCATGTAAGGAAATACTGTGCCTGGAAAAAGTGTACAAAACCAGCTCATTTCTTTGAATAAACAATTTGGATTCCCTGCCAGTCTGAGTCTGTGTCATGGTTGCTCACAATCCCTTTATTGTGTTCTAGGACTTTCTGAAAGCATCCACCTTACCCACCCACAAAAGATTTTTAAGAATTCCTATTTTAACAGGTGCTAGAAGGTGTTATACAGAAAGAATAGGGTTTTGTTAAATCATCCTAAGGACTGATTGTATAAACAGGGCCACATGCAGATAAGAGATACCTGTGGGGTCTTCTGCCCACCCAGGGACACCAGATGTGGGGTTTCCAGTCCCTGGATTGTGGTGACCCCAAAAGATGGAAAAGTCTCTCCTCCAACCCGTGCCTTTAAAGAAAGACTCAGTAGTCTTCTGTTGTCCGTTCTCAAGGTTGTTTATTGTTGGTTATCTAAAAGATTCTTCTCCCTGAACTGCTGTGGCCCGTTCAGCAGGTCAGACAAAGGCACACTGCCCTCCCAGGGGGCTGGTGCCATCTTTTATATCATATATTACATACTACATGTTTATACCTTTCGCCCAATGCCTACTATCTATATTGAATAGTGACTTTCTACTCTAAACCAATCTGTGAGTGCCAACATCACCAAAGACATGGAGGCTAGGAAGGAGAAAGAAAGAGGACAGGGCACACCCAAATCCCTCCATCTTAGAACTCCTGACCCCCATGTACAAAACTTGGACCCCTGCGTACAAGGCTTAAAACCCCCCTGTACAGCACTCAAAAATCCTTCCTTTCACTTCGTGATTACCTCTACTATGCTATCTAACTTGTGTGTGTGGCTTGTAATTCTTCATACAGAGTTAGTAATTTGCTCCATGGGCTAAGATCAAAATCCCACGTGTGTCTTTGGCTGCATGCCAGGGTCTCAGAGCCCCCTGCAAGCGGCTCTGGCCATCCAGGACACCCAGAGGAAAGTCCTGGATTCTGACAATACCTGTTATCTTTCTTCTCTGCCTCTCCTGAGATCTGTTCTATCCCAGTTCTAGTGTTCTCTAGAACTTCCAGGTATGCCAGTTCTTGCAATAAATTACAGCACCCACAAATCTAACCCTTTCTTGTCCATAGCATAATACCACAAGATATTTTTCCCTATTTAATCCCCATTCTGAGATATTCAGCCTCCCCTTTTCCAAAGAACTGACTGGAGAAGCAGAAATATCTGCGAATGGTACCAAACCCTTTCAACCAGGGAATGGCATTTGCGGTCTCCCAGCACAGATCAATATGTAAGTGCTTTCAGAACAAAAACAGCTTAATTATTCCACCCAAGGCTTACACACAAAGAAGAGACTCATTGGTTTAATTATTTTGGAGGGAGACCAGTTCTTTGTTTAAAAAAGAAAAAAAGTCCCAACCCCACTACAACAGGTAGACCTTTCTCTTGAGATCAGAACTAACCAACCAAGCATAAAGCAGGAGTGCATTAGCGCTTGAGGCAGTCCTTTACCTGCTCCACAGACAAGAGGGAGGAAAATCTACAGCTAGACCTGTTGCAAATTTGAAATAGAAAGAATCACACATATATACACACACAAACACCACTCTCCTCCTCCCTTCAGGACCTGCCTCTCCCTCAGCCTGCCATCCCTGAGCCTTCCTGCTATCTAAGCTGAGCAAAGGACACAGAAACCTCAGGTTCCCTCCTCCTTTACTCAGTGCCCCTCTGGAGACTAACAATCAATACCAAGATGAGAGAGGAGAAACACAAAGCTTCAGCCTGACAGTTTTCCCCATCTTTTTCTCAATGTCCTCTGCAAGCAGTGAGAGCATGCAGCTTGGGCTGCAATCCCAGCTGCTTTGTATTCATCTTCCTTATGGCACAGGGAGCTTCAACACTGAGCCAAATCCACCCAATTAGTGCATCTCCCTCCTGCAGCACAAATACTCCATAACACTCAGATCAGGCTCAATTTGCTTGCAGAAAAAACAAAACAAAACAAAACAAAACAAAACAAAACAAAACAAAAACAAAACAGTAGAACATTAGATGTGGATTTGCCTCATTGTGAAAAAGAACTTTGACTGTAAGAAAAATAAAGGTTTGCAGTACATTAGACAAAAGTGAAGCAAAGCCGTACTAAGAGAGGCAACTAGTAACAGATGTAATCAAAAAAGTCACTTCCAGTTCCACTCCAGATCTGCCTGCAGCTGTGTCTCAGAAATCCAGGGGCAAAGTAGCAAAAGGCAGAGGGGAGCCCTGAGCCATCGGGAACCCCAGTTCTCTGCACACATAGCCTCAATGCTGCATAACAACCAGGACACATCTGTGCTTCAGAAATTCCCTGAAAAACAACATGGGTGGCTGTTTTATTCCTAAAAGCTTTATTTCAACTGACGTAAAGCAAAGAACTTCTTACAATAGTCAGCACTCAGATTCAGTAGCCAAAAAAAAATATGTTAAGAGGCAGCCTTAAATACCCTCCACATACACACATCCTTGCAGAGCAGGCTCTTCCCTCCAGATTGGAACCTTATCCCTCAGACTACTCTAGTTCTTCAGAAAAACAACCCTTTCAGTGCCCTAACAGTATGAACAGCTCCCTACCCCACCATCAGCAGTCAGCAGGATCCCAGGATCAGGCTGCTCCCTCTCCCTGCTAGTACAACCAACTTCCCCTCCACTGCTCAGTCCCTCCCTCCCCTAAGGGAAAACAAACACACAAACCACAAAGCAAATAAAGCTGATATCTTCCATCAAAGCCCTATTCTGAAAGGTTCTCTCAAGTTCAAGCAAACCAAGGGCTCTGAGTTGAAAGTTATAATTAAAATCAAGTCTTGGAGGCTGTGGATGGCTGGAACTGGAGCACATACACTCAAACCTCACACTCGCTTTCCCCCAAAGGAATCTTGGAATTACATCTCACTCTTTTGTCAATCAAACATCAAGGTGGAAATGGCACAGAGACACACTGTAATAAATCCCTAGTCCCAGCAATACCAGAGAAAGAGGATTTACCCCATTGGAGAGATGGACACATTTATAATTCCAACAACAAGCACTGCTTAAAAAGATACTATACAGATCATAAACTGGCTTTCTCAAAGACATTCAAAATGCAACAATAAAACTTCAATCAAAGAAAGATAAGCACTATAGTGGGATTAACAACGTCCAGGACTTTGACATGTGATATGATCCAAAATTAACATGAGCAGCAGGAACAGCAAAATAAATCCTGGATACACCGATGTAGTTTTCCTTTTAATTTCGGGAGGTCCAGAAACAAAATAAGAAATACTTTTCCTCTAGTTCTCACCCTCCCATTCTGACCTTAGAGATGTTAGAAAGAGGGTTAGTTCCATTTTGTGTATGATTTCCATGGATGTTTTATTCCCCTCTTGTAGGACATAAACCAGAAGCTCAGCAAAATTCCAGTGTTTATTGGGATGCAGAACATAGACTGTTCACAACCATCTTGCAAGGCTGACCATTGAGGTGGTTCTTTAAGGACTGCTGCTTGCAGGAACACATTTCCACCCACCCTGGATGCAGAGTGAACCAAAGCAAGGCTGCACATAGGCAAATCTGTGACCTGGTCACGTATGTTTAATTTCAATAAACACACTGAACCTTCTCAGGTAAAAATTTACAAAATATTTCACAGAAGATGCAATTCAACTGGGCTGTAGGTTGTCACCATGACATTTTTATGAAAATCCTTTGCCAGGATTTTTTTCTCCTGAGAAGCTGAGGAGTCTCAGGAAAGAAATCTAAACAATAACTATCTGCTGCTGTGGAATGCAACAGATGCTTCTTTGATTGGTCCATGTTAGGTGTTTCTACTTAATAACCAACCAAAGATTCAGCTGCGTCAACTTTCTGGGAGTCACGAGCTTTTGTTATCGTTCCATTCTATTCCTTTCCAGCCTTCTGATGAATCCTTTCTCTCTATTCTTTTAGTATAATGCAGCATTTTTAATATAATATACATATCATGATATAATAAATCAGCCTTCTGAAAAACAGAGTCAAGATTTTCATCTCTTCCTTTGTCCTGGGACCCCTCGAACACAGTCACAGTAGGTTACTTCAGTGGGGTCTTTGAAGCCAGATTTAGCAGCTGGCCACAGTGACCAGACCCAATGAGAGAGGAGAGGACAGAGAGGGGAGGACATCTCAGCTGGGGCCAAGGCTCATAAAGATACCTAGGCCACACATCCAGGACGTCAGGCAAGTGACATGAATGGAGATGGCTGTCACCATCTCTGTGAAATGCAGGAGTCTGGGTAGCTCTTTGGGACTGGACTAACCTGAAGTTAGGTTAGATTAATCTTATCTTAAATGCTTCAATGTAATTTAAAATCTTCAGGGTAAAAAAACAAAACTAAGCAAACCAACCAACCAACCAACCAAACAAACAAAAAAAAAAAAAAAAGGAAGGAAAAAAATCCAACAAGCCACCAACTTATTTAAGAGGAAACAGAAGCTAAACATCTTTCCTAATGGACTTACAGTATTCTGACAGTGTTGTTTACTGCTGTTACTAGTAGCACATCCCACCAAAAAAAGCATTTATTTTAATTGGCTTCTTGAATGTATGATCAGTTTGTTTCTGCAGATCTTTGACACATGCACATAAGACAAAAACTGCAATGCTTGAAAAACAGGTTTTTAAACTTTTTTAATAACTGTAAATCACCAAAAGTGGCAAAGTTTTTGTGAAATTACTTAAATGGCTTGTTTTCTCCTGATTACAGCATCCATAATACTGCCTGGTAGCATTCTCTTTGCTCAACTCTTTAACTGCCACAAGTTCATATTAGTTCAAACTCAGTATCGGTGTAGGATAAAGTCTATCCTGAATTTGGTTACCTAGTTAAAATGGACGTTGTCATGACTGTATTAAGTTTCAAAGAACTGGGCTGGTACCCATTTCCCTTATGTAGCCCAGTAATAATTAAAACATTTTTCCTCTCAGATAAAAATCTCTTTATAAAGAATAAATCCTATTCTTAAAATACAAATTAGCACACCTGGAGCTTGCGTTCTCAGAGACATGGCTAATCAATGTCTAATGTGGTGAAAATAACACATTACATGTATTTTCTACTAAGGTTATAAATACAGAACACAAAACTGTGAAGCTGTGACACAACAGGCAAAATTAGTAAGAACAAACAGTGCATTCAGAAATGCCAGCAGAAATGTGAAATTAAAGTGAAAATGAAGAAGAAATAGAAGAAAGATAACTGCTGATGATGATCAGCCTCAGTTTACAGCCCCCACCTCTTATTTACACCAACAGACCTGGGCTTGGGACACCACATCACACTCACACCATCCCTGGCACTGCCTCAAACGCCACTCATCGTTAAATGGTCATCAATGTGCAAAGGCATCTGGATGGATTTCTCATAATGAAATGACTTCTGGTGGCACAATATTATCTCAAATACTCCAAAGAGCCACAAAAGGACTGTTATTCCTTAAAACAAAACCAACAAAACAAAAATACTCTAACCAAACAAAAACAACAACAAAAAGACTTCACCAAAATTTGTCTTAAAGGGTATAACAGCTCCCTTTGGTTTGTGGAGGAAAATAAGCCCAAAACAACAACATAAGACTCAAACCCACAAGCCACATAATGGGAAAAGGGAAATGGTTGGGTTTGGGTTCTTCTTTTTCTTTTCCTATTTTTGCATCATGTAATATCCTAACTCAAATCAGAATACTTTCAGTAGAGAAATAAATAGTTTTCTAAAGTTCATTAAGATGAACAGGAAAAAGATGAGTGCCATCATGTGGCACCAAAGTGTGTAAAATTTGTGTTTATTTTCTCTAATTGCATAGCATTATTAAATGCATACACATAGTAAAAAAATCTTATAATTAAAAAAATCTGTATCTACCAGAAGTCCTTTGGACTTGCAAAGTCAATCAAATTTCAGAAGCATCATCCCCCAATTTATTCAGTGTAACCCTGTTTAAATAATGCTATGTTAAAAGATGAAGAGACGTGACTGAGAATTTCTGATGCATCATTACATAATGAAAAATATTAATAGCTCATGAAAATTATGTAAATTAAGAACAAAATATGAAATTATTGGAAGGAATAAAAACAACTGTGTGGGGACAATTCAAATGGAGAAGCAGTAGGCTGTACTCAAAGAGGAACTGCTGTGTTGGACAGCTGTTAATCTCTGAAAAAAACCATAATAATAACAACAACTCAAGTGCATCATAGTCCATGCCAAAAATCATAAGGGGATGCTGCATGAGCCATGGTTCTGATGTGAGATGTCAATCAAGGGTGATGCTTCAAAATCACTTTACTAAACATGAATTCAGAAAATACTATACAGAAGAAAAAGTACCAAGCTCTTGCCAGTTATTATATCCCAAGACTCCTCAAACCTGAAGAAGGAGGTGCCTCCTGTTTAATGATCAGTAATGAGGAAGGTTACAGGGTCAAATTGTCTCTTTGCAGGACTAGGATGTGCCTTACTAGTAAAAAAAGTTATTTCCATCAGTGCTGCCCACATGCTAATAATTAGTTTAAATATAGTTATTAATGTCA
This sequence comes from Motacilla alba alba, assembly GCF_015832195.1. Classification (NCBI taxonomy): domain Eukaryota; kingdom Metazoa; phylum Chordata; class Aves; order Passeriformes; family Motacillidae; genus Motacilla; species Motacilla alba. The sequence goes on along the minus strand of NC_052033.1, from coordinate 6,226,277 downwards.
TAAAATCTACCAAAGTTAAAATTGTTTTGTTTAATGACCAGCCATTTCTCAACAGCTGATGGCACCCACTGTGTATTGCATCTTATTTCTTATTTAAAAAATCAAGGGAAAAATATCACTTCAAAATTCAACATCTTGGCTTGTTTATGTTTGTCTTCAATCAACTCCTTCAGTCCCCCATGCAGGTGCACAGCAGCAGCAGACCCTGACACTGGCAATGGGTCATTTCCTTTGTTTTCTCCCAAATCTGTCCTTGTCTTCATCATCTCCAGTATTAGACCCAGAGTCACAGTCCTGCAAAGGCCCTAATTAGAGAAATGCATTAAGCTGAAAACAAATACCGTGGTGTGTGGCACTGGAGACGCATGCTTTGGAAACACACACTCGGAGCTCTTACTTCAGTCCCAGCAGGAATCCAAAGTGTTGCCTACAGGCTGAACTAGTAATGAACCTCCAATTGCTTTTGTAGGTAACATGTGGCACTTTCAAGCAACATTCTTCCATACAAACATAAGAAATAGGAAATTACAGTTTCTACTTCTTCTGCCTCTCACAGAAATACTTTAAATAAGCCACCCCAACTTCCCTCTGATTCAATGTGGGAAGCTGAGAACTGTTGGATGTAAAGTATTCAGAAATGCAATGTAGTCCCACTCTACCATGAGCTTCAGAACATTTGAGCATAAAGTGCTATCTTTTCCATGACGATTTGAATCCAGAAAGACAACAATCGAGAAGCAGTGTTGAATAGGTGCCTCTCCAGACACAAAACACCCAAGTCAATTATGTGCATAACTATGAGCAATTCTAACTTTAAACAGACTTAAAATGAGAAAATATAATGCTGAATTTATATCAAGTTTTAAAATTCCCACATTTCAAATTAATTTTCTTTTCGTTTTTTTTTCCTCCACTGTTCCAGATCAGGCTTTATATTCCTACTGTGTTACTGTACAAGCCACATTTCAAATTAATTTTCTTTTCGTTTTTTTTTCCTCCACTGTTCCAGATCAGGCTTTATATTCCTACTGGTTACTGTACAAGTTGGCTTGTACCGGGCAATGAATTAAATTATAAATAAGAAACCCCACCTGGTTCCAGAAATTGGCCCCTGGGTTGATAGACAGGGACCTCAACCAATCCCATTCCATCCTAAGCTGCAGACATCTCACTGGTCAGAGAGCTGGGCAGTATTAAGAGCAGACCAATGAACGTTTTAGACTGAGATGTTGTCTTGGTTCAGGGCAAATTTGGGAGAGAACCCCCAAGGGGCTCCTCTAGGAAAGCAGATTCAATTGGCCCCTCCTCCGGGGCAGCTGGTTTCGGAGAAAATATCTCCTTGGAGAAACATGGAAAAAGCCCTGTTTATTAAACAATAAAAACCTAAACAATATTAAACAATAAAACCTCTTGCTGCTCCAAAAGAGATGACAAACTCAGAAAAGTCCCCTCCCCGGGTTGCAGCTCAGCTGACTCAGTCTCTTATCGGTCCCTCTGGTGCTGGAAATGCCGCGGCCCAGGCCTGGCCCTGTGGGCCACAAGTGCGAGCTGCTGGGGCTCTTCTGGGTGTTCAGCCCAGAGCAGGTTTAAAGAGGTCCAAAGAAAAGAGAAAAAAACCCCACAGTTCAGGGAACTTCTTTGCCTCAGCTAGCTAAAACTAACTAAAACAAAGGAGAGCTCTGTCCCGCTGTCTGTCCATCCGCAAACAACAACAGTCCAGGAGCAGGAATGTGGATGAGTGAGTGCAGTGTCTGAAAACAAACTGCGCACTTCTTCTCTCCCCCCTTCACTCTCTGGAACAAGTCTTAAAGGTGCAAAACTTATTATTCAGCTTAAACAGAACAAGACGATGGGGGATAAAAGCATCATATAGTCAACCCCAGGACAGACATTTAAAACTCCCTATGTAAGACTGGGTTCATACAATAAAATGTTCTCTATTACCACATGGACTTCAGACTGTCATCTCTGTCTCCAACCACCAACTCACATGTAGCCCCCCACTTAATATGTGGTCACCCCAGTGACATGGTATGACTCAGCCAGATCCCATGGACGCGATAGAAGACAGGCCAGCATGCGAACAGAGCCACTAGGAAAAAAAAAAAAAAAAAAAAAAGGAGAAAAAGCTGAAGAAATAATCAAAAGGCATGCGTGAAGAGCCACCAAACCAGCAAAAAGCTGGAAATAACCAGAGGTGTGCATGAAGAGCCACCCCAATTATACAGTGAGCAGAGCTGATTTGCTGTGGAAAGCCACTAAAAAAATCTGGATTTTTTTTTTTTTACAAACCCCTTTCAAATAGAAAAAAAACTCCACTGGAAAACATGGGAGGATCTGTGTCCTTGGAAGAACATCCAGCAATGCAGGTATGGACTAACTTTCTACGGGAATTGGACATAGATTTTGAAGACAAGACTTTATTAGAATTCATAATCTGGACTACAAATTGGGGATAGGAACCTACCAAAGAGAATGCATTAAATATACATGGACACATACTGATAAATATGTAATGGATGTAGCTTGCAAAGGCAACAAAAGTGCAGTTAAAATCCTAAGACCTTGGAAACTTATATTGAATTTAATAATGCAGATAAAAAACCAAGATGCCTAGCAAGGACTGGATGCCAAGAGAAGCAGCCGTGCAGCACCGTGCGGCACTGAACAGATGCCACATGCAAGACTGCCCAACAGCCCAGACGCATGGCAGGGCCAGAAGGATGAGCTGAATCCTGGCAAGCAGCGAGGGCCCACGCAGTGCTGATACCTCGGTGTACACAGGCAGTGCCCTGGCCGGCGATGCAGCCCTGGAAAGTCATGGGGGTCCAGGGGGAGCCTGCACGCTACCTGTGCCACAGTGGCTACCGGTGCTCAGATGAGCAGCATGCTGTATTGCACAACTCAGCCACATGGCCAGTGCACAGTGTAATGGAGGCAAACACAGCTGCAGAACCCACTCTCAACTGCTGTGCCAGGCTGAATTGCTATCATTCCTGGCCAAGCCACGCCACCACGGTGACCAAGCACTCTGGGATCAACCCGCAGTGTCATTCAGTCCCTGGGGCTGTCCTCACAGCACCTGCACCAGGCTGCTGTGCTGGGTAAGTCCATATTGCCCGTCTGGGCGGGCACACCATGCTGCCCCGCTCTGCGCGGTCAGATCACGCAGCGGCAGCTCCAGTGCCTCCCTGCACCACCAAGCTGGGCGAGAATCCCATGGCCATGTTGCCATGCCACGTGGCTGCCGGGATCAACCCCCAACATTTGTGTCATTGCAGCCCACACTGCTCCATTTTCCATTACGATGGAAACACCAAGACTGCCCCGACCTGAGACTGAGTGAGCCTGCTCCAAAGCTACGCCTCTGTGGAGCTTGGCCCAATGTCTGTTGGGGGGTGTGCCTGCACCCCCAATCCCACCTCCATCAGGGGCGGTAGGGCCTGGGCATCACCTCCAGCCCAACCTCCATGAAGCATGGCCATGCCTCTAGTTGGTGTGGCCCTGCCCCAGTTCCAGCCTATAGTGGGTGTGGCCCTGCCCCCAACCCTGCCTCCGTGGGCAGGTCTGGGAAATACATCAGCAGGAGTTCCTGCAGACATCATACCTGGAAGCTGGGTCACTATCCCTACCCCACCCCCCCCCCCCCGCCGCAGTTACAGTATTCCCTGGAATATATGCCAGGAAGGGACTCAAGTGATACCAGCAGAGAAAGCCAGAGCCCTTGTCCCCCTGCAGAACACCAGCAATAGTCGCTTTGTTGCTGACAGCTCTGCCCAATCCTGTGAGTGTCTGGCAAAAGGTAAAGCCTGCCACTATTACTAGTGGAGGCTATGAGGGGACAGAACTCATTGATGTACCCATGCTGGGGGGCTGGGTGCCTGAGGATGGGACACTGGCAGCTTACCCAGTAATGAGAAGCATTGGAACTAATCCTTTTCAATGGCCAGTTGTATCTGAACGGTGTAAGGTTATGGCCAAGCATGGTTTGGGCTCTACTGCATTTCTAATATGGTTTTAACCACTGAGGAGGTAACTCCCTTTGATGTGAAGCAATTGGCAAAACTAATGTTTACAACTGTCCAATATATGGATTTTGAATGCACATGGAAAAGCAGCCCTGGAAACAGGAGTTAAAAAATCTAAAGGTTCTGCAAGAGGACCCACATTATGGGGCAGGGGTCCCTCAACTTCTCAGTCTACCATCAGTGGGAGATACAAGATTCCAAGCCAGGCTGCATCCATTAATACTGCCACAGGTGAAGGAATTGGGACTGCAGGCTCTGTTTAAAGTAACTAACTTGGCAAACCCTACCCAAACATATTCCAAAATCAGAAAAGGCATCAAAGAACCATATCTACAGTTTAAAGAGAGATTACAAGATGCAATGGAAAAACAAATTGCTAATGTTGAAGTCAGAAATTATTTAATTTTGCAATTGGTGAAGGACAGTGCCAATTAGGACTGCCAAAGGGTCATAGAACTGCTACCTGATGAAAATCCATCACTAAATGACTTGATAAATGTCTGTGCTAAGGTTGGATCAAATTCTCATAATATGACCATGTTAGCAGAGTCCATAGCAGCCACTATGAAGTTACATTGCTACCAAATGTGGACAACAAGGCCACATGAAGGTAAACTGTCCCCAAAAGTCCTTTCCACAGGGGGTGTTTCAAGCACAGAAGGGAACAAATGCAAGCTGCAACTGATGTGGAAGGACCGGACATGCGACCAAGGTATGCAGGTCCAAATTTCATGCTAATGATCAATCTCTCAAGAACCAGGGAAACAGGAAGCCAAGTGTGAAAGGGAATCGCATGACCACACAAGTAATTTCCCACCCTCCTAAAAGGGGGGGAGCTTTTCATAAAAGCCTATGTGATCAGCTCACAGGAAGGACTCGAGGAGCAGCCGGACTGTGTCCACCTCCATCACAGTAACCATAAGCACTACAAAAGTACATAAGGTCCCTCTTGAGGCTTGGGGCCTTATTGGGAAAGGATTGAGTGCACTGTTAATTGGAACGTTCAGTGCCACAATGCAAGGTATCACTGTGTACCCTGGTGTTGTTGACGCAGATTTTACCGGACAAATACATGTAATCATTTCCACCCCTACTCCACCTGTGACTATCCCTGAAAAAAACAGAATTGCTCAACTTACCCTTTTAAGTCTTGTGTCCCCAAAACAGATTCTAGGAAAAGAGGAGATGAAGACTTCAGATTAACAGGACAGACCCAGGTGAACTGGATTCAAGTCATGGGTGATCAAAGATCTAATATGGTTTGTACTGTCATGATGCCTAAGGCAAAGCCTTCAAAGATAAAGGTCAGTGGGATGATTGACACAGGGGCAGAAGTAACTATCATCTCTGCCAATGTTTGGCCTTCATCATGACCTACTACACCTGCAGGATCTGCCACTGCTGGCCTGAAAGGGAACACACAGTGTTGCTTGAGCAGCAATCCTGTGTTGATCAAAGATCCTGAGGGCCAAAAAGCTACAATCTGGCCATACATCACTGCTGCACTGACATTACACCCCGATCGTGGGAGGCGATCGGCATGGGCACCAGGAGCGGCCATGCCCTACCTCTGCTGCTGGCAGGCAGGATTGCGGTTTGGCCACTGGCTGGAGTCCAGACCGCCAGAAGCAGATGGTAAATGTGGACCCAATTCCGAAGGATTCAGGGTAAAGGAAAAAGGAAGGGTTCTATGCTTGTTTCTCCGAGCTACCTTTATTTCTTTCCCGCGCAGAAGCGGCACTGGGGCAGCGCCGCGTGGAATCAGTTATTCTTTCTTGTGGCAGGAGTAGCGCCAAAGCGAGGCAGGTGACACAACTCCACGAGCTGCGGCAATGCCACTGGTAGCAGTCTGTCCCATGGCAGGAGTCGCGTGCGCAGTGGCAGCGGCAGTGCAGGCAGGAGCGTCAGTACGGGGGGCAGCAGGGCTTTGCCGTCACCATAGCGGGACAGCTGATGCCGCACCTCGTGGGGATTCTTCTCTCTCGCTCTAGAGGGTTGAGCTGGGGCTGCTGGCTTGTGTGCTGTGCCAAGCAGGACACAGGAATGGCAGGACTCAAAGGGGAGACAGTGGCAAAAAGAGCAGAAAAGCAGAGAAAAACAGTGGCTTTTATGGAGGAGGGGGGTGGAATCCCAGGAGGGGACTGTCTGGCTAGCTGGAGTGGCAAATGTAAACATAACCTGAAGCAGGAAAGGCACAGACCAATGACAGAAAGGAAAAATCGTAACTGACAGTGAATTCTCTAGATAAAGGGGCAGGATTTTTGAGGACAGACAGGGAAAAATCTGCAATTATTCCAACTGTTACAGCGAGACAGAGGATAAACAACTTTGGACATAGACTAAACATCTTCAAATCCCCACTGCCACAGACAGGGAGAGACTAAACATCTTCAAACCACCACTGCCACACTGCACCACTGAACCTGTGGGAGAGGGATGTTTTGTCTGCATGGGGAATCCAGGTGGAGATGGATTTTTAACAGGGGCCACAGTTTTAAAGGGCTTACGGTATCCCACACCAGCTCTGAAATGGCTTACAACTCAGCCTGTGTGTTCCTTGAGAAAGAGAAGCTAGACACCCTAAAATAATTAGTACAAGAACAGTTAGCTCAAGGACACATAGAGCCATCTATGAGCTCTTGGAACACCCCTGTTTTTGTTGTAAAAAAGAAATCTGGTAAATGGAGTTTGCTCCATGACCTAAGAAAAATCCTTTCAGTGATGGAAGGCATGGGGGCTCTGCAAGCTTGTATGCCTTCTGCAATAATACCCGCCTCCTGGTACATCCTGATTGTGGACCTGAAGGATTGTTTTTTCACTATTCCACTGCACTCAGATGGTGCCCCAAAAGTTTGCTTTTGCAGTGCCTTCTATTAATAACACTGCACCAGTACAACATTAGCAATGGTGAATTCTTCCACAAGGCATGAAAAACAGTCCTGCAATCTGTCAATGGTACATTGCACAAGCATTCTTATCAGTGAGAGAACAATTTCCAGGGGCATACTGTTATCACTACATGGATGACATTTTGATTGCAACCCAAACAAAAAAGGAACTTTCACAGATTCAGCCAAACCTGTTGCAAGCATTAAAAACATTTGGGCTGCAGGTAGCACCAGAAAAAGTGCAGCAGCAAGCAACCTGGAAATATTTGGGAGTCAAAATAATGAACCAAATTGTACAGCTTCAAGCAATTCAATTTTCAACCAGAATTCAGACTCTAAATGGTGCACAAAAACTTTTGGGTACTATCAACTGGGTCAGATTGTATCTAGGATTAACCAATTCACAATTAGCAGCTTTATTTGTCCTCCTAAAAGGTGATCCTGAATTAACTTCCCCCAGAAAATTAACCCCTGAGGCAAAAGCTGTTTTCAAAACAGTAGAGTGAGCTATCACAAACTAGATATGCCCAGAGATGTGTATCACTGTGTTCATTCTCATTGTTGATTGTCATCCTACAGGTATTAATGACAGTGGAACACACACTGGCCTGACCCTTTGAACATTATAGAGTGGGTGTTTTTTACCTCACCAGCCAAATAAGATGGCACCTATGGTATTTGAGCTAATTGCACCGTTAATATCAAATATCATCACAGGTGTTTGCAATTGAATACTAGAGATCCTTCCAAAGTTATTATTCCTGTGACACAAGAGCAGTTTGAATGGTGTTTTGCTAACTGTACAGCCTTGCAAAGTGTTTTACAAAATTCTTCTGGACAAATCACTTACCACATACCAAGTCATAGATTGCTAAAGTTAAAAAAGACAAAACTTCACTATCTCTAAAACCCCTAAATAGCCAAACACCCTTAAAAGATGCTGCAGTGTTTACACTGATGGTTCTGGGAAAACAGGAATAGCCATTGTGACATGGAAAGAGAAAGGTGAGTGGCAAACGTTGGAGGGATATGAGAGAGGATCACCTCAAATAGTAGAACTACGGGCTGTAGCTATGGCTTTCCAAACTTTTCCCCACACTCCTCTAAATGTTGTAACTGATTCTGCATATGTGACTGACATCACACAAAGCTTAGACCGAGCATTACTAAAGGAAATTGATAATTCGCAACTATTTAAATTACTATTAAGTCTATGCCTTACTATCCAAGCCAGAATGTGCCCTTATTACATCCTACACATCAGGAGTCACGCAAATTTACCAGGTTTTGTCACAGAGGGCAACACCAGAGCAGATATGCTAGTTAGCCCTGCTTGGACGGCACCACAACCAGATATGCTAGCACAAGCAAAGGCATCACATAATTTTTTATGCCAAGGTGTTCAAGCCTTACAGCAGCAATTTCAGCTAACACAGAGGCCTGTAATATTGTTAGCACCTGTGCTGACTGCCAAGGCCTCACTGCACCACTACAGATGGGGGTGAACCCCCGTGGGTTGCATGCTTCGCCAATCTGTCAAGCTGATATCGAACACATCCCTGAATTGGGCCATTTAAATATGTGCATCTCAATTGATACCTTTTAATCAGCAATGTGAGCTACAGTACACACAGGAGAAAAAGGTCAGGATGCCATCACATGCTGGCAGTCAGCTTTTGCAGCTTTGGGCATCCCTCATACCATCAAAACAGACAATGGCCCTTCAAACATTTCACAGAAAACTAGACAATTTCTACAGCTCTGGGGTGTGTCATGCCAAACCGGTATTCCCCATTTAGCAACTGGACGAGCGATAGTGGAAAGAGCACACAATACTTTAAAAAGTATACTTGATTAAAAAAAAGGAGGTATGTGTGGTGACACCCCGCAGAGCAGAACACACTAAATAATTTAATAGTATTAGAAAAGTCCCAGAACCCTGTTATTCTAAATCACTTCTTATCACTGCAATCATCCTGTGATGTTCAGCTGCCCAAACCCAAGGTAATAGTGAGAGACCTCCTCACCAATACGTGAGGGAGTCCTTGGGATCCTATTAACTGGGAACAGAGATATGCGTGCATTTCAACAGACAATGGGACATGTTGGATACCTGCCAGATATGTCCAGCCTGCACTATGTCCTGCTTGGGACCATAGGCAGCATCCTCCTGATGACCCCTCAACAGACATCACAGAGCTGTGTAACCAGAACAATTGATCACCTACCACATGGAAATCTGGAACTCTTGAAGTGACAGCTCATATAAGGATTTAATTTGTTTACAAATTAATTTCTCCTGGTGACAAACTGTTATTTCTGTTTACAGATTGCTTTTCTGCTAGCTGAGTTTTTCTCAAACAGTTCTAAGGGTTAAGTGGCTTCAGGGTTAAATAGTTTCTTATTTTTAAAGTTAAATTGTAACTTGTAACTACAAGTAGGTCGGCTGTGGCTTGCTAGCCTAAGGGATTGGGATCTCATCTAACAGCTCCTAAACGTGAGTGCTGCAGCTCAAGTGGTACATGGAACAAATCGCTAGCTGAAGAAGCTCTGTCAAATTACGTAAAAGGTCTCATTCAAATTAAACCAATGTTGCCTTCTGTCACCCTGTTTGCAAAGGGTCCTTGCAGATAGGTGACAGAGACCAGGTTACAATTTTTAATAAAGAAAGGAAGGGGGAGATGTTACTGTACAAGCTGGCTTGTACTGGGCAATCAATTAAGTTATAAATAAGAAACCCAACCTGGTTCCATAAATCAGTCCCTGGATTGACAGCCAGGGACCTTGACCAATCACATTCTATCCTAAGCTGCAGAACATCTCGCTGGTCAGGGAGCTGGGCAGTGTTAAGAGCAGACCAATGAGCATTTTAGACAGGGACTTTTAAAACCCCCTATGTAAGACTGTGTTCATACAGAAAAACGCTCTCTATCGCCACATGGACATTGGGGTGTGTGTCATCCCTGTCTCTGACCACCAACTCCATGAAACATGTGGCCTCCCCATGTAATACTACTGTACCCACTCCTGTAATGGGAAATCACAGCATAATTACCCCTTTTATCAAACCACAGTCTTTATCTTAAAACCAGATAAGATTTCTGCCTTCCACAAATCCAACAGGAAGGTTATTTCCAAACCTAATCACATCAACTATTACAAATATATTTCTTCTTTCAAATGTGTCTATTAACAGTAACATGGATAAATATGTTTTTCTTTGCAGCATCATTGTCCTTCTGTTTGGACACCACATTTATTTACTCTTCTGAGAGGATTTTACTGCAGGGTGCCAGGACCAGCCCATCTCAATCTCAATCTCAATCTCAAGATACCAGTACTTCTCTGCAACCATTTATGTTCATTATCCACTCAAGTTCCATTTCCTTGCACAAATTCCCAACATTAATAACATGGATATTGACAGAAAATCCCCTTTCCATCACCTTAGCCAGGAATTGGAAGCAAAGTGTTGTATGTGAACATAAAATGGGTATAGATTATGAAGGAAAAGTATTCAACAGTAATAAATGCACAATGATTCATCAATCAGTTTTTTGAACCGATGACAATTAATTCATTTTAACTGCAAGAAACAAGGAAAAGTGTTAATTGAAAATACTACAATATTGTTCAGCTGTTTATATTTATGGTCTATTTTTCTGTTATGCAAAATGAAATGGATGGACTTCTCTTAAAGCTTCCAATTTATACATGTTTATGTTATTAGTATATACAAATTACTGAAAACCTTCATGGTCATGTGGATTCCCAGACTATGATGTAAGCTATGACTCGTGGCCTGCAAAATTTGTTGTTGTTGTTTTCGCAATACTCAAGTCTACTGTATGTGCAGACTGTATAAAGAAAAATTAGCCCAATTTCCAAGTGTGTGGAAACACATTTCTACAACTTTAACTGAGATTGCATTTGATAGGGTGTCTCAGGCTTAAAGTTGTTTTTATTTGCAAGACTTATTTAAAAGCACAAATCTTTCATGATATTTTACAAAATGCAATTTTACTTGTCTTTTCTATAACATTCTAAAGCACACATTTGACTTTATCGGTGTCATGGAAAACTAACATGCTGCTGTGAACATTTTCAATGGGAATTTGTAGAAAGACCAGACCACAGCTTCTGCTAATGAAGAAGCTATTTCACAACAGAAGCCTCATGGAGCAGGAGACTGAAGACAGAGCAGCACTTTGCCCAGAGCTGGAAGACACTTGTAGTGATAAAATAAACATTATTTAGCTGTTTAACCAATCTGCACTTACATAGATTCTGAAAATGCCCAGGTGCATTGCCCTTTTCCAAGGCTCTGGCATTACTAGCTTGTTATAACCCTGTGGTTTCAGAACCCTAACTTTTTGTTCCCGTCTTATTCACTATTTTATAATCTTTAAAGGAAATAGGAAAGGAAATCTTTACTAACCTGTAAATTTTATTTGCAGTCACTCCAAAGCTCCCATAACTGCAAACAGAAATGATAAAGTACCAGAAACCTTTACACAACTCTTGGAGAAACGCTGCATTTCTGTGAACAATAACTATCACCAATATCACTTTTCTTATTCTATAAAAATTTTATTGCCTTTTTCCTTTCCTAAGAAGATGGGCAAGCACATGTGCCAGTGGCTGCACTGTGACCAGAACAAGAACATGGTGTAAAGTCTATACACTCAATTTCTGACTTAACTAACAAATAAAGCCAACACATGACATGGGAAGGGAGGAAGAAAAAAAGTTGAAAGATTGAAATTCCAATCTTAAAGGGAATGTGCTTGCACATTAGAGGAAAGTTTTCAATTGAGATTTTCCCATCCATACAAATATCTACTTGGTACTTACAGGCAAAAGAAAAAAACAAAAACAGAAACAAAAAAAACAAACAAAAGCCACACACAAACAAACAACAACAAAAAAAAGGCAGGGGGGGAGGGGGAAGGCAAAGACATTATCTGGACAGCATGTTCCTGTGGGGTTTTGTCTGGAGCACACAGGTGCAGGCAGTATCTCTAGACAAACTGTTAGTAAAAAGCACAAGTGAGTGGCTCATGTTTTACACCCCATCCCCACCACTCTGCCTTCCAATGCAAGTCCCTCCAGAAGAGCTCAACAACTTCATTCCTTATTGCAAAACATGAATAGCCACAGAGGGAAGGTTCTATCAGAGCAGAATTGTTCTATTAGTAGTAAATTAAAAGTTAAACACTTGTCAGGTTAGGGAATTTAGATGAGGAACGTGAAGCTGTTTATTAAACTAATTTCTTCACTGAGTGCAGATTCCTGTGCATTTGGAATCATGCTCTTACAGTTTTATCTTTGAGAAGTAAAAATACTATTTCAATGGGCTAAGGCAGGTTTAATTTCTTGGAATTCTTTGGAATGGATACCTTGCATGATTGAGCAGAGCTTTGTTCAATTCTCGAAGCAATTTATTGGGATTGAGAACAAAATTTTTGGTAGATCAAGTTGTTCAGTCCTGGGTGATTACTCAAAACAATTACAATAAAGGGAAAATGGGTTATGTTCCTCTAAAAATATGACCCTGTCCAAGCAGCAGCAAAGAAACACATGGATACACAATTATAGCCCACTAAAGAAAACAAAGTCAGTCCATATTTTGCCAAAAAGTGCCAAATTAAAACTCACTGCTTCTTCATTTTTAATAATTTCAAAAGAGCTATATAAAGTAGGATCATCCTCCCAGTAATCAGTGATGTGCTTTTTTCCATTCTGTGTTATTGGTTCCAGTTCAATGCAGGTTGGAAGTAGATGGTGCAATGCTGAACCACAGCACAAGCAGAGCAAGAGTATTGCTTGGGACTGAGCCTCAGATTATTGGGTCAAAGAAAATGGAAAGCCATTGCTTTGCTCTGCACTTATTCCACTGACAAAATACTTCTGCCAGCTCTGGAAATAGAAACTTTTAATTGAAAATCTTTGGGCTGTGTTCTTCATACAACTGCATACCATTTACTCTCTGGAACTGCAAGTGGGGGAAGGAAAGCAGCCTCAGTTTTCAGAGGTTTTTGCAACTGTAAGTGAAGCCTATTTGAAAAGTTGAGACATCACTAGCTTCTGTCTGAGGAGGGAAAGCAGGAGATAAATAAATTTCAAGCCTGTGATAAGGTTATTGAATAAAATTAAATACAATAAAAACATGTAGCAGACAGAGAAAAATATAAAGAGAGACACAGAGGTTTGAACTCTCAGGGTCTTCATTCATGTAGTCAAATAGTCAGCAGAGTTTTAATGCTTACATAAATATCTTGCTTTCAAACATTTACTATGTCAACAGCGCATCATTTAGACATGATCAAGCCACATCACCAACATCTAAATCTTGTTCTGCATCGCAGTTCATACAACTCCTGAAGCCCACAGAGCCCCACATTTCCCTAAAACTTGGGACAACATTAGGAAAACAAAACTTGAAAAGGCAGCCTGTGATTGCTGTCAATTTATAAGGATCAGGGAGAACTAGAGATGTACCAATATATGGGTCTATCATTGAATCCCAACAATTTATTCTAAGGTTCCCAGGGATTTGCTAACAGCAGATCTCTTCAGTGGAAGGCATTTGTACCTAGCAGCAGTATAACAAACAAGCTTGGGGAGGGATACAAGGATTTTTCCCTTTTCACAAAGTTCTTCTGCAAAACAAAGCTTCAAACATCCCCACCTGTGGCTTCACCCCAAAGTGTCTCATGCCAAACCACTGACAGGTTTCAGCTGCTATCAAGGCTTCATAAAAATAGTGATTGCTTGAAAAAAATCACTTTTCCAAAAGACATATTCCTTAATCTTCACAGTGCACAGATATAACTGACAACAAAGTACATGAGAAAGTACAACAAAGAACCAAAAAAGAGGACAGAAAAGGAGTGAAATCTGGGGATAAATCTATATTTTAACATCTGTTAAAATAAACAAAAATATCCAAAAAATGGGTATTTTAACATCTGTTAAAATTTCCCCTCTCATTTACATTTCTGGGCAAAGACAGCCAGCACTGTGTTAGAGTAGAGACAGACAAGACACCTTTTTTCATGCAGCAATGGCCCATCTTTATTTTTCACAGCTCATATTTATACATTTTTCTAAAAGCATCATGTTTCTAATTGGTTAGTAACTTGTTGCTCCCCAGTTCATTGGTTAGTAGTTGCTAGAGTATACTCACCAAAAACTTTCTTCCCTAAAGATGTTTACATTCCTTTTTCGTGGGTAAAAGGATGGTTCTCACGGTAAGCTATACCTAGCTGAAGTAGCAGGCCTGAGCCATGATTTTACAAGGGTAACAAGGCTCTTACTTTATAAGGCTTTACCCATATACAACAGTTCACCCTTTCTTTGTGTTTTATACAAAGGGTTTGTGTATCCTGATGTGAAAACAGTTTGCACCTGTAAGGCCCTTATCGTATTAAGGCTATTATTGGTCATCTGCTAGATACAAGATAAGATAAATGGAATACAGATCACAATCAATAGAAACTTATCAAATACAATCTTGTCACTGACAAAGAGACTCACAGTATAGAAGAACTAAAAGATAATGTCCAAGGTCTCCTAGGAAATGGAAATAATTGGCTACTGTTCTAAAGTTCATATGGCTGGAGCCCAGGGGCCATGCTATTTAGGCAGGAGGAAATCCATTAGCTGGAAATGTTGACTTTGACATGACTGAATGTCCTTCTGGAAGCATGGATCAGGGAATACTGAAGGTCAGTAGAAACGCAATACCATGATGGTGAGTGCAATAGGACATAAGGCCTCTATTGGCAGGCTGCCTCTGTGAGCCTGCAGATACAGCCATGTCCTGGCAGTCCTACTGCTCTTGCCTTGGCGATGAGAGCTGGGTGGTGATTAGGTCATTCTCCTCTCTCTGGGCCTAATCTCCTTGGAGGGGGTCGAAGTTTGTCTAGACAAGCAGCAGGCAACCACTTTAGACCTGTTGGTAATATAACACATTAATACCTTCTCCCTAGGTTAGTAAATCAGCTAGGCCTTGCCATTGCACACTCAGCTGGGGATCCTTACATAGCAGCTTTTAGAAATTGGTTCTGCACATGCAAATCTTCAGAGCAGTGTTGCTCTGCTGGGTATCAGATTTGATGATCTGCTTTCAAAATTTCTAGTGTAAATATTGTATTATTTAAATGTTCTTGAGGATACATATTCCCCCTTCTTTGTTTTTTCAACAACATGCATGTCTTTTGTTATAAACATGAAGGCATCATTGAAGCAAAACAATAAACTTACACTAAGCAGAAATAAGTAAGGTATTACATGTAATTAGCACATGAGAAATAGGATGGTGATTTAGAGCAATACATAATCAATTCTCTAAATACTGTACAATCACCCAGAGTGTTCAACAGCTGGCAAGCCTCGTTTCACAGCGAGGACATGGAAAACCATGCCTGAGAAAGGTTTCTAAGTTTACCCTGAAAGGGGATCCAGTTGTATAAGCTTAAATTGGCAAGTCAAAGTGACCTGAGTACAGTTTTGGTGCAGAAAACACCTGGGTCTGTTGGCATACTTCCCAACCAGGTACAGCCAGGGCTTGGCCAGAGCCCAGGCCTTAACTGGAAAGGTCTGATTTATATATCCTATAAACAAGTCTCTACTAATAGCAGTTGGGAAAGTTCTTGAAATTACACATGTCTTACATGTAGTTACACAACGGTATGTGAAAGTTTGTAAAGCAGCTGGCTTTGTCATTTATCCTTAGTAAAATAGTCAATGGTACCATAAACAAAGTGCAAACAATGAAAGGAATGCATATGTATTACCTCAAATAATATCTTATGGATAATGTCTATTATAAAAAGTCAGTGTATTCACATTATGAGATTAACAACATAATCTGAATCATTAATATATATATATATCAATAACTGCCCTAAGAAGTCGAGATCATATTTTCCACACATCTATGCATATATGACATTAAAACAAGATAAAAGAAAGAAAGCACTAAACAGCTTACAACTAATAATAGCCATAATTTGGAATTGTTAGTCATTTTTCTGTGCTACCTATGGAAGATAAAGCAGCAAAGGTTGCTATAAATAATTATGTTAATTAATCAGTGCAAAACATTTACACCTATAGAATCTTCAATGAAATCAAGAGTCTAACAAACAGTATCTTCACATATCTTACATAAGTTATTATCATATATCTTTAAACAGGTGTTTACCAATGCTTTATCATAGCTGTTTCAGTCAGTTTCATCTTATCTCTATAACAAAATAACTATATCTTGTAATTTAAATGAGCAGATTTCAACAGAAGTAGCCTCATGCAAACTTCACATCATTCATCTCTATAACAAAAGGATTGCATTTTTTAATTTAAACAACCATATTTCAACAGAACCTAAAATTAACTTCACTGAAACTCAATGTCCTTTATATATAACAGAAAGTACATTGAATATAACTTAAAGTTTACATTACTGAAATGGAAAAGAAAGTGATCTTAATAGAACCTAACAGAACTTAAAATAACAGAACTTAAATTGAACAACACTTTGCTTAATCTTTCCAACACCTAATCTTTACAGAAATTAACTTAATAGAACTTAACCTTAAGAGAATTTAAATATAACAGAACCTTAGCACAAATTAAATGAAATAGAACTTCAGATTAACAGAATGTAAACCTAACATCACTCAAGCTTAATAGAACTTAACATCACTTAAATGTAACAGAACTAAGGTCAGAGTTGAGACTGTTCCTTTAAAACTTCCAGAAACAACTGAGTTTAACTCATTTTGACTCCATCATTTCGAAAAAGTTACTGGAAATCTGTCTTACAATAGTGAAACATCAATGAACAACAAGCAGGTAAACAACTGTTCCATGACTGAAATAGCAGAAACATGGATTTACTGGAGAGATTATAAAGGTGTGATAAGTATGATTTTATGTAATTTAGTTTTGAGAATAGCTCATGGTAACTGGAAATATTATTGAAAATACTTACTAGTAGTGATGATTTTCCTGGAGTAAGTATAACTTTGTCAGGATTTTTCAAAGTGCAGCTTTACTCAGAAAAATTACAACAGCATAGATTTTGGCAAATTGCCCTTCAAACTCGCACCTTTTTGAAATTGTCTGTACAATAGATTTGAACTTGGCCTAATAAAGGTAATGGGATATAAATATTGAAGGCTAAGATAACAAGAACCTACTTATATAGTACTGCTATGAGTTTTGCACAAGTAACTCAGTTAGGTCAATGGGTGCGTAAGACTGACACTTGTATGTAAGCAGCTGCAAAGTCAGGGTTTTAGATTATTCCTACGGAATGAGCTACCACACGGCAGTTGTGATCCAGCACTGTACTTAAACTGTTTTGATATAAAGTCCAATTTCAGTTTATGTGTGGCAAGGAAGAATAACCACTCTTGAATCACTAAATAGGTATAAGTAACCAAAATGCAGTCACAAGTGTCTTTGTGGCAAAAGATTCACAACAAATTACTTTAATAAAGATGTGGGGTAAAAAGCAAGCAAACTGGTAAAGCTGGCATAACTTTGCCTGCCTTTGCAGTGGAGTTTCATGTACTAATTATAGCTAAGCCTCAAATAGTTACTGCAGATAAAATTGAAGGTTTGCCTTCAACGTGAGCAAATGAATGCCTGATATATGACTTAGCTTATTGCTCCCAGTGCATCATGCAGTGCTGAGTCCGGGTTTGAAAATTAATTGCTGTTCTATTAACACCCACCTTAAATATTTGCAAGGAGGGGTCCCCCACATTTTTTAAGGGAGCATCCAATCTTACAAATATAAACCTTCTTGTCTACAAACTGAAATATTATCCAGTTGCAAATATTTTAGGTATATAAGTTTTTAATTGTTGTGGTAATAGCTAACACCATTATAACTTAGCAAAGAATCAGTGTTAATTTAGTACAATCAGACCTTAAATCAAAATTCTTGAAAAGGGAGTATGCATCCTCCATGGCATGTTTTACCAATCATGCAATATAGCAGCATTTTTGTGAAAGAATTTAGATTTTGTCATGTTACTAAAATGTAGGATGAAACTACATTTACACAGACAGCTTTGAATCTCTCCAGTTAACAATCCTGTTAAAAATCACAGCTCACTGAAAATACAAGGTTAATTTTAACAAACATATTTCAAAGCATCTTCTAGGCATTCTGATAGCGATGTGCCATAGCTTTAGCATTTCACGCAGGCTATGATCCTGCCATGCAACAAAGCTGGCCGGCGACTCCTGGCAGGCATCAGGTGGGGGAGCCACACAGCGTGGTGGGCCAAGACAAGGCGGGGGAGCTCTGATGAGTTGATGTCACGATCTGCTTGTACAAGCAGGGGCCATGATGGTTCCTTAACTGATCTCGTTGATGTCACGATCTGCTTGTACAAGCAGGGGCCATGATGGTTCCTTAACTGATCTCAGAGTGCAAAAACAACAAAGAGAGGATTTCAGTATTAATCAAAAAAAATGCACCTTTATTGAGTGCCCTCAGCAAGTGCAATAGAAGGATTTAGAAAGGAGATAAAGGATAGAGAGAGAGAAAGAGGGGAGGGGTATAGCAACCAATGGAGAGATGAAATCCTTGTGGTCTGGCCAATAGATCCATCTTGTCACATCGGGGAGAATGTCAAAGTCTTGGTTAAGTCAGGGGTCTACTATAGTCCTCCATCAAGGGAGGAGCAGGAAAAAGACAATGAAGAATGAGTCTATTGAAACCACCAAGGAGAGAGCAGGTAAAAGTCAATGGAGGAATAAGGCCATTGGAAAACAAGTACAGACAGTTCAGCTCTGAAACAGGTCAAAGCAATCTCAGCAGTGAACGGGATCCATTGTTTTCAGGATTGGTTTCTGTGGGAAACCAGTTTTGGTCCAGCAAAAACACACCTGCATGCAACATTTGGCAGACATCTCGCTTCAGTCAGGCCAGCCCTGCCCCCCACCCCATGTTAGGATCATAGGGGTCTCAGTCCTTGGGAGGGGAGCTTCAGTCTCCATCCGTCACGGGGGTAGTAAGGCAGATGAGGGATTTTCCATGGGGGATCACCAAAGTTACCCCAGAAAGTTCATTTGGCCAAGAGGTGGGGAAATTCATAGGCTATTGTGATGACTGAGTATTGTGAAGCTGGTGTAAGCATATAGAGCAAGCCACCCCTTGCTAGTCCCTGCCCGAAGTAGTGTACCATGGCAGCACTGCAAACAATCACTTGGCGAGCATCCACCTCAACCAGGCCAGGGTCTTCAGGGTCTTGGTCTCTGTCTTGCAACGGTCGTGAGGCAAAAATGAGGGAAACTTTGGACCATCTCTTACATTTGAGGGGGCTCTCAAGCCAGGGAAGCCAAAACCAGATATGGGGCAAACTGTGGGCAGGGGGATTGATCTGTTCCCTGGATCGGGTCCATGGATCCATTCGTGTCCAGATTCGTTACCAGTATCTTCCTTAGCATTCCCTGTTGCAGCTGCTCACAGGAGTTTTAAATCAAGGTCTCTCTCATTTAGGAAACAGTTACGAGGGGGTTTTTTTAACCCATAATAACAGTTGCTCTAATTTGGAGAAATTGCTGCAATATTTGCAAGCTGCATCGAATTTATCAGAACACTTTCCCACTCTTAGGGTACTTACAGTTCCGTGGTTCTTCATCCAGCAAACACCACTGACCTAATCAGCTGTACCAACATCTTGCTTTCTGTCAGATTGTGTCTGGCAAAGAAAATCCCATGTTGTTGTTGCAGGGTCTGACCTCTGCTCTCTGCTCACAGTCTGAAGATCGTAAATGTCTGCCTTGCCGAGTCACAGTCATCCTCCTCACTGTAACCTTATCTCTTGTAATTAATAGGCAGAGGAGGATAGAACAGGTTTGTCAAAACAGGATGTTAAGCAGAGGGTCTCTCATGTGCCAGGTGGTGGCAGTGGTCACAGCAGCTGCCACTTCTCTATCGGCTTTTGATTGCAGCAATAATTCCCGAACCAAGTGCCACACCGTAAGCAATCTTGTGGCTATTTTATCTCCCTTTGTAGCTGCCTCCCATAAGCTTGCCCCACTTCCTCTCATGTTTTGACAAAAAAACAGTCGGTATAACTACTCTCACCCCATTTCTTTTGCACCTCAGTAATAAGTTCGTAATGACTGTATATAGCATTTTATCCATTGTTTGCCCAACATAAGTGTCTATATATTCACTGTAGCTTTTTCTTTGGTCAAGGCTTGAACCACCATTATCCCCAGCAGCTCACTTTGAGGTCTGGACCATTTGCAGCTCTTCTCCTGGCTACTTTATCTCTCACAACTCTCTGGCTGCCCTACCTCTCATGACTCTCTCAGCCGCATATCTGCTGCTAAGCCTTGTCTCCATTGCTATCCTCGTGGCCAGCTATTGTTTCATCACATCGGAGTCCCCAGATGTCACAGTAGAGATTGACAGACACCTTCATGCAGCAATAGCTCATCTTTATTCTTCATAGCTCATATTTCTGTGATTTTCTAAAAGCATCATATTTCATTCTAATTGGCTAGTAACTTGTTGCTCCCCAGTTCATTGGTTAGTAGTTGCTAGAGTATACTCACTAAAAAATTTCTTCCCTAAAGATGTTTACATTCCTTTTTCATGGGTTTAAGGATGGTTCTCACAGTTATGTGTCAGGCGAGCTGTTAGCCGTACTTAGCAGAAGTAGCAGGCCTGAACCATGACTTTACAGGGGTAACAAGGCTCTTATTTTATAGGGCTTTACATACATGCAACAGCATTGCAGCTAATTAGTGCTAAATCTGGTAGGCAATTTTTGGATGATGAGCATACCTGTCTATAAAGAACAAAATGAGACCAACGGCTTAGTTTGCACACTAGAACAAGCAGCCATCAGGTGATTATTTTCTATTCATGAACTAGAAACTGCCTCAGAGAACTAAAAATATTTTGAGTCCACCATACCTTGCCTTACCTCCTGAGCGAGTTTTGAATTAGCTGCCTTACCTTGGTGTGTCCAGCCTAGCAATAAACTCACACTCTGAAAATCAGAAAAATTGCAGATCAGTGCTTTTAGTAACATTCTGTTGTGTTCGTAATGTAAAAGTGTTGTTATCTCATTGCTAGAGTCCCATACCTTCTCGGTGATTTCTCATGGGTAGTTCTTCTCAGACACTGCTCCTTCTTCTTCAAAGCCCAGACAGCAACTGACTCTAGGTCCCAGTTCTCCCTGTCTTATAGGACTGTTCTTCCTTATTGGTTACAGCTGTGAGTCAAGCCTGTTTCTGATCTTGGATAATTGGCCTGGCTGCAACTCTTTGAGGGTAAAGCTGCTTTTTACACATTTCTTATACTCTATTCCCACCACAACATTCCAGCCTTACAGTGGTTTTCATGCTCGCTCTCTCTCTCTCTCTCCAGCAGATAGGTTTTTTTCTATAAATTAATTAGGTACAGTAGAAGTGCTGCTGGTTGAATATTAAAGCATCTGCTTTTGCTGCCCATTTATACTGAGGAGCATGTTGAAATGCCAGATTGCTGCAGATTTTATGCCAGCCATGTACAAAAACAATTACTTACAAATGATGTTGGTATCATCTGCCCTCTTGTACTGGAGCCCTTCATCAGATGTCTTACCTCTGCCATGTATCACTTGATTCTCTCTGAATTATTCTGCTGGGTCATGAAACCTGTTTTATTTTAAGTTTTTAGAAGATCGTTACAGTTTTTTTAACCCTCTTTCATACTCTTCAAATTACTCTAGCATCTAACTCATGGCTAAACAGCAGAATAGATTAACTTACCACCTGAGAATGAAAAAGAAAGTTGAGGAAAATGGATTTACTTTTACAAAAATATAACCTTGCAAACCTTTTTAGGGCAGACAACATGTTTTCAATTTGTGCTTGCCTATAGCAAAGGAGTTCTGGTCTGGTGATGGATTTGCAGATGTCCCCTTAAATACACAGTAAAATTATACAGGGGAAAGGAATACAAGGGAGAAGCTAAAAATGAATTTTTGTGTCTGTGCATACAAACAAGATAAGCCCCAGGAAAAACAGAAGAGGATGAAATCCAGCCATAGAACCAGTCCTTGAACAGGCTCCTTTCCCCAGCTTCCCCAGCTGAGCTCTCCCACCCCTTTCTAGAATTATCCATGACTCCTGCCCTCCCACCTGTGTCACTATGAAAAATCAAATTTTTCTTGAACACTGGAGAAATCTGGAAACAGCCTCTGTTCATATGCGCGTGCCTTGGACTACTTTTAGTTGTTTTTTTTTAAATTCCAAGTTTTGTGCCATCACTGAAACTGGCACCAAGGGACTTCACAGTGATGTGCTTAGGGGAACAAATTGTTCAATCTTTCCCCCTTTCCCGGCAGCAGCACATGAGGTTATTACAGATTTACTATTTCTAGCTGTAGTCCCAGGTTACAATTAACATCCTGCACCATAGGAGATTTTCAAAAGCTGTAAATTTTGCCTGGTGTGCAGAAACCTACTCCTTGCTTTACCCACTTGGCTTAGTTATATTAAAAATGAAAAAGTGAGGTTGAAAAGTAATGATGTGACGGGAGAATGGGGGGGGGGGGGGGTGGGCATGGAATAGAATTTATCATACTGAAAATGATTTAGTCCTGCAAATGAGTTCTTTGCAGCAGTTGTCAGAATCAGGAGTGACAGAGGCAGCACTACTGGGTGGGGCTGCAGGACCAGAGAACCTCAACAGCCCAATCCCACAGGAGTTGCAGATAAGAACAAACTGCTGTTACAAGGTCTAATAACTACTCCCTTTCCCTCTATAAAAAAAAAAATAATCATGTTTTTATTCAGTTGGGTAAACATTTACTAGAATAAGAATCGTTCTGCCTGAACAGAGAAGGGGAAAAGGGGAAAAAATGCCCCAAATCAGAGCTGTATGTTTTTACACAGTATTAGACAAGGAGAATATATGAAAACATATTTAAATTTTGATTTGTACCTGAAAGAACATCTCATTCTCTGAGGTAGCAGAGTGCAGCACAGAGAACACTTACCCACACCAACTAATCAACTACTCTGAATGACTTCTTCTGAGTAAGAGCACCAGCAGGCTCTTTTTATTAAAATTCTGACATGTTGTTTTGTTTTTTTTTTTTCTAGCCGAAGTTTTCTCAGTTATTTGCACCTGAAATCACAATGCTCCTTTGCAGACCTAAGACAAGCTTTCTTCTGTCACCATGATATTTTACGAAAATCCCTTTGCCAGGATTCTTTCTCCTGAGAAGCTGAGAAACCTCAGAGGAAAAGAAAAACAATAATTAGCTGCTGCTGTGGAATGCAACAGGTGCATCTTTGATTGGTCCATATGAGTTGTTTCTACTTAATGACCAATGACAGTCCAGCTGTGACAGACTCTCTGGTCAGTCATGAGTTTTTATTATTCATTCCATTATATTCCTTTCTAGCCTTCTGATGAATCCTTTCTCTCTATTCTTTTAGTATAGCATTTTTAATATAATATGTATCATAATATAATAAATCAGCCTTCTGAAACATGGAGTCAAGATTCTCGTCTCTTCCCTTGTCGGGATTGCCTGCCAAAATCCCACATTCTTCTGACAAGTCAGGAGTCCCTTTTTCATGCTTATAAACCATCCACTGCTCTTTAGCTTTAGAGGAACAACATCAGCAAAAATATTGCCAGAAAGAACTGCACCCAGGTGCAATTCTAAACATCACAGCTCAAAGCATATTGAGGATGTGCCAGGGCTAAAACCAAGCTACAGGACCACCAGGATAAGTGGCTGCATGCAGAGTGACCAAATTCAACACTTGTAGCAGCAACTATCCAGGAAATTGAGTGACATATAAATAAGCACATATATCTGTGTTCTTTAGGGTGATGTCACTTCTACTACATGTGTGCAAGCATATGGTCTGGCAATTAGTGATGCTTGTAAGTATTGTGACACTACTCTGGGCAGGGGCTAGTCCTTGATATTGCTGAAGTCTTAAGTAATTTTGCCTAATAAATTTAATGAAGTATATGCTACTAGCTGGATATCGATCTCTTCCTTTTCATCACAATATATATAAATTCATCACCAGAAAAAATCACTAAGCTCAATTTTTGCACTTTTTCTCCTCTAATCCTCCTTATTAGCCTGATCTCTGGAGGTGGCATAGCCACTCATAAAGCAAATTGTGTCTGTAAGGGAGATTATCGCATGCTTCACAGAAACATGTGCTCTGTGTCCTTGAGAGCAAAGGATCATTTGGTATCAAAGTGCAGGAAAACTATGAAGGGAGTAAAGTAATGAAGCAATGACAAGCCCATCAGGAACATATTCTAAACAGCGAGCAGCCCCATTAAAGCCACTGGTTAACTTTTCACAGGTTTAAGGCTGTTACAAGTGCTAACAGCAATTACGCGCCTCATATTTTTAGATTAAGGGAGTTGGTTGAACTTGAGACTTCCGGCAGCTTTCTCTACATCTGACTGAAAGCACAGAAGAGGTTCCCAGAGGATAGACTGGAGGAAAGGCAGAAAAAAATTAGGAATTTGGGGATTCCTTAAAGCATCAGCCTGGAGCAGCCACAGGCCACACTGCTTTTACTTAAACAGGAGCTGGACACACACCCAGGACCACCCCAGGCCTGTGGGACTAGCTGTCTGCAATTTTTACAGGTGAATACTGAATATATAACTGAAAGACTGATGTTTGGAGACACCCTGTATCTAGAAATCCAGCTATCTATAAGCAGTAGAAGAAAAATGAGGTTTCCCCTCTCCATGACCAGCTTCCCCGCATTGAACTGCAGTCTTGAGGTGCATCACTGGAGGAACATTAGCCTTCTCTTTGACCACAGCCCTTTGCCAGTCCTTCTGCAGCCTCTTTGCATAGAAAAGCATCCAAATAGCATCCCCTTGCATCTGACCAGGATAAATAAGCTGGTTTAAGGCAGGAGCAGAGCAGTGTGTCCTTGTGAGGAGTGTCTGGCTTGGTTACCAATAGCCCTGCTCATGTCAGTCAAGAGAGTCTGGGCACAGGTTCCCCTTCCTGAGAGTCCCTCCAGCAGAAACACGTTAATTAGTGTACTTAAAAGTTAGTAAAATCTTCCACAGCTGGGAAAGTAGGATAGCAGAGGCCTCACTTGTTCATTCATTTGTCATATGTGCTTCACCTTCATTTGTTCTTGGCAATGTTTTGCATAAGAACACACAGGTTTTCCAGCTGAAAACATGCTGGAAAATGTTGGGATTACTCTATGCAAGTAAAATACCAAATCAGCTACACCTGCTTCAGGGCTTCCCATCCTTTCAGAGCTCAAACACCCAATCATTTATTATTCTATTTGGAAAATCTTGCATGGTATTCATACTTCCTCCCTCTGGGGGAAATCAGCATACGGCAAATGCAGGACTAGAGCAGTAAACATATTCAAGTGAAGTCCTGTTCTACTGGTTTAATTGCTTTGAGGTAAAGCCATGATTTGATGGAGGATCTATTTGCTGGAGGATATGTTCAAACAAATCAGTGAGTTACTATGGCTAATTTTAATTCCAAGTTCCAGAGGTATCATTTAGCTTCTTTCTGGATAGAGGGAGGGGAGTATGGAACACACTGCACAGCTCTGTGTGAATTGTAATGAGATACTTGTTTACTACCACATCCCAAGTTCAGAGAAGCAATATAGCATTAATAAATTATTTTAGCAACAGGTCCAATGATGGATGCATGCTATTGAACACTTTTTTCAAATTATTGTTTTAGTCTTGCAGCCTGCAGAAATCATTGCAGGTGAAAATCCTCTTAGACAGTTTCTTCTTGTTTCTTCTTTTTGCCAGTTGCTGGGTGATCTTTCTACTCTTGTGTACATCACAGACTCTAATTATCACACCTAACCCTCAGATCACTGGAATTCACTTCATTGACTGGGAACAACAACTGACACTGCCATATCCAGTCTTTTTTTAAACATATCTAGTGATGGTGATTCCACCACATCCCTGGGCAGATGATTCCAGCTCCCAATCACTCCTTCAGGGAAAAGTTTTTTCCTGACAATTAACCTAAACTTCCACTGACGCAGCTTAGGTGTCCTCTTGTTCTGTCAGTGCCTGCCTGAGAGAAGAGACCAACCCCACCTGACTTCAACTACATTTGTAGAGAGGGAGTTGTAGAGAGGGATAAGGAAAACCTGAGGTTTTCCTGAGGAAACCCCAGATTGGAGTAGATTCTGACCGTGTGAAGCAGAGAATCCTGTGCCAGAATGTGGAACTTCTTGGAGAGACTGTGGAGATCCAGCAATCTAGCACCACCCAGAATGTTACCTTGGAGAACCCCAGGTGAGGGGAAGGTGGAGGAGGACCCCTGGGAGTGCAGGGGAGAAGATTTGGGTGGGGTCATCATTCCACGGTGGCAACATCTCCCAGGGTTTGGTCCATCTCCTGCTGGTCTCCCAATGCTCCCACTGTCTCCCAGTAGTCCCACCACTATTTCCTGTTGGTTCCAGCACCTCCCAGTGGTGGGGAGACTGTTTCCTACTGGTTCCACCACCTAGCACTTGTTCCACCACAATCTCCCAGCAGTCTCACCATCCTCCCCTGATCCCACCTGTTATGTTTGCCCAATTATCCTAATCAAAAAACCAAACAAAATTAAATGTAGCAGCATTTTTAACGAAGTAGCTTAATATATATAAAATTGAATACACTCAAAATATTAACAATATAATTTGGTTAAAATAAGTGATAACTTGGTTCTTATAATAGCGCATAAGCAAACAAAATAAAAAAATAACCATGTGGAGTACGCGCAGGGTACGGAGTGCAGGGCTTTTGGACCCCTGCCATCTCAGGTACCAGCTTGCCAAGCTAAAATTTCTTTTTTATACTGTATGTCATCACCATCTCCTCCTATTTTCGATTCATCACACTTGTATCTCCACCCTCATCGTCATCTTCATTACGCATGCTCCACCATTCTTTTAGGTGGTTGCACCACTATTTGGGGGTCATCTGAAGAAGGCCTTCTCTTCTTCCTCAGGTGTCCTTTACTTCACCTTTTGAATTACACATGTGCACTAAGCTGGCATAGTATAAGCCAAAGCTAATATAATATAAGCCAATATTATGTTCTGATGTTAAAGCAATAAATCTCATATAATTAACATTTTTCTGGCATCCCACCAACTTTTCTTCTCTTCCAGATAAATTTAGTAATAGTTATCTCTTGCTTCTTCCTGTTCTGAACATCTGCAGGAGAAGGGGGGAAACCCTCCTTTTTTTTTTTTTTTTTTGGCATTTACCTTTTAACTGTTTTATTGTTTCCAAATATTAATTACTGTATCAATATTGATTACTGTTTCAATTTTGTCAGCACAAATCACACCTATTTATCACACCACCCCTCCATTTCTCCTCCCCAGGACCTACTTTTACACCAGCCACAGCCCCCGCAGCCCTTCCATGCCCCTGTCTCCTCCAATTCCTGCCAGTTCTCCAGGCCCCCATTTTGTGGCTGTGTGAGAGTCCTGGTCTACAAGGCCATGACCTTCACCATGGTCATCTTCTGTGGGGGGATAGAATATAAGAAAATAAAGATAGCGTAGAAAGTAATCTTACCCCTAAGGAGTTGCTGCTGGGCCAATTACCAAAGATTAGGAACAGGCCTGACTAAAAGAGTGGGTTGGCTAGTTGAGAAGGGAACTGGAGTCAGTTGGCTACTGTGTGAAGAAGAAAGAGTCAGTGCTCAGAGGAGCGGCTCACAAGAAAACACCCTGAAGGTATGAAACTTTTGTGATAAGGAGACAACAGTATGGAACTTTTACAATAAGATGACAACAATCTTCTTCTCCAACCCCCTGGACCACAACCTGTTTCCCATGGAGCTGGGCCTGGAGTTTATCCTGCTTAAAGCTCACCTGGGCAAGTTGGAGGAC
Organism: Motacilla alba alba; assembly: GCF_015832195.1. NCBI lineage: Eukaryota > Metazoa > Chordata > Aves > Passeriformes > Motacillidae > Motacilla > Motacilla alba. The sequence continues at coordinate 6,198,442 of NC_052033.1, read as the reverse complement.
ACCTTCACTCACATGTCCCAGAGGGGGACTCCCCTGCTGACCAGCACGATAACTGCCACCATGTCACCCTGGACACCTGCCAGGAGCCCATCTGGATGAGTGTTGGCCATGTCAAGGTAACAGCCACTATGTCCAACACACAGATGTCCATTGTCAGGGTGGCTCTGCAGGAACGGAAGTACTCAGGGAAAGAAGCCGGAGAGAGACTGCCATCCTATGTGACACCAAAAGGGTTAATGTAATTTTTACTGTGCCTGTGAACTTTCAGCAGAGAAACTAGGCATGTAAAATTGTTTTTCCAGCAAGGACAGTTGGAAGATAAGAAGAAGATATCTGGCTCAAGAATGTAGTAATAGACAAAACAAAAGATTGAATCTGGGAACTTGGGGTGGGTTTAATGGTAATGGGTAAATTGTGATGTGCACTCACTTGTAAAATAGTCTGTGCACAAATGACTAGAGGTATCCTTCATGCAACCTCACGCTTGAATAAATTAAGACCTCTTTAAAACAAATTAGTGTAAGGAGTCTTATTCCGGTATTTTGGAGAGCCAGGTAGATCTCCACACAGCGTTACTGGTAAGGGGGGTTTGAGTCCCTGCAAACAGGGTTTGAGTCCCTGGCTAAGCTTATCATGGGGAGATTTGAGTTGCTGACCTCAGCAGGTCAGAGTTTTCCCTGTCCGGGGTTCAAGTCCCCAAGAAGTATTAGGGGTTCAGCTCTCCTAGAAGGTGTTAGAGGTTGTCTCCAGGAGGTATCGGAAATCATTGTATCAAGCTAAACTCCTAGTTTAAAGAAAAATCATTGTTCCACTGTCTCATAGCACAGGCTGCCACCATCTTGAGTTGGGCAGAGGAATGAAGAAAGAAAAAAAACCCGGTCTCAATTTACAATTAAACCCAGCCCCGGCCTCATCTGGAGCTGATTTTGTGGTGCAGTTTGGTTAATTCCTTTGTATTCTTTGCATTCTTCTTGAACTCTAAGAGTGTATTCATGTGAGTGTTGTGTTGATTTGAGTTTTCCAGCATATCAACATGGGGATGCCTGTGATATAAAAATTCATTTGCTGAGACAGTGTTGGAGTATGATTGAGTGTTTGCTGGGGTTTTGGAGTTGCTTTAGTTTTGTGTGCATGGCTGAGATCACATTTGTGCACTTGAAGCACCCTCTTGTGTCAGTTTTAGTGATTGCCGATGTAGCAGTCTTTCTCTTCCCCATTCCCCTTTCCGTTACAAACCTGGAGATACCGTTATAACTTTCAGAGATAATAGCTTGTATATTTGTAACTATTGAAAATGGGACCGGTTTCTTCTAAAACTAAAGGGAGACATTTCAATTCTTCTTCGAAATGTTTATTGAAAAACTGGAAACAGATTGGAGGAGACCCACCAAGTAAACTGAGACTAATCCAATATTGTCATCAGTGGTGGCCAGTATACCAGCTAAAATTCCAGGCTATGTGCCCAGAGAATAGTACCTTAGTTTAGGGAGGGAGAGAGGGAAATGGAATTAATTGCCTTATGTGGATTTATTCTTTTATTTGGAAAACCATCTGAAACTGCAAAAGGAGTGGCCAGTGTTAGGGTGAACCTGGGGTAAACAGAAAGTCTCTCATGGCCTGGTAATGGTAAAAGTACCTACCATTCTCTTCCAATTGATCTTGAGGCATGGGTGAGATGCTTCGCCTCTTCTTTATAGAGAAGGTCTGGAGAGACTACCTAAAATATTAGAAACCATTCTCAAGACCCAGACTGACTGTATATACAGATTCTGCTAGATAATCTAGTCAATTCTACAGAAAAAGAAACAGTACTCCAAACTACTAGGAAGGAGATGAACAGTACAGACACAGAGGGCAGGCTACCAGGAACTCCTGAAGAGCACTTTCCCTCCCTAGACCCCCATTGGGACCCCAATACCAGGGAAGGGAAGGATTTCCTGGGATAATATCAAAAATTGGTATTATTTGGCTTTAAACACGCAGTGCCAAGGCAAATCAATGGTTCTAAACTTTATGAGGTGAAATAAGAACCTCATGAGACTCTAACTGCATCTGCAGAATGCCTAAGGGCAACTTCCAGGATATACACCAATATTGATCAAAAAAAAAAACATGGGAAGGAAAAGAAACAAAAATAAACAGGCCAAACTCACAGAGCAACAGTATCTCTAGTCAGAGAAACCAACTGTCCAGCCAGCCAAGATGCTTGCCGAGAAGGAAGCAGCTGCCCCTCACTCTGCCCCTAGCTCTCGCTGGAAACCCTGGTCTGGCTCTCACTCATCCTGATGATCCCAAAGTCTGGGGGACTCGGGGGGTCGGGTCAGTGACCACCCCAGACACAAAACAAACAAACAAAAAAAATTGTATGAGATAAAAAAAAAACATCCGAAGACAGTAATTTTTCAGGAAAATTCACAATACACAAGAAGTACTTTTTCATACTATCACAAAAGAAAATTTATTTCCCTTGACAATGTAAAATTTTCCTCAAAAAACTTTTCATTCTGATGCATAATTTAGAAAGCTGACCACTATGATAGATTTGCCCTCTCCTTCAGTACTTTTGTTCAGAAGACACAAATCAGCAGCCTGATTACAATGTGATTCAATCACAGTATTGACCTTTGAAATGCAGAGTAAACTACTCATCATCATCAGAAAACTGCATTATTGCTAGCGGCTCAGTGTCAGGCTCAGCAGCAGCAAGGCCTGTAGAGAAGAAGGGAAGGAATTTGCCTTCCTGTATGCTGCCATCAGCAATGCTCAAAGTGTACAATGCTACTGCCTTAAAGACATCATAAAAAGAAACCTTCTTGGCTGGGATGTCCAAGAAGATCCCAATCTTTGACAAATAGCCAGTCACAGTCAGACAGGTCCAAGGATTCGTGCAGGCCAAATAATCTTGCCCATCTACATATGCAATAACCCAGAAGCCATTCTCAGGACACAGAGTCAAAGTCCCTTTGCGAGTCACAGATTCACAGGCAATACCCAAGGCCCAGTTTCTTCTTGTCCCAACATTTACTTCCCAATAGTGTTTCCCAGAAGTGTATCCTTCCTTTGCCAACACAAACAGATGGGAATCAAATCTCTTCTCATTTCTGAGCAAGAATCTGATGACACCAGTATCTTTCACTGTCCTCCCATCTGCAGAGATTTCCAATCTGGGATGAGCTGTGTCAGCATCCAGGATGACATCTCCTGCAATGGTCAAGTCAGGCCATGAGGAGCAGAAAACACAAGATCTGTTTTTCTGAGCCTTTCCCTTCTCTGTCTTTATCCCCCCCTCATTTGTCCTTCCCCCCCTCCATGCTCAGGTGCACTCAGCAGCGTCTTTTCTTAGGACACCTCAAGCTTCTCCCTCCCCTCCTGCCATGTCCCTTTCTGCCAGAGAGAGTGGCAGCCAGCACACACCAAATGCCAGGCACTCCTCCAGTGCTCCTGGGACTGCAGCAGGCAGCTCCAAGGAGGAGGCTGTGCTGCTCAACCTTCTCTTCCTCCATCTCTGCATTGCTGGCGGGGGGTGGCCTGGGGAAAAGGACCAGGAGCTGGCAGCAGCTGGAATTAGGTTTGGCTGCCAGCAGCTATAATTAGGTTTGGATTAACTCCTTGTCAAAGTCTGAAGATGATTTTCAAGTTTTAAGCACTTTTTTCCTCAGTAACAGAAGACCACCAGTGTATGATACTGCTTGCACATGGATTAGAGTGGAAGAGTGGTCTGCACTGCCACAAGGATAAGGGAATATTTCTTGCCTCAGCTTTCTACACGCATCAAGGGATGGGAAGAACGCCTGGTAGGACTCAAGCAAGGTGCAATGTCACAAACTGAGGTCCTCTAGCTCAATTCTGAAAGAAGAGATTGAAAGAAGGAGCTGCTCCTGCTGTGGAGCAAGATCAGCTCAAGACACTTTTCCTGAAAGGCCCAAGAGCCAAATCAGAAGTGGGAGCTGGAGCTGCAGTGGCCAGTGCAAGCCAGCTGTGCCTGTTCCCCATAGCTGAGAGGGCTCTTGACAAACACAGGCAGGGCCTTGGGCAGGACATATCAGCAAAAAAAGTCATCCAACCACCCTTCCTTGAGTGTGTTCTTCTCCAAACAGCTATCTGAGGGGGTTGGGTGTGTTTTCCAGAGCTGCACTTGGGCTCCTGAGTACTCACTTCCTCATCTCACTTATGCTTACCTTTGTAGGACCGTAGGACTGGAAGGTCTGTGGGAAAGGAGAAAAGCAGGAAGTAAGTGCATTTGTCAAGGCTTGCTCTGGCAATGAAGCAAAATTGGCCAGCTGTCCCCTCTTGGTGACAATGAGGCCACTCTCATGCTCCCCGACACTGACAGTATGGTCAGACACAAGGCTCTTAGTGCTGCTGGGGTGCTGACAGCACAATCAAATAGAATGGGATTGAGGATATCTCTTACATGACACCCAGCTCTCTCTCCTTCATGACACTGATGCCATGCCCATGCACTCCTACTCCCCCACCACACACATGCACTGTTCTCTTAATCAGTTCTACTCTCATTTCATCAAAGACTCACACAGAAAACAGTACTTCAGGGTGTGTGATAATTGTTTTTTCCCAGACATGGGGCACCTGGCTCCAACTTGCTTCCTGTGAGGACCGAGGAGAACTAAAACATGCTGTGAGATGATTTCAGCCTCTCATTCATTTTCAGATGGGAAAGAGAGGCCAGAGGAATGGCCAGACCCTAAACTAAAAAGGAGATGGGCTTTCACAGAGAAAGACTTGCCAGGAAGCAAAGGTGACTTTCCTGCACTGGTTACCCCTAGAGACCCTTGTCAAAGTGATCGAGCACTGCTGGGCCAGGGGGAAGAGGAGCAGAGCTTGCCCAAGGCCTGATCCCCAACCTTTCATCTGGGACTCTCCCACTCATGGTGGTCCTTCCCTCACTGAGGTGTCCAACTCTCAGTGTTCTGGCACACCTGGGCTCTGGAAAAAGGAGAACAAAGACCCTCCCAGCTCAATAGAAGTGGTTTGGATGGATTGACTGCTTGGAGAGCTGGGAAAAGAGCACAGGTCCTCTGAGCTTTCCCAAAGGCTTGGGAAAGGCCTCATGGGCAGGGTGGAGGGTTGAGATCAGCCCCCTACATCTCTCCAAACAGCAGCTATGGGCTGTGGGAGACAACAGTGTCTGTTAAGAGGAAGATAAGTGAGGAAAGCAAGAAGACAATACTAAGGCATGGAGGTGGCCTCCTTTACCACATACTGGGTCATAGAGAGCCCACAATACACATTCAAGGACAAGGTAATGAAGAGGAACCTTGACTACCTGCAATCATCATCTTAGTGTTCAGGTGTCTTCACAGGTGGGGACACAAAAGCTACTTGCCAAGAAAATCTGTCCCGCTCCATTTGCTTTGAGGAGCTATGTACAAGAAGCTCACAGGACAATTTGCCTGTAAAGCAGCTTTTGCCTTCAGAGAAATGAAGTTCTGCTGGAAAAGGCCTTGCTCACCTAAGTCATATTTTGTGGACCCCAGTGTGGTCTGCAAAGTTTTTTCCAGAGTTTGTATTTCTTGGGAGAGCTGCTGGATGTCCATCAGCCGTATGGATTCCAAGACCCTTGCAGTATTTTCCTTCACTCTCCTTCCTGTAAGAGAAGACTGATGTCAGTGGGACAGTGGTTTTTCCTCACCTGAGATGAGGTACGATACCACAAATTACAGTGGACCTTTCTTCTTAGAAAGGACCAAAAAGACGCTGTGCTTTCACTCCCTCCAAATGTAATGGAGAGAAAACAAACCATTACTGACTCTCAGTGCCATTTCACCATCAAAGGTGTTCCACTGTTATGGGACAAAAGAGCTGATCCCAAGGAAGTTCTGCCCCATGCACTCACTTGGAGGAGGCAAAAAACTAGCTCACAGGAACATTTGCCTGTAAAGCAGCTTTTGCCTTTTGAGAGATGAAGGCCTGCTAGGGAATGGCCTAGCTTACCTAGTTCATTCTTCATGTCTGCTCTTATCATTTGCAGGTCACACTGTGTGGACCCCTCCATGTTCTGGAATGCTTCCTGCAGAGTTTGCATTTGTTGGGAGAGCTGCAGAAGGTCCTTCTTCCACATGGATTCCATGGTCCTTGTATTTGCCTCCACTGTCCTTGCTGTGAAGTAAGAACCATCTCACTGGAACAGTCTCATAGCTTTCCCAAGGGGGAGACCAGCAACCTGAAATCACAATGCCTGAAAGCTCTGATTTAAATTCCCTGCCAGAGCAGCTCTCCTTAGGACTCTCCCACTCTCTGTGGACCTCCCTAAAGGCCTGACCAAGGCGTGCTGGGCAGCACTGAAGGCAGCACTGACCCCAGTCCATCTCTCCAGACAGCATCTGTGGGCCCTGAGAAACAATGCTCTTTGTCATGAGGAAGGTCTGGTGGGACATCCCCTGCCTGTCCCTCAGACCCCATTGTGGTCTCAGAAATGTTCACTAGGCTTTAGCCTTGGTCAGTGGCTCCCAAAATTGGACATGGACCCTGCGCCTGCCCAGGAGAAGGTCACTGGACATTTGGCAGAGAGTGCTGGGTGCTGCCAGTGTCCTCCCCTGCCCCCACCTCATGCACTGGCCATGGACATGCCCCTGAGCCAAGCAGGTGAGCATGGGGTGGGGCTTGTCATGGGTTCTTCAACTTGGAGGTGTTTCAGTGTCACGGAGCACAAAAGCTAGTTTGCCATGTAAGGACTCTTCCTCCTTCAACCACTTTGAGGAGCTGTGGAAAATGAGTTCACAGGACTGTTTGCCTGTAGAACAGCTTTTTCCTTCAGAGAGATGAAAGCCTGCTGGAGAATGGCCTAGTTTACCTAGGTGATGCTGCAAGTCTGTTCTGATCATCTGAAGGTCATGCTGTGTGGTCTCATATCTGTTCTGGAAATTTTCCTGCAGAATTTGTATTTGTTGGGAGGCTTCATGGTGATCCTTCTCCAGCCTGGATTCTAAGGTGCTTGTTTTTGCCTCCACTGTCCCTCCTGAGAAGAAAGAACATTTTCATTGGGACAAAATCATGGTTTTATTGAGGGAGAGACCATTGATATGTAATGATGATGCCCAAAAGCTCAGATATAAAATCCCTGTCAAGGCATCTCTTAGGGCTCTCTTAGGCTTCTCCCACTCCCTGCGGGTCTTCCTAATGGCTTGACCAAGGCCTCATGGGAAGGATGAATGGTAGGAATTATCCCACTCTATCTCTCCAGAGAATACTCTTGAGAGATAACACTCTCTGTTATGAGGATTGTGTGGGGTCACAGAGCACAAAAACTGTTTCCTGTGTAAGGGCTGTCTTTCTCCATCCCCCTTGAGGAGATGTGGCAGACAAGTTCACAGGACAGTTTGCTTGTAGGGCAGCTTTTGCCTTCAGAGGTATGAAGGCCTGTTGTGGAAATGCTTCTGCTCACCTAGTTTGTTCTCCAGGTCTGTTCTGATCATTTGAAGGTCACGCTGTATGGAAACCTTCATGTTCTGGAAAGTTTGCTTCAGAGTTTGAATTTGTTGGGAGAGATGCAGGAGGTCCTTCTGCCACATGTTTGCTATATTCCCTGTGACATTTGCCTCTACTGTCCTTCCTGCGAAAAAAGACTGGTGTCACTGGGACAAGGGTTTTTCTCCCTTGAGGTGAGGTCTTGTCCCACTAATGACACAAAGCTTTCCTCTTAAAAAGGAACAAAATGTTCTTTCACTCGCTTCTACAAGGGAGAGAAGAGGGACCTTGACCATCTCCAGTCGCCACCTCAGCATCAAAGGTATTCCAGATGACTGGGACATAAGAGCTGCTCCCAAGGAAGTTCTGCCCATTCTGACAAAAGGCAAAGGATTAACTCACAGGTCAGTTTACCTGTAGAGCCAGATTGACCTTCAGAGAGATGAAGGCGTGCTGGGGAATGGCTCTGCTCACCTAGTTCATCCTTCAGGTCTGTTCTGATCATCTGAAGGTCACGCTGTGTGTACAGCTGGTTGTTTTGAAAAGCTTTCTGCAGAGTTTGTACTTGTTGGGACACTTCATGGAGGTCCTTCTTCCACATGGATTCCAGAGTGTTTGTAGTATTTGCCTCTATTGTCAATCCTGTAAAGAAAGAACAGTGTCATTGGGACACTCTCATTCCTATAAAGAAAGAACAGTGTCATTGGGACACTCTCATTACCTTCTTGAGGGAGAGAGCAGTGTCCTGATTTAAATTCACTGCCAGAGTCTCTTCAGGTTTTCCCTTTGAGTATTCTTGATCAAGAAAGCTATTCCCCACATAAGGATTGTACTTCTCCATCTACTTTGAGAAGCTGTGGTGGGCAATCACACAGGACAGTTTGCCTGTAGAGCAGCTTTTGCCTCCAGGGAAAAGGCGGTCTGCTGGGGAATTGCCCTGCTCACAGTCCTGGTTTAGGGCAAATTTGGGAGAAAACCTCCAAAGGGAGCCCCTCCAGAAAGCAGACCCACACAGCCCCTCTCCCCAACTGGTTCGGGAAGGATTCCTCAGAGAGGAGTGGAAAGAACCTGTTTATTTAACAGGCAAAGCACCCCCTAGCACACAAAATGAACAATACTGGATGACAACACTCTTTCCCCGCTCTGAAAAAATATGACAAATTCAGAAAGTCTCTCCTGGGAATGGTTGCTCTGTTATCGATCCCTCCAGCCCTGGGAATAGCTGCTGCAAGCCACAAGGTACAAACTCTCGGTGTTTCCCAGGTTCAAGTCTGGAGCAGGCTTGAGTGGTTCCAAAAAAGGGAAAGGAAAAACAGTCCAGGGAAAAATTCAGACTGCTTAGCTAAACTAACTAACGAGCAGAAGCAAAAAAAAAAAAAAAAGCAAAGCAGGAGCAAAGCAGAAGCAAAAGCAAGAGCGAAGCAAAAAGCAAAGCAAAAAGCAAAAGCCGCACTATGTACTGCCCTGTCTCTGTGTCTCGCCAGCTGTTGAGGGAGCAGGATGATAACAAAACAAAACAAAACTTCACTCTTCAGATCCAGTCTTGAAGGCACAGAACATAATATCCAGCATAAACAGAACAGACGACTGGGGATACAAGCATCATAACGTCACCCTAGGACACACCTAGTTCATTCTCCAGGTCTGTTCTGAGGAGCTGAATATCACGCCGTGTGGACTTCTGCTCATTGTAGAAAGCTTCCTGCAGAGTCTGAATCTTTTGGTAGAGGTGCTGGTGGTTCTTCAGCCAAACAGTTTCCTGGCAGTCCACTCTCCTTCCTGTGAAAAAATACTGGTGTCACAGAGATAATGATTTTTTCCTCCCCTGAGGTCTTGTTCCACTAGTGACATAGTCCTTTCCTCCTAGAAAACACCAAGAAGACGCTGTTCTTTCACCACCTTCAAGGACAAGGGAGAGAAGAGGTACCTTGACCACCTCCAACTGCTATCTCAGCAATCAAAGGTGTTCCACTGGCATGGGACAAAAGAGCTGCTCCCAAAGAAATTCTGCACAAGGCACACACTACAAGGACTAACTCACAAGTCAGTTTGATTGTGGAGCAGTGTTTGCTTCCAAAAAGATAAAGGCCTGATGGGGAATGACCCTGCTTATTTGGGTTTTTTTCTTTTTTCTTTCTTTATGCAGGGAGTGCACAATAAATGAAATTCAGTTTCCTCATGTCCTGCCTATTTCTAATTTATACTCTCCAGACTTTCCTCAGACAATCCTTTCTAATTCAGAGGCCTTGGAAAAGAAGTCAGCCCTGAAAAACAAAGAAAGATGGGGACTTCACATTCTTATGGACCTGTAGGCACCATTAATGATCTCTTCCTTGGCTTTCAGATCCTCTTCCACCAAGAGTTTGCTCTGGGAAGGAGTCTTGGCCTCTCTTCTGGACCTGCACTCTTCCATGTGACATGGAAACTTTTTTCCATTACAGTTTTTACCTGTTGAAAGGAGTCTCAGCACCACTGTGAGCCCTTCTGAAAATGAGATTGACGCTCCTGTGCTGCTGGTGAGGAATATTGAAAGGAATCCCAATGCCTTCTCACTCTCCAATGGTCTGGCCACAAGGGAGAGCCCAGGCCATGCTACTTGCCAAGTGTTCATTGAGCAAAGAACATCCTCTGCCAGCATCCCAGCTGGAAAGAGAGGGAATGGGAGAAAAGCTGGCCTTAGATCCCAGGGAGGATAGGATCCAGAAGAGTCCAGGCTGTCCTGTCAGTGCTGGGAAAAGCTCACTTTTGGGGCAGCTCTGCACCCTGGGAACCTGGAGTCCTGAGCATCTGCATGGGGATGGGAAATATAACAAAGGACTTGTTGGAGGCCTGTGGAAGTGGGAATTTCTGGAGGGGCGATACTGTTTGATCTCACTGTGCTAGACCCTCATCCATCTTCTTGCTTGGCAGAGGTTTTTTTTCCCAGTATTGTAGGGGTATGTCCTGGCACTGATCCATCAGAGAAGGCTGATGGAAAGGCTTCTCTTTGTGTGAGCAGAAGTCACATTGAACCTCCTCTTAGTCATCTGTTGATAGTCTGACAAGAAAATTTGTATCATAGAAATGCAGAATTGCAGAGTCAAATCATCAAACAATGGTTTGGGTTTTAAGAGACCTTATAGATCTTCTCTTTCCACTCCACTGCCATCTCTTTCCAGCCTTCCACTAGACCACATTGCTCCAAGCCCCATCCAACCCAGCCTTGAACCCTTCCAGGGATGAGGCATCCATAGCTCCTACAGCAATCTGTGCCAGGGCCTCACCACCCTCACAGGGAAGATTTTCTTCCTATTATCTGATTTAAATCTACCCTCCTACAGCTCAAAATCAATTCCACCTTGTCCTAGTAATCTGTGCTGTTGTAATCAGTCCCTCTCCAGCCTTCTTTTAAGCTACCTTTAGCTACTGGAAAGATGTCAGAGACTGGGTAAGTTTAGTGTCTCGAGTCAATGCTTTTCTGTGTGTCTGAGTGTCTGTGTCTGTGTGTCTCTGTGTCTGTGTCTGTGTGTGCATGCCTGAGTGTCTGTGTCTGTGTGTCTCTGTGCATCTGTGCCCATATCTCTGTGTCTGTCTATGTGTTTGTGTGTGTCTGTCTTTGTGTGTGTCTATCTGTGTGTGTCTATGTGTCTGTGTCTGTTCATGTCTGTGTGTGTCATAGGCAATGAATATGGACCATTCTAGGTACAACAGGTGGGTGGTCCTGATGCAGCAAAACAACTGACAAGACACCAACCCTCCTGCTCTGGAAGACATCTGGGATAGATAGAACCCACAGTCATGGATAAAATGAACTCAGCAGACATCTTGGTGGGATGGCTATTGACTATGGAGATGATACCTATGTTTGTATACTTATGTATACTTATGTATATAAACATACTTCACATATATATGTGAATGTTTATGTATATATGTTGGAGGGTGTAGAACATTCAAATGAGTAGATGGTATAGATTAAGTGGTGGAAAATGTAAAATGTCCTGGTTCATGCCAGGAGAGGGTTAAGTTTGCAGTGGCTGGGAAAGGGGCATGACCAGGACCCTAATGTGATTTGTTACAAACTCACATCATTGGCATGGGGTTGGGGGAAGTGGAAAGGGACACTGTCTCTTCTGGGGAAAAGGGGTTCCTTCTGGTCAAGAAGAAAGGGCAGGGAGGGAAGTCATCCTGTATTTGTTTATTGTCATGGGATCTTTGATGTGGATTTTGTATATGAATGGCTCTCTCTTTTGTACACTTCCATTATTAATATTGTTCTTGTTATTGTTTTTTTTTCTTATCTCATACCTGATTCCAGTAAATTGTTCTTATCTAAAATCATGATCTTCTCCTTTTGTGCCTCCAGTTCTCAACTCCATCCTTTAGCAGCAGGAAGAGGGAAGGAATGGGGGACTGAGAGTATGGTGTGTCATTAGGGAGTCTCAGTGGGAGCAGTGAATTGGGGAGTTCCATTCCTAAACCACAACACAGATAGAAATGGAGATGAGAAGGCACAGAGCTTGAGAGAGGGAACTGGTGTGAGGTCAGTACAGCTTTTGGGGAGTGGTCAGTCCTGCCTTGCCATGAGGAATGAGGTGCTGGTGTGGGCCCTTGGCCATGACACTCTGCCACAGGTTCCCAAGGCTTGGCAGGGAAGCTCCAGCTGCTCCAGCTCCCATCAAGGAAGGAAAACCAAATCCACAAAAGCCCCCCTGGGAGGGCTGAGCATGGCTGTGCCCTCAGACACCACAGAGCTGGAACATCTGGCACTGGACTGGGGAAATGAGACCTCTCCCCAGCCATGGCTGCAGAGGCAGAGACCTCTGGACAAGCCCTTGCCAAGGTGGGAGGCACCACTGACACTTCTAGGAAAAAAGGTCCACATCTGATGAATGCGCTCCACTGGAAACATTGGGAAGAATGAGACCAGTGGAGGCAGAGGAAGGGACCCTTCTAATTCATCCCAGGAAAAGTACCCCAATCCCATCCTCCTTCCCTCTCTTGCCTGTAGATGCCATGGTCCACCCAAGCTCTCAACTGCATGTGGAGGCATCTGCCCCCTGCCTCTGGATGATAAATGGCAAAATTCTACCTGCAGGAGAACTCAGAATTTGAGCTGAGTGGAAGCTAATGCAGCTGTGAACCAGAAGTAGACTCTACATGGTATTTCATCCTATTTGTCAGAGAGTAGTCTTACAAGAGACTGAGAAATTACATCCTGCAGCCTCACTTCTAAGAACATGAGGTCCTGTGAATGAAGAGGCCTTACCTCGAAATACCAGAACAGCACCAGCAGCCAATGTGAGAAGGAATAAAGGGAGCTGTATCCAGGAGGCAGGGACCCACTGAGATGCACCTGGAAAAACAGAACCTTTGGGGGAAAAAAAAGTCCAAAATTCCTTTGGGAAAAAAAAACCCACCCAAAGAGATTTTGTGGAGATAAATGGAGAAATAGTCACAGTCCTACACAGGTGGTCAGAGCCTGCCTTCCCCCGGGATGTGCACATCCCTAGGGGCAAGAGGGATCCTACTCAATTCACACTGCAACCTGTCCTGCCTGCAGTGCCCCGTGGAAATCTGGGATGGGTCTGGCTGGACTGGAGAGCTGTTGCCTTCCCTGCCACTGGAAAGGGCCTCACAGGGCTCCTGAGTCAGTGAGCTTCCAGCAAAGACTTCTGGGGACAATGGAACTCACCTGAGATGTACACAGTAGATTTCTTCTCCACCTGCACCTAGGGGTTGAGGATTTGACAGGTGACTTTCCCCACTTGCTCTCCTGTAACTGTGACTTGGCTACACACACTGAAGAAATTCTCACTGTCCTGGTTACTTTCAGTGTCTGCAGAGAGCCCCTGCCCATCCTCAGTTACCCACTGGACAACAGGTTCTGAAAACCATCTGTGTGATCTGCAGCCAAGCTCTAGCCCTCACCCTTGGGGACCCTGAATTTCAATGAACATTTCACCAGTACTTTAAAGGCAAGAGAGTTTATTAGTGGAAGAAGTTTGTCTCCTTGAAAGCAGCTTTTCCTTTGTTTCACAGGTCTTTCTTAACCCAGAGTTTCCTGCCAGTTTCTGTCAGTCTTTCACATAACCTTTACAGTGGTCTTTCTGTCATCCGGAACTTCATCTGCCATAAATGACAAATTTCCTTTGGTTTAAAAAGAGCTACGGTGTGGGATGGATTTGCTTCTCAGCTCCCCATTATTTCATGCAGCAGGCAGGGAGAAGGTGTGTGGTTTGTATTCTTCTTTTGGAATGATTCTGTAGGACCCCCATCCAGTTTTGAGGACTGATAAAGCGGGACACAGGACAGTAAAGCTCAGGCACCTCCCCATTCCTCCCCATTCCATACAGGTGGGCACAGATGGTCACTGACAGGAACTGCGCCAAAACTTCACCAGTGTGATGAGGTGGGATGCACCACACACAGTTCAGAGTCACACTCCTGGTCGAAGATAGATTTCATAGGAATTTGTCTTGTGTAATAGTAGAAAATGGGTGCTGTCTTGAAGCTTTTTCTCTCTCCTCTCCCAAAAGCATCTCTAAACCCCTTTGGATGAGGGGATTTAGATTCAATCTTAGGAAGAAATTCTTCACTACAAGTGAGGCACTGGCACAGCTCGCTCAGAGCAGCTGTGGATGTCCCATCTCTGGAAGTATTCAAGGTCAGGTTGGACAGCATTTGCTCCTGCCCATGGCTGGGAAGTTCAAATGAGAAATTCTTTAAGGTCCCTTCCAACTCATGCCATTGCATGATTCTAAGATTCCCTGATTCCATCATTCTATGCTCTTTTTCATCAGTGAATCAAGGTTGACCAGTTCCATCTGATGCTATCAATATTTGCACACAAATGATACTGACTGTCCAGCTGGAGGGAACTGGCAGCAGAGAATATCTCCTTAGCCCTTACCCCAGCTGAGAAGTCACAAGACAGAGGACCTCATTCCCATCAGTCCCACAGCCAGAGATGCTGAGCACTTGGATGTCTGTCAGGTGGCCTCACACCTCCCCAGCAGGGATTATTATAACTCGCCTGCCCCATATGGGTCAGAACAGGGCTCAGGCTTGACATGGAAGTTGCAGAACATCTTGACAGGTGGCCTATGCTGGGAGTGGGGAGGGGATGTGTTGGGTCATATAAGAGGGCATCAGCTGGAGGACAGTGCCATTTTGGAGAGCTCTTTTCCCTCTGTAAGAGCTTCCCCCCTTCCCCACCCAGCCCAGAAAGTCTCCAACCTGCAATGTTGAGCTTGGTGGTCATATCAACAATCCAATCTCTGGATATCACAGTGCAACTGTACATTCCTTCATCTGCTGGCTGGACGCTCTTCAGTGTCAGGGACACATTCCCAGTGTCAAATAAATCTCTTGGCACTGATGTCTGTCCACAGTATTTCTGCATTGGTTCACCCCCAAACTGCCCTTATATGTAGATGTCCTCTCTGTACCCATCTGTGATTTTTCTCCACTGCAACTGGAGGATTGTCCAGTGACTTTGTGGAAGAGATGGTGCAAGGAATGATTGTATCCTGACCGACAATTCCAACTACATTCTCAGGAGAGGTGAGCTCAAAATTGTCTGTGAGTGAGCATCTGGCTGAAATCAATCAGAAAATGTACTGGTGTGAAGGAAACAGGTCTAGGAGTCACAGTGAGGAACAATTGAAAGTAATAGACTAGAGGGAAAAAACAGGATGATATAAATTGTACAGGATGGGATTATTTTGGGAAAAAGGAAAAACATTAATGCATAAAAGCATGTCCAGAGCCATTTCATGCAGCTCCCCAGCTGGCCTTGCCCTTTCACAGCCCTGTGTCACCAGCAGCAAGGTGGCTGTGACAATGCCAACTGCCCATGCAGACAGGGAAATGCTCCTGGCACTGGGGCAGAGCTGGACAGGGCACAGCTGTCTTGGCTTAGGTCTCCCCTGGCTTCACCAGGGGAGAGAACCTCTGACTTCAAACAACTGAATTCCTCAAGACCAGAGGGGCAGGGCAGCTCTGGCTCTTGTGGAGTTAAAATCAGAGATGCTCAGGAGACCATGACCCTCAGCTCTAGGACTTCTGATCATCTGCAGACTGGAATCCCCCAGAAAGGAGAAGAACAGCTCATGGAAGCATTACCTGAGAAAGGGATAGCCAGAAGCAGTGCCAGAGCCAACACGAGCCACCTCTTCTGCTCCATCCCTGCAGACCAAGGGGTGGGATAATCCCGCAGCTGACCTGGACAGGCACAGAAGGGAAGTGAGAAAAGAAGGGAAATCCTGTCCAACCCCTTTGGATTTCTCTCCTGGCACTTGTCACCAGCTGAGACTCCTGAAGGTGCCAAATCTTGAACAGTTGAGATCAGAAATCAAGAAAACTTGTGCCTTTCCAGAGATCTCAATGACACTTGCAGCTTCTGGGAATTTCAGTCTAGCATGCTCTCAGGAAGCTGTGACAGGGAATGCAAGAGAAAATTCAACCCAGTCCCTACTTCCTGCTGTGAAATTTAATGGACACCTTAACACACCAGTATAAATCTTCAGTTTGGAATCACAGAATCACAGAATCTTTAGGTTGGAAAAGGCCTCTGAGATCACAGAGTCCAATCTTTGGTTTAAGACCACTTTGACAACTAGACTAGGCACTACATTCAGTCTTTTCTTGAGCACTTTGAGGATGTTGACTCTACTACCTCCCTGGGTAGCCTGTTCCAATGCCTGACCACCCCTTCAGTGAAGAAATTGTTCCTGACATCCAACCTGAACCTCCTCAGCGCAACTTAAGGCTTGAATTTCCTCTTGTCATTTTGGTAGTTTTCTAGGAGAAGAGACCAACCCCCAGCTTGCTGCAATTTTCTTTACGGTATAGAGAGTGATAAGGTCACTCCTTCTCTCACTGTGTTGAGTTTATGTGGGCAGGTTTTGGTAGCAGGGGGATTACAAGAGTGCCTTCTGTGAGAAGCTTCCAGAAGCTTCCCCCATGTCCAAGAAAACCTACACCAGCCAGCTCCAGGACAGACCCACTGCTGGCTAATGCTGAGCTCCGCACAGATTGTGGTGATGCCGCTGTGATAACATATTTTAAAAGGAAAATAAAGTTATTGTGCAGATGTAATTGAGACCAGAGAATAGTGAGGTGGGAACATGTGAGAAGAACAGCTCTGCAGACAGCCAGGTCAGTGCAAAAAGATGGGCAGGAGGTGCTCCAGATACCAGAGTGGAGATTCCCCTAAGAGTCCATGGGGAAGCCCATGGTGAGGCAGCTGTGCCCCTGCAGCCGATGGAGGGTACAGAGTGCAGAGATCTACCTGCAACCCTTGGAGGAACTCCACACTGGAGCAGGTGGATGCCCAAGAGAGGCTGTGACCCCATGGGAAGCCTGTGCTGGAGCAGAGTACTGGCAGAGACCTGCAGACCCAAGACGAGAAGAGCCAAGACCCAAGACGAGAAGAGCAGCTTTTCCGGTAGGGCTTGTGATCCTGTGGGCAACACACACTGGCATAGACTGTACCTGAAGAACAGACCCCATGAATGTGTGGCTCACGTTGCAACAGTTCACGGAGAACTGTTCCCTATGGGAAGGACACACACTGAAGAAGTCTGTGAAAAGTGTCTGCCATGGGAGGGACCCCACACTGGAGCGGAGGAAGGATTCTGACTACTCTCCCTGAGCAGAGTCACAATCAAGGTGTGATGAATTGACCATTACTTCCATTCCCCATCTCCCTGTGCCACTGTGGGGAAGAGGTAGAGCTGGAAAGGAGGGAAGAGTGGGGAGAAGGTGTTTTTAAGATTTATTTTACTTCTCATTGCCCTGCCCTGCTTTTTTTAAGTAACAAATTCTATTACTATCCCCAAATCTGTTTTGTTCTTGACAGTATTTGGTGAGTAATCTCTCCTGGTCCATAACTCATGAATCTTTCCCTATATTTTCTTTTCCCTGTTCAGCTGAAAAGGGCAATGATGGAGCAGCTTTGATGGGTACCTTGGTAGCATCCAGCCAAGGTCAACCCACTACACTAGGCTAAACAACCACAACTTCAGCCACTCCTCATCGGACATGTGCTCCAGACCCCTCACCAGATTCACTTCACTTCTCTCTGGACCCGCTCCAGCACCTCAATGTCTTTGATGGGCCTAGAATTTGACACAACACTTGAGGTGTGTCCTCCCTAGGGCCAAGTACAGTGGGTCAATCTCTACCCTAGTCCTGCTGCCACACTATTCCTTATACAGAGCAAGACAACAGAGGTCTTCTTGCCTACCTGGCCATGTGCTGGGCCATGTTCAGACACTGTTTACCAGTACCCCTGCTGTTTACCAGTATCTGCTCCTAGCCTGTAGTACTGCAGGAAGTATTGCGGCCAAACTGTAGGACAAAACTCATGGTCTTGTTGAACCTCATGCTGTTGGTCTTGGCCCACTGATGCAGCCTACGTCCCTCTGAAGAGGCTTTCCACCCTCCAACAGATCTATGCTCTCACCCAGCTTGGTGTCATCTACAAATTTACTGAGTGTACATTCAATGTCCTCATCAATGGAGATTTTAAACACGACTGATCCCTAGGGGAAACCACGGATGACCAGACATGCACTGGATGCAGCATCATTCCCACCACCCTCTGGGCCCTGCCTCCAATCAGCTCTTAACCCAGTGAAGATCCACCTATTTAAGCTGTGGGCTGTAGCTTCTCCAGGAAATGCTGTGGGAGACTGGGTTGAAGACTTTAATGGAGTCCAGATAGACCCATTCACAACCCTTCTTCATGCACCAGATGGGTCACTGTCCAAACCCAGGACATTCCTCTGACTGCTCAGGATGACTCGAGCCTTGGGCAGGGGGCTCTGACACTCTGGCATGCAGCCGAAGGCACCTGTGACTTTGATTTTGACCCATGGAACAAATTACTAACTCTGTATGAAGAATTACAAGTCACAAAAGTTTAAGTAGCATAATAATAGTTGTCACAGGATGAAAAGTAGAATTTTGGGGATTTTTAGAAAGGAGGTTCGAGGTCCCAAGATGGAGGGAATTGGGCGTGCCCTGTCCTTCTTTCCTCTTCCTAACCTCCATGACTTGGATGATGTTGGCACTTTTAGATTGGTTCAAAGTAGAAACTGATAGTCTAACACAGGTGATAGATATTGGAACATAAGTATAAATACAGTACATGTCGTTTTTAGTATAAAAGACAACACCAGCCTGGGAGGCGGGCAGTGTGCCTCTGGCTGACCTCCTGAACAGATCTCGGCAGGCCAGAAAATGAATGTAAGGGATAAGAAATAATAAACAACCTTGAGAACTGCAGCCAAAGAGTCCGGACTCCTTCTTCCACAGCTGGGCTGGGAAAAAAGACTTTCTAACGCATCTCGGGGTCATGCTGATAGCAGAGACTCCCAGAGGTCACCTGGTCATAAAAGGAGATCAAGTTGGCCAAGAAGGATCTGTCC
Source organism: Motacilla alba alba (assembly GCF_015832195.1). NCBI lineage: Eukaryota > Metazoa > Chordata > Aves > Passeriformes > Motacillidae > Motacilla > Motacilla alba. Next base: position 6,179,597 of record NC_052033.1, on the reverse strand, counting down.
GTCAGCCCAGGCTGGCTGGGCCTGATTCCCTAGTTGTCTTGTATGTGCTTTGTGATCACTTTTAAGATTATCTGTTCCATAACCTTGCCAGGCACTGAGATCAGGCTGACAGGCCTGGAGTTTCAGAACCTCTTTTCAGCCTTTCTTGAAGATAGGTGTCACATTGGCACCTACAGTCATCTGGGACCTCCCCCATGAGCCAGAAGTGATGATAAACAATACAGAGCAGCTTGGTAAGCTCTTCCACCAGCTCCCTCATCACCCCAGATGAATCCCATCTAAACACATAGATTTGTGGGAGTTTAAGTGGCTTAATAGGTCGCTATTTCCCCCTGGGTTACAGAGGGTCCATTCTGCTCCCTGTTCCTATCTACTAGCTCAGGTTTGTGCTGAGGATAAGAGGTCTTACTGTTAAAGAATGAGGCAAAGAAGGCATTAGGAACCTCATTCTTTTCTTCATTGTTGGTGATACTCTTTCCCCCCCATCCAATAAAGAATGAGATTTTCCTTGGTCTTCTTTGTGTTGTTTATATATTTATAAAACCACTTTTTATTATCTTTTACAAGCAGTGGCCACATTGAGTTCTGACTGAGCTTTTGCCTTTCTATTTTTCTTTCTATATGAGCTAATTACATCTTTGTATTCTTTCTAAGGTGCCTGCCCATTTTTCTAAAGGTCATACACCATCTTTTTTATTTTGACTTCTTGCAAAATCTCTCCATTCAGACATACCTGTCTCCTCCCCCACCATCTCATCTGTCAGCATGTAGGGACAGGTTGCTCCTACACCTTCAAGATTTCTTCATGAAAATATGTCCAGCCTTTCTGGAAGATTGAGTTGCAAGAGTGTCTCTGTCCATACACTGAAATGGGAGGAAAAGTAGGAAGAAAGAGTTTATGCCCTCCCATGCCCACCTTTGGAGGAAAGGGAATCCATGGCACTTGCTATCCTAAAGCTATCACCCTCTGGAAACAATTAGGCTGCAAAGTGACAGTGCATCAGCTCCAGAATAAACCCGAAATCATTTAGGGAGCTGCACCAGGGTTGACTTTGCTGCACTACACTAAAGATCCTGTCCTTCCCTGTCTCTGGCTCTAGCTCTCTCAGTGCATTTTCACATTTCCAGGATGTGCCTGACTTCAGCCCCCACAGCAGCACATTTGGTGTGATATCTTTATTAGTTTATTCATGTTCAACATTCCATGTTTAATGAGCAGTAAAGAAGGTGAAGCATCCTGATGACTTCCAAGCAGGAGTCATTCACCCTGCACTGCAGTGTGTGGATACTTCACAGAGAAGATGACCTACAGGCCTCACAGCAACATCTGATGTGACTAAATTGGAAGCTGTTAGAACAGGCATGGTGATGGATCAAGAGCAGTGACAGGGCAAGTTTCAATTTACATGGTTTTAGTCACAAATTCCCCCTTTTCACTTCCTAAGGAAAGACAGGGACTTACAGAGATATTTCTTGAAATTCATCATTGACCACTAAGATGAGGATTCATGTCCACTTTGATCTCCATAGCACAGGCTCTTCACTGGTTGCTCTGAGATCTATTTATGGTACATGGAGGTAAATGAGCACTGTGAGTTCGCTGTTCTTGTTTCAGCTGGGACAGAGGTGCTTTTTTCCCAAGTAGCTGGTCCAGGTCTGTGTTTTGGATTCAGTATGAGAACAATGTTGATAAGATTGTTGCTCCATTGTGCTCACCCCAGGTGAAGGATTTTTCAATGTCATTTGCTCTTCCAGCAAGCAGATGCATGAGAAGTGAGGAGGAAATACAGACATGACAGCTGACCCAAACTGGCCAGAGGAATATTCCAGACCATAGAACATCATACCCTTTATGTAAACTGTGGGAAGTTGGCTGGAAGGGGGCTTGTCGGTGCTCAAGTACAGGCTGTACATCAGTCAGTGGTTGGCAAGCAATTACTTCGGGCATCACTTCGGGTTTTGTTCCTCTCTCTCTTTCTCTCTATTTCTCTCTGTCTCTCTTTTGCCTCTCTTCTTTTCAACACATTTTTTTTATTGCCATTGCTTGTTTTATTTTGTTTCAAGCTCTTCTTATCTCAGCCAACAAGTTTTAGTTTTCCTAGGGGCTGTAGGGCACCAGGGAGTGAGTGAGCAACTCTGTGGTTCTTAGTGGCCATCTGGTGTTAAATCACCATCAAGTCCCATATCATTCATGAAGCCAAAGGTCTTGGACTGAGATGGCCACAGCCACTAACTACATGTCAATAAACCACATAGACAGATCAGGGTACTGAATATGAAACTGGCACAACATTTTAGAAACTTTCCTGTCAAATTCTGCTCTTTCTACTGCACAAGGGTTTTCATGGGCTTGAACATGCATTAAGTTCATGCTTTGCAGACAATTATGACAAGAGGCCATATGGAATTTTGTTGGAGGCATTCGTTTGGAGATCTAATATGGAAAAGAGTTTTATCTTGATTAGAGATATGGGAGCTGCTCCTCAGTCACTTAAAAAGAGGTCTCGGGCTGTTTTGGATATTATTAAGGTTGCGATACGAAAGTAGGTATTTGGGGCGGAGCAGATATGACACAGGACTTGTAGAAACCTGTTCCACTCTAGGTCAGTAGTTGAAGACTTAAAAATGGAAAATGTCACAAGACAAAAACATGTGACCCAGGAACTCCAGCCAGAGCATGCTGAGATCTTACATACCTTGTTTAGCGACACTGAAACTTCTTCTGCCAAATGTTACAGTCTTTTTGCATCCAACTTCTACAAAAATTTCCTGTTATCCAAGGAAGGCCCAAAAGAGACCTCACTATCTAAGAAGTCATCAGTTCCTTTAGAGGACAAAACTGCATTCCCAAACAAGTTGAATGCTTTTCCAAAGAAAACAAGGAAATGACAGAATAGACTAGGTTGGAAAAGACCTTTGAGATCATTGACTCCAACATATGACCCAAAACCACCTTGTCAGCTAGACCATGGTACCAAGTGCCACATCCAGTCTTTTCTTAAACATCTCCAGTGACAGTGACTCCACCACCTCCCTGGGCAGCCCAATGCCCAATCACCCTTTCTGTGAAGAATGTTTTCTTAGTGTCCAAACTAAACCTCCCCTGGGGCAGCTTAAGACTGTGTCCTCTTGTCCTACTGCTGGTTGCCTGGGAAAAGAGACCAACCCCCACCTGACTACAATAGTTGTAGAGTGTGATAAGGGCTCCCCTGAGCCTCTTCTACAGGCTAAACAACCCCAGCTCCCTCAACCGCTCCTCACAGGACTTGTGTTTCAGATACTTCACCAGCCTGTTGCCCTTCTCTGGACATGCTTAAACACCTCAACATTCTTTCTAAATTGAGTGGCCTAGAACTGGACACAGAACTTAAGGTGTGGCCTCACCTATGCCGAGTACAGGGGAAGAATCACTTCCCTCTTCCTGCTGGCCACACTGTTCCTGATCCAGGTCAGGATGCCATTGACCTTTTTGGCCATGTGGGCACACTGCTGATTCATGTTCAATCAGCTGTCGACCAGTACCCCCAGGTCCCTTTCTGCCTGGCTGCTGTCCAGCCACTCTGTCCCCAGCCTGTAGTGCTGCAGGAGGTTGTTGTGGCTGAAGTGCAAGACCCAGCACTTGATCTTATTGAGCCTCATATCGTATGATTTGGCCTATCTATCCAGCCTGTCTATGTCCCTCTGCTGAGGCCTCCTACCCTCCAGCAGATCAATACTCCTACACAGCTTGCTATTATCCATAAATTTGCTAATGGTAGACTCGATCCCCTCATCTAGATCATCAATAAAGATATTGAACAGGACTGGGACCAACATTGATCACTGAGGGATACCACAATGACTGGCCACAACTGGATGCAGCACCATCCTCATCACTTTCTGGGTCCACCAAGCCCTTAACCCAGCAAAGACGCATCTGTCCAAGCTGTGGGCTGCAGCTTTTCCAGAAGAATGCTATGGCAGATGATGTCAAAGGCTTTGCTGAAGTCCAGGTAGATACACCCACAACATTCCCTACATCCACCAGGCAGGCCACCTCTTAATAAAAGGAGATCAGGATCTGCCCCTCCTAAACCCATGCTGTCTGGGTCTGATCACCCTATAGATATCATACGATGGCACTCAGGGTGAGTGCACTCAGATGACACTGTTCTATAACCTTCCTGCCACTGAGGTAAGGCTAATGGGCCCAGAGTTTTCCAGATCCTCCTAAGACAGAGTAGAAATCTATTTCAGATATGGGTAAATTAAAACTTAAAGTCTGTAGCTTGCAAACATAGCCGTTTGGTCTGACTGCCTGTTCTCGCAAAAAAAACCTATGCTCGAAGAAACTGCTTCAGCTGAAGGACAGAGACAAGAGGGGGCCCCCTAGAGCTTTAAAACAGATGGAGAGGCTGTGGGAGACAGGGCAGGGTGACCCAGGAGTTCTTTCTATACTTTCTGATAAAAAAACTAGCAGCAAGGGTAACTAGCTACAAGTGTAACTAGCTACAAGTGTAAGGCGAAATCAGTAAAATGAATATGTATGAATCTATTGTGAAATTCCATGCATATAGATTAATAAGGGAAATAAAAAAGGGATCTGAAGTTCCCAGAGGCACACATGTCTTTTAAGGGAAGCAATCCCCACATGCGTCCAGCACTGTAATAAACATACCGGCTTTACAACTTATACTAAGTTGTGGAGTTTTTTTCTTTCCACAAACCACTCCTTCCAGCCCTTCTTGTGGACAGGCATCATATTGGCACCTCCAGTCCTCTGGGGCCTACCTTGTGAGCCAAGACTGATAAATGATGGAGAGTAGCTTTGCGAGCTCTTCTGCCAGGTCCCTCATCACTCTAGGATGAATCCCATCTGGTCCCATAGACTTGTGAGCATCTAAGTGGCTCAGCAGGTCTCTGATTGCTTCCTCCTAGATTACAGAGGGGCTATTCTGCTCCCCATTCCCATCTACTAGCTCAGGAAGCCAGCTGTCCTGAGGACAATATGTCTTATTGTTGAAAATTGAGCCAAAGAAGGTTTTAAGTATCATCTCCGGTAACCATATTCCCCTCCAAGTCCAATAAAGAATGGAGATTTTCCTTGCTCCTCCTTTTGCTAGTAAAGTATTTATAGATACGCTTTTTATTTTCCTTTATAGAAGTGGCCTGATTAAGTTCTAATTGATCTTTAGCCTCTCTAATTTTCTTTCTGCATGACCTAACAAGATCCTTAAGCACTTCCTGAGTTACCTCGCCCTCTTTTCAAAGACGATATGCCTTTTTTTCCCTCAGTTCCTTTAAAATCTCCCTACCCATCCAAGCCAGATATCTTCCACACACTCATAGAGACAGGTTGGTCCTGTGCCTTCAAGATTTCTTTCCTGAAGTATGTTCATCTTTCCTGGATGTCCTTTTTAGGGTCTTTTTCCCAAGGCGCTCTCCAAATCAGTCTCTTCAATAGGCTGAAGTCCACTCTCTGGAAGTCCAGAGTGGAAGTTTTGTTGATCCCCTTCCTTGTTTCACCAAATATTGAAAACTCTATGATTTCATGGTCACTGTACCCCAGACAGCCTCTGACCACCATGTCTCCCAACAGCCCTCCTCTGTTTGCAAACAGCAGGTCAAGTGTAATCCCTCCCCTGGTAGGCTCACTCACCAGCTGTGACAAGAAGTTCTCCTCCATACACTCTAAGAACCTCCTGGACTGCCACTTCTCTGCTGTGTTAAGTTCCCAGCAGACATCTTGCATGTTAAAGTCTCCCACAAGAACCAAGGGCTGGTGATCCTGAAACATCTTCCAGCTACTTAAAGAATAATGCATCCACCTCTTCATCCTGGTTGGGTGATCTGTAACAGACTCCCACCAGGCTGTTGGCCCTGATTCTTAGCCATAAGACACTCTGTGGGAGATGACCATGGGGGAGATGGGCCTGGGATACCCTGGGAGAGCACTGCTGTGTAACCAGAGTGAACAAGGGAAGCAAGCTCCCAGGATTCCATGCATCATCATGTAAATGGGATTCTGCCCATCACCTGTGGTATACTCCCCATTTCCAGAAAGTTCTGTGTTCTTAGTTTCCCCATTGGTTTTCCCTGAAAATCCACTCCCTCTCCTCTCCCTGGTTGGCTCCCCCTGCATCACCCCACTTTTACTCCTCCCCCGGACCCTCACCTGACTGGCCTGTTCATACCCTGGCCCCTCCTTCTTCTCCCCAGTTGTATACCCTGGACCCTGCCATACTGGTCGCTCTTTGCCTCTGGTTCCACTTCAGCTGTGGTTGTGCTCCTGTTCCTCACCTCACCTTCGCCCCTCCTGGATCCCTACCTTTCCCTTCAATAAACCCAGTTGGATTTACTAAGCGAAGAGTCCTCTCATCATCCTGGTGGACCTTTTTATTACTACATCTGGGCTCGGGCATCTGGTGGGATGGAGGAGTTGTTGGCACAGACCGAAGCTGAGACACTCTCAGTGCAGCAGGCACCCTGGCAGCACCTGCCCGGGGAAGCTCCCTATCGCGGGACAAGGGGGTCACCCACAGCACTCGACCTTATCATTATTAATCTCAATTTCCATGGTGTCAAGAGCCTCCTTAATACACGGAGCCACCCCTCCACCTCTTCATCGCCTGTCTCTTCTGAAGAGCTTGTAGCCATCCATTGTAATACTCCAGTCATGAGAGTCATCCCATCACGTTTCCATAATGGAGACTATGGCATAGCTTTCCTGCTATACAGTGGCTTCCAGCTCTTCTTGTTATCCATGCTGCATGCACTAGTGTACATGCACTTCAACTGGGCTGCAGATTTCACTCAACTCTGCCTTACCATCCTTGGGCTTCTTTCTGAAGAGCCAGGTTTCATCCCCTTACTCCTTTAAACCTAGTTTAAAGCCCTCTCAATCAGCCCTGCCATGGGAACATAGGTTTAAAAAACTCACAACAAAAAACAAACACAAAGGAAGAATTTCTCCATTCCTCTAAGCTTGCTGTTTAGCCCTGCTAAACAGACACACGGGGACAGAGTGCACCTAACGGCAAGAATGAGCAGAAGGGCAGAAAATGGAGTGAGTTTGACACTGACTCTGCAACACCTGTCAGATCCCCAAAGATCCCTGAGCGCTGTGGAATTATGAGATGAATTATTTAATGGCTAAACAAAGAAAATGCCATGATGACCTAAGGTTTGCTGCTTATGAATTGGTAATCTCAATCACTCAAAGTACTAACTGGGAAATTTTAAGCTTAATAACATTTCTGTATGAGCAACTGACCCGTGGGTGTTCTGGGAGTTATCATCCTGAGTTACAATAAAATCAAGGCAGTTTCACACTGTTTCAACTTCCAACGGGAAAGAGTTCCAAGTGGTCATACTTGGAACCAGTCTCACTTACTGAGAAGGAAGTTCCAGCATTATCATTAGTCCTACTTTGCCTCAAGGTCCTGCCCTATTGGGGGTACCGTGGGCCCAACTGTCCTTTCCAGAGGGGGAATTCTCTACTGCTCTGCTGCCTCCCCCTGGACAGCAGCAGAACAGTCCTTGGGAAACAAACATCAGACTCAGAGGGCCAATCCAGATCTCAACTTTTCCCCCAAATGACCATTCCCCAAACCTTTTAGCTCCTCTCTGAGCCCTTTTGGGAAGAGCTCTGCTGCTGATGCCCTCAGTTCTTGCCACCTGCACCTGAGGAGACCTGGGGGATGGGAAAAGCTTGCTGGTCGCTGTGTGCACACCTGGGAGGAAGGGAAAAGACCAGTTCCTTTCCACCCCAACAGAAGCACCACATTCACCACTTGCTCAGGAGAGAAAGAAATAACGAAGATCTGCTTACCTGCCTTACTCAGCATAGATGAGCACTGATATTGGACAGGTATTTCTCCTCTTGCCAGAGAAATTTCCAGTGGCAGAAGGGAAGGGAAATGAACAGAAGAATCAGATCAGATCCTGAAGTTCAAATGTGGTGTCTCTTTGCCTAAAACTCACTTGGCTGCCTGAAGGTCAAATTTCATCTCCTGTATGAGGGCTCTGTGTTGGTGATGTAGGCAATTAGGTGCAAATGGAGCTTCAATGTCAATGAGAGTTTTAAGATGAGCAGAGATCCAGCCCACTGCCCACAAAATATGCAGTTTTAGAACTAGAGCTGAATTTCACCTGTTGTCAGGTAAGAATGATTGCCACGTCTTCAATCTAGAGATGAAAGGTGAACTTTGATCAGCTTCTTAAGGAAGTAACTTTGAAGAATTAAACTGAAATGAAGACTTAAACATCCGGGGATTAACTTGGGGTGTGACTCTGTTTGAAGATCAAGGATCATTCTTCTGTAAGACTGATGTTTTTGTTGATAGGTTACCTAGGGAATGAAGGTGTGGTTTTCCTGGGACTTCATAGTCGCCCTTTAGAGAAATTACCTTGAAATGGGAGCAATTCTGTTTTTCTAGAGGATGGCATCTGAAGTACTCTTGGATTCCCACTCGACTTGCCCCTTAGTGTCACTTCTCACAGCTGTTTCTTCCTTTAAAGTCTGTGCCAGAAGTATTTCTCATTGCCCTAGAAATTATTTGATATTGGGAAAATCCTCTCTAACTAATTTGATATCCTACTATAAGCCACCTGCCTCATGACACAAAGATGTTGTATGAAAGTTTCCTGGGTCATAGTGAGGCTTTTGATAGTGACCCTAACAACAGCCTTCTGGACAAGCTGCCCAGCTGTGAGACATGGTACCCTAAGTGAAGAACTGCCTGATTGCCAGGGCTCCTAGAGTTGTAGAAAACTGACTTGGTTTGAAAGACAGGTGTCTGCTAAGGAAGGTAGGAACCTCCCTTGGAATGGGTGTTGCTGCAGCCTTGCTTCATATGCAACTCTGGGCCCCCTATTTAGGAATAATATGCAGGTACTTGAAGAGTGGCAACAAAGCTGATGCAAGGGTTGGAGGACAAGTCCTGTGAGAAGCTGCTATGGAAAATTGAAATCCCTTTGCTATTAATGCATATTAAAATATTGGCTTTTCTCAAATATTAATGGATGTTATATGTATAATGTTAAAGTAACTTTGCTATAAAGATATAGGTTTTTTATTATTTCTGTTGTTAAAAAAACTTAGTAGTGAAATAGATGTTATAGTATGCTTGTGTTAAAATGCCTGCTTGGGTGGGATAACATTCAAAGAACTTGTGATGAAGACCCCTGCTACTGCCAATTATCAGCAACCAACATCTGTAGAAAATACAGACCAAAGTCCAAACTGGAGGTGATAACAAGAACGGACCAAAACTACAGCCAAAAAATACACATGGTCTAAAAAGGCAGACCTGAGGAGAAGCCATGCTGAACAGTTCTTGGAACATGTAAACTAGGTTGGGGGAAAGTTTAAATATGCATAATTGTTTATGAATATGCAATAAGCTGATGCAATAGGAAAGGTATGTAAAGGGCGTCTTTATATAAAGACAGAAATAGCAGGTGTGCTCTTGGCAGAATGCCAAGCTATTATCCTTTATTAAACATTTAAATTTTTGCAGGAGAGTGAACCTGCTTTTTCACACCTTCTCTTTAGGTGGCCTTTGCCAAGAATCCACAGAGTACATGGGACTGTAACAGTGGGGTACTTTGAGCCAGTCATTCCCAGTCAGGCTGATTCCAGCCTCCAATACAGTCAGTTGCTGGGATCCCACATCACTCCAAAAATACGGAGAAGTTCTGTCCCTCTGTAGCTTGATGGCATTGGGATACCCTCTGCCCCACTGTCTGCTGGAGCTTTGTACTCCAGTGGGACTGCTATGCCAAGCCCTCAGATGCGTACACAGTAAAGTGTATCCCTCTCCTCCTCCTGGCTGCATACAGGGTCTCCCTGTTCTGATCATAGGATTCTCTGCTTACTTCATGTAAAAACAGTTTAGAATGCCTTTCCGTAGGATCAGGAGTAAGATCAGCTTTTTCATTCTGTCTGGGAAATAGCTGGAGATTGGAGAAGCTGAGTGGATGAAATGAGGGCGAGCATCTCTTGCGTTGGCTCCCAGCAGCTCATGGGCTAAATGACATCGGCCTTTTGTTTAATATGATACTTTATTTCTAAGTTGCTGAGAGATCTGTATGGAGCCAAGAAAATTCAATGCGTGTGCCGCCACCCAAGAGGGAATCTGAGAACTGGCGATCCCACCAGCCCCATGATGGTCATGACAGGTCTCAAAGTTTTAGACAAGGAAGCCTAAAATTTTCAAGCTTAGGCAACTTTTCAAGTTTAGTCAAGCTTTAAACCTGAATGTTCCAGGAGACCCAGATCCTGAACTGCACATTCAAAGGCAGTTGTATTGTGTGGTGAAATGGAGCACTTAGGAACAGGTTGGCAAAGCTACAAAGAGCCTTAGGGTAGTGCCAAGAGATGCTCTGCAAGCTGAATGCCCAGCCTGAGCCCTGTTCTGACAAATGCGGGACTAGCAAGATGCAATAATCCCTGCTGTGTCATTAGAGTGGGGGATATTTTGGAGCATCTCCAGCCTCATGCCTCAGCCTGGCTGGGCATGCAGCTTCTGAGACACGAGTGTGTCATGACACCCCCACTCATCCCCTCACCCATGGACAAGACTTGGGACACTTTGGAGGCATTTTTGTTCTTAATGAGGCTGGTTCAGGGAGGGCAAAGGGTTAGGGTTGGGGGGCGCTTTCTGGTGTGTCGCTGTGTCCCCTCCTACCTGAAATCTCCCCAGACTGTTGGTATTCCCTGTGTGAAAAACACATTCTCTCTCCTGTGAAAATTTAAAAAGTTTATGAAGGACAATAGGAGACAATGGACCATAGCAAAGGGCCAGATGTATCGTGGCCCTCAGCCAAGACCACACAGTTATCTTTGGGGATACCCCTTAAATTCTTTTTCCATTACATCAGCCTGTTGCATATTCATGGACCCTCATACATACCCATAAACTAGTTTCCAGGAACTATTTAACATGGCCCTTCCTCGGGTCTGCCTTTTTAGAGCATGTGTGTTTCTTGGCTGTGGTTCTGGCTCCTTCTCTTTATCACTTCCAGTCTGGGCCTTGGTCCTCACTGTTTTCAGATGGTGAATGCTGATAGTTGGCATATATGTAGCAGGTGTCCTCTTCCTGTGTTCACTGAATGTTATCCAATCCAAGCAGGCATTTTAACACAAGCATAGCTATTTCCCTACTATGTATAAGCTTAATTAACATCAGAAATACAAACTATATCTTTATAACAAAGTTACTTTAACATCATGTATATAAAATCCATTTTAATATTTGCCAAAAGCAAATATTTTAATATATATCTATAACACCTGCCCTACCCCTACCGGTCCCTCCTGTGCCCATCAAACTCCCCCCTGTGGAGGAAGAGGTACCTCCAATATCTGGGGTTCCGGGTTTATGGAAAGGACCTCCCACTGTTTGCCCCCCCCAATCTCCCAGGTCTGCTATTGGGATGGCAGTGACTGCGGGAAAGGGTGATACCCCAATACTAGGGAAGAAAACTATTGTGGCAGGGGCTTCTCAGGGTCTGTCCAACCCTGGCTACGGTAGGTGTCCGGATAACAAAGTATTGCTAACCGCAACCAGTCCAGGTCTCTCAGGCAGGCTCTCAGCCACAGGCAATCTTAGCAAGCAGCTCAGTTCTTATGTGAGATCAGCTCTTTGGTGAATTCAGCTTTTTAGTGACTTCAGCTCTTTGCTTGCCAAGTGCCTCAGCAGACACAGCGAGAGAGAGGAGAAGGCTGTATCAGATTCCACAGAGGTGTCTTTATTGGCAGCTTCTGCGAAGGGTGACAGTGACAGCTCTTCTGCTGAACAGCGCAGAAATTGGGCTTTATATAGAGTATGGGGTTTTGGGAAACAGTCTAATAGTAAGGGTCGAGGTGAATATGACCTATGGCCTTACAGAGAGATAACGAGGGTCCGAAGGTGGAAGTGGGGCTTCTTTGGTCCAGTCATCATGACTAGGCATTTTTTATCTTAGGCAACTGACAGCCAGGGAGTCCTTACAGGCCCTGTTGCTGCTACAGGAAACAGTACTCCATGTCATAAGGCCTATAGAGGAGGTGATACCTTGAGTTCTAGCTTTCATATTTTCCAGATTCTCTACTGCTTTAGTATGTAAATCTGAACTTCAGATAAAGTGTTAGCAAGTTCTCCTCACAGTTTGGTTAGACAAAACAGTCCTTTTCCAGCCCGAGAACCAAGGACACCATTGCAGCTCTAGGCCCCAAAAGTATAAAAAACAGCAAACTGAGGAGAGCAATCTGGGAGGATGGGACTTCATAACCTGAGGCTGTAATTGGGCAATTAACCTCAATAGGTAAATGAATCAAAACTTATAAAAGTGTGAAAACTTTTGACATGCAGTCCATCTTGGGTCCATCTTGGGTGGAGCCATGGCCAGGCTGTTGTACTGCCCAAGGTGTACCCTTTGAAGGGCTTTTTTAATAAATACCTACTTTATTCCTCTAACACTGTTTATCCTCTATTCTAGGTAGCCTCTTTAGGCATCACAGGTTGTGAAAAATGCCATTCACTTGTGTTAAAATGTTAGAAGTTTAATAGTAATTGAAAAAGTAATGAAAATAATAATAAAAATTAGGACAATAAGAATTTGGACAATCAAAGTTAGGACAATAAAAGATAACAAAAAGCAAAGAATTACAGACATCTAAATTATTTGTTCTGCCACAAAGCACATTTTGCTAACAAAGCATTAACCCTTAAAAGCAATAGCCTATTGTCAGAACCCAGGACACCCCTCTGGGTGCCCTGGATGGCCCAAGCCACTGGCAGGGATCTCTGAGACCCCGGCATGCAGCCAAGGACATGTGGGGTTTTGATCTTAGCCCATGGAGCAAATTACCAACACTGTATGAAGAATTACAAATCACAAAAGTTTAGATAGCACAACAGTAATAATCACAGGTGAAGGGAAAAATTGTTGAGTGCTGTACAGGGGGGTTTTGGACTCTGTACAGGGGGGTCTGGGTTTTGTACATGGGGGTCAGGAGTTCTAAGATGGAGGGATTTGGGCGTGCCCTGTCCTTCTTCTTTCTTCTTCCTAACCTCCATGTTCTGGGTGATGTTGGCACCCACAGATTGGTTTAGAATAGAAAGTCACCGTTCAATATAGGTAGTAGGTATTGGGGAAAAACTGTAAACCTCTAACACGTAATGTATGATGTAAAAGATGGCACCAGCCCCATGAGAGGGCAGTGTGCCTTTGGCTGATCTGCTGAGCGGACCTCAGCAGCTCAGGAGAAAATCTTTTAGATAGCATACAATAAACTACCTTGAGACCAGACAACTGAAGACTATAGAGTCTTTCTTTGACTGCGTGGGTTGGAGGAGAGACTTTTCCATCTTTCAGGGTCACCCCAATCTGGGGGTGAAACCCCGCAGCCTATTACATATTCATGTATCTCATACATGATTCAAACATTCCTGTCCAATTAAGAGTGTTTCTGCTTAATGTCAGCTTTCCTCCCTCATCTTGTAAATCAATCGTCTAGGTCTTTTGAAATCCGGGCTATCCCAATAAGGAGGCAATAATTTTTCTCCTGAAATCTTAGTGTCTTGTTACTGTTATCCCTATGCAAAGAATTTCTTTACTATCTTATCCATTCCTTGAGCTAGATATAAAAAGTATCTTACATTACATGGTTTCTATTTTAATATTATGCTGTAGCCTAAAAACTGTATTTACCACACTACTTAAAAGAGATTAATAAAGCACTACAGCATAACTTTCCAACATAACACATATAGTATTCATTTCAATATATGCGAAGAGGCAATTATTTAAAATGCATTTCTCACAATCCCTCCTCTTATTCTTTATAAATAATTTGGCTTGAGCCGGTCGGGCGTGGGGAGCGTGCTTGGTGCCCTGCCAGCCGCTCCTGCCCGACACCTCACTCCCCCAAGGTATTTTTCCCACCCTTCCTGGGAAGGAGATGTAAGGGACACCGAATCTGGAGGTTTGCTGTCATTGGGAGCAACTTCTCTCCAGTGGCGACTTCTTTTTTACCCCACGATTCAGCTACTTTGTGGTAGGTGGGGTGGTGCTAAAGAGGGGTGGCTTGGCACAGACCAAAAGTGGTGCGAGAGCTCAAAGCAAGGAGCTTTCAGTGGCATGTGTGAGGCTAGGAGGGTATGACATCTATAGCTGAAGGCAAAAAAATGGTCAGGGCACGTAATCAGCTGCAGTAATGCTAAATAGTTTATCTTTGCAAGCTGCTTGCAAGTTGTTTCTTTCTTAGGTAACGGGAACAGTATTTGTGATCAGTATTTGCAGATGACCTTAGGTGGACCATTGATGAGCTAAGTATAGCAGTTTAGATGGCATTCTGAAAAAAAGTGGCGGGTCTTTCTGTGTTCCTCAATTCTTAACAAAAATTAAGTTAAAAACCCCTGTGATTTTGCATATTCCCCCAGTAGAAGAGCTGATCTGTAAGATGTCCATCCAAGGCAGGAGTGAATGGGGGCAGGTGGGCATGTGTTTGGAGTGCACCCATTTGGAATTCTTTGCATCAGAGAACCAGAGGGGAACAGCGTGATATGAAAACATAATTCTGTCAACTTGACAGAAATATGGACAGACTTGGGTTCACATTCCAGACTTCCTGCCACTAACTCCGGGAATTAGGAATAGCCAAGAGAGCTGTCAGAAGTGTCTTTTTTACCATTCTTCTTAGCCTTTGCTCTGGAATATTTGATAATAGGAACCAACGTGCTCCTCCATGTATGTTTTTGGTAATGAAAAAGATGAGTCCTTTTGTGCAAAAGAATATCTAAAACACAAAGCAAATGTTACTGACTTGCTTTGCATTTATCTTAACAGAAGAAAATCTCCAGATAAAGGAATAACATTGCTTTCCTAGTAATCGACTAAAATCTTTTCTCTCTGGTTGCAGTGGTCTGTGGTTTCATGGTGCACTAATTCTTAGGTTTTCCTGGTTTCTAAAAATGCAGACTAAAATGAAGGAGAAGAAAAAAAAAAGCAGTTGCTGTGCTATTAAGAGAACTCCATGCACTTTTCTGACAAATGATTGTGAATGCACTGGGAGGTATCCTTCAGGGAAACTGCATGCAGTTTTTCCTGTGCTTTTCTGGAATGCTTGTTATTACTAACTTATGGCAATGCATTAGAGTGGCATTACAAATCCCAGAGCCTATTTCAGATGCTCATGCTGCCAAGTTCAATCCATGTGTAAGTTATAAACATGATAGTTCATTAACAGAAGTTGTCTCTGTCTCTATCTGGGAGCCTTCTCAGCAAACCCCGGCTGGCCCTGGCCGGCACACAGCGGGGGGGCAACCCCCAAAATGGACCGACAGCGGAGGGACACTCTCTCGTGCCCGGGGTGCTGGTGGCTGTTAGGCTATTTGCCTTTGCAGCAGAGAGACTTCTGGAGACAGTGGTAGAAGATAAAAGGCCAACTCTCAGCAGGAGGCCAAACCAAGGTTTATTCAGAGCCCCAGAGGGACCCTGGTTGCCTCGGAGGGGGGGGTGGGTGGCCTCTAGCTCAGAGCCCCGAGGGAAATGTGGGAGCTACATTTAAAGATGGAAGGGAACGGAAGGTATATACATTGCTTGACCAATAAAGATCCCCCAGGCATCAGTCCATGGAGAATGGACATTTGAGATAACGTATAGGACAGTAGTTGAGGGGGCTGACCTTTGGCCCCTAGCAATTCACTGATGACTTTGTCCGAAAGTTCTGGATATAGGGGACGGGATACCAAGTGATAGACAAGGAAACTAGGGAGGGGGGTTTGGGGATGATCTCAGCAAAAGGAAATGCCTAGATAGGCAAAAGGGAAGGGGCACACTCTGGGATAAACGTTTGGGAACAATAAGGGAATATAAAATCATGCGATTACAAAGTATTACAGAATAAATGCACAATACTACAAGAAGTGAAATGTTTGGTATAAGAAATTGATTGTTTTACTGGGTCTAATTTAGTCTTGAATGTGAACAGCAGTGTTTGTGTTATTCTGGAGTTCTGTTGGAGCTGTCCCAGTGGTGTGCAATTCTAGTCTGGGATTTGATATTACCCCTCAAGAAGGAACATAAATAGCATGGAAGAATTTTGCTACCAAGCTACTGTTTGAGGGCTTTGTAGTCTCAGTCCTTTAGAATAGTGTTTGGTAGGTTTCAAAATGTCTTGCAATTCTTTGAAAACTGACCCTTTTGTCAATCTGTAAGCAAGGGTTTCACTGGGTTATGAGAATCAGTTCATTGTTGAAAGAGACTTGTCTTCAAGCCTCAGGGATTCTGGAGGGATTATTTTGTGGGTTTTTTTGTGTGTGTGTGTGTGCATGTTTTGGGGCATTTTTTCCCATGAAATTGTTGTTTTTGAATTATTTTCTGAAATATTTAGTTTGCATTATGCTCAGCTTGGACAGAGTATATATGCTCTGAAATCAGTGATAGGAGTCCTGAGGGAGGACAATGGGAATGGAAATGCCTCTGCCAGTTGATTTGCAGCACAGTATGAAACAGTCAATTACAAAGGTGAAGACCCTGCTTCAAATGGAAGCTATTTTCAATCAGATGTAAGCCATGTATAATCCTCTCCTATGAATCCTGCCACTACAACTTATACTGTTTTAAGTCAGTGTACCAAAGACTTCAATCTGGTTGTGAATCATTGCTTTTTCTCAAGTCTTGCTATTCATTTCAGCTCTTTTAGTTTTCCCCCAGGGTGTCCTACACTCGTGAGAAGGGGAGTGTTGAAGATAGTCATTGACAATAACAGTATTTGTAATATTACATTTAGGCTGATGTATATCTGTCAGCAGTTTTGCAGGATTTAAACTGCATAACCTTTTTATCACTTTTTGCTATAATCAGATGCTACAATATGAGGTTTCTAATCTGAAATGACTTTGCTTAGTGTTCCAAAAGCCTGTCAGGTATTGAAAGTGATGGCTGCACATTCAGTAAGTGCTTTGATAGAGCCCGTCAGCTAGTGAACAACAAACTGAAAACTAGTTTGTACTGCAGAGCATCATCTTCACTTATTTGCATTACCTTTGTGTCTGGATGTCCCTGAATGTATTACAGGGATATTATATTAGGCATTGCACAGCTCTGTAGTAAGTGACAATTCTTGGCCCTCAAAGCCCAGAACTCAAGTATGCAAGGAAGACTGAAGAACTTTCTTGCTCTTTGCACATGCAGAGTGAAAGAGGGTTGGAGCAAGATTAAATTATTTACTCAAGGTCACAATGATGTCTCCAGCAGAGCTGGAAATAAGTTTAAATTTCCTAAGGGCTAGTGAGAAAGTGAGAATTGTATTTGACAGAAAAATTCATTGTTTTGACAATAGTTTCCTTTTTAATAAGTGAGGGAAAACAATCAATCAGAAATTTCTTTCACCTAAGGAAAAAAGACAAAGTTGAAGATTGGAAGAAACACAAGAAGACAAAATAGGTAAAGAAAGAGGGAAGTGTGTCAGAGTATTTGTATAAAAGGGGGAAAAAAATCAAAGTCGTTTTGCCTCTACATGATTTAGGTCCTTGAGTTGATGTATTGTTTATATAAGTTTGAATTAGAGAACACTTGTCTTCTCTTCATGTTTGTGACCCAGAATGCTGTTTTAGGACTTTTAGGATTGTTTGTTTGTTTGTTTTCTGTTTGTTCAGGATTTTTTGTTTTATTTTGTTTGTTTGTTTTTTATGCATGAGAGGGAAAGGGAAATGAGGAAAATATAGATTTTTGGCAAAAAAGTTTCAGTTGACAGAAAACAAGTGTCTTCCCAAAATGTTTCTGTCTAGCTCTATGCTAGAATCTTAGATCTTCTTAATTCTGTTTATTACTGCATTACATTGCCTTTGGGCAAGAGCCATTATATTTCAGAAGGGGCATAGGTGCAGAATGGAAATGTAACTCGAACATGTCCTCTCTGTTGGAGAAGAGTCTTACTAAGATGCACAAAAAATTAAAAAACTCTGGGCTTTCTCAGGCATATATGTTTTAAAGCCAATGTAAATTCATATATACATTCTAAGAGTATTTATGAACACTGTTAAATACTAAATTTCCAGGTGGTGATAATTACTGAAAGGGCTTTGATTTTAATGGTAGAGTTGCTGTCTATATGATGATTAATGGGAATAGTCCTTTAAAGTCATTCCCTTGCTGACATCTGTAAGTTTCATCTTTTCCTGATTGTATTGGCGGCTATACATTAGTTATGAATATAAGGGAATGATTTTTAGGGATATGTTGCAAGTAACCAGATTGGTAGCTCTGGTTCCATTTCCATTGTCTAAGAAGAACTCCGATTATTTTTGGATCTTTTGTAGACCTCTGACTAGATTAGCATTTGTCTTTGATTCACCTCGTAAATTTTAGGCTACTAGGCTTGACCAATGAATGGAAAGTCACAGATCTTAGGTGATTCCCATGTCAGCAACTGCTCAGTAATAGGGAGATTTCTGTCCTCAAGTTTGTTACTTCAGCTACCGGATTATACGCACTCCAAAAGAAGGTGAGAAGATTGCTTCCCTAAATGGTGAAATAATTCTTCCTGCTGTTTGTGACCCTTTTGTATTACTGGGGTTTGTTTCAGAATATTTGAATTGCATGCATCTGGTCTTGGGGGAAACAGAATACTCTGTAGTCAATAGCATGTAGGCTTTTATCAAACTGAAATTGTTTTAAAGGACCGGACACTTAAAACACAGTAATTTCTGCTGGTTCCAGTTCCATCTTTAGGCTCAACAAAACTAATGGTAAATCTGCACCAGTAGGGAGGGAAATTTACTTGGACTTCTTCCTTTTTAGAGAGGAGCTAATTAAAAAATTTCACCAGAATCAGAGCAGGCTTTTCCTGTAAAACAAGAAGAGCGTCATGAAAAGAGACCAATCCTAGTAACCCTCTTAGTAATATTATTTGTATTTGGACTTGAACAAAATATATCAAATCTGTCTTCTGGGTGTCACATCAGTAATAGGTAGTTCAGCTGCTGTACTTCTCTCCTAAAGCTAAGAATAGGATCCAAATAATCATGACTCCATGGTCACAATTCACCCTGTGATGCTGACAGGTGAAAAAGGAGTGGAAGGTGCACCTGTAAATTAACTTGAATGGCCTATCTAAATCAGCGGTCTCTGATTTCCTGAAAGCTTAAACGGGTCAGTTGCCTATATCGTTCAGAATTTTTGGTCATGTCTTTCTTGGGATTCATTTGATCTTTCCCCATTAGTTCAGCCTCTGCTCTCCATCCTTTGCTGACATTTGAAGTTTCTTGATATACTGATGGAAGTGTGGCTGGAAGGCTGGAAGTGTGTTATTTTTATTTATCACATCATTATTCCTTTCGAAGGGTTGTTTGCCTCAAGTCTCATTCTGGCTGATTTTCTGCTAGTTCATTTTCAGATGATGGTAGGTGTTTTGTAATAGCAAGCACATAATCCTATATTTGCTTTTCTTTTTATTTGGTCTGTCTAGAAAATGGAATGACTGAACATCTCAGACAGGATTTTCTCTCCCTTATACGTGTCACTTGAATGGAATAGATTTGTATCTGTAAGATCATCTACCTAAACTCTGGGCACTGAAGAAACTAGTGGTTTGCTGTTGCATATAGGTAAAATCTTACAAAAGGAAGGCCTTGTAAAATGACAGCTGAGGCCTATTACTTTGCCTAAGTAGAAAAGGACTATGGGAAAGTGATAAAGCTGAATAAGAGGTAGAAAAACAAGTTATATAACCATTGGATGTTCACATCGTGGTGTATGGTTGTTGGTTGAATTATATTTGTTATGGTTTAAAGCTATGTAACTGATAAAGGCCTGACTGATTAAAAAGGCCTGGTTTTTACAATAAAGCAGGTCTCCTTTGCACCTGCCTGGGGACTCTGCGTCACTATGGACCTTCACTCCCAGTTTGCCAAGGAGATGATCAGTAGGAATGTTGCAGAGATGCTATGTACATATTAACAGAATGGCAGACAGTGAAGCGGTGGACATTTCTAGAGTTTATTTGTAGAATGCTGCTGCATTGGTGCCAGATCAGTCGGTTTTCCATCAGTAGCATTTCTGTGTAGAAATACACTGCCCATAGACTTTCTATCATTTGATGCTGTTTCCTTACTGTCATCTTAATATATTCCTTTGCTTTAAAGGATGATAAAGTCTTTACATTTTGAAGATCCCAGCTAGGAAACACTATGGCAGAGTAGTCATCGCTCCCCTTTCTTTTGCCTCATTTGTAATATTCACAGACGCATTGCAAATTTCTGTTAATGTCAATAAAAATACTGAGACTACTTAGCAGGGTTGACACTCTCAGCTGCTTTCCTCTTTCATACTGCTTCATACTGTATGTGACCTAATGGCCTCTTTTTGTCACCTGCATTTTTCTGTGGTTTGGTAAAATTGGCTGTCCTGGTTTAGGGCAATTTTGGGAGAAAAACCTCTAAAGGGGTTTCCTCTAGAAAAACAAATTCAAGTGGCCTCTGCCCCAACTGGTTTGGGAAAAAGACTTCCTTGGAGAAAAATGGTAAAAACTGCTTATTTTACAGCCAAAGCATTCATCTGCACATAAAAATGAACAATACTAAACAATAAAACCTCTTGCCACTCCAAAGGAGATGAAAAATTCAGAAAAGTCCCCTTAGTGGGCTGTAGTTTGGCTCACTCAATCTCTTATCAGTCCCTCTGGTGCTGGAAATGCCGCGGCCCAGGCTCAGCCTGGTGGGCCACAGGCGCCAGCTGCTGGTTCTCTTCCGGGTGTTCAGTCCAGAGCAGGTTTAAACAGGTCCAAAGAAATGGAAAAACCACAGTTCAGGGAACTTCTCTGCCTCAGCTATCTATAAAGTAACTAAAAGCAAAGGAGAGCTCTGTCCAGTTGTCTGTCTGTCTGCAGACAACACAGTCCAGGAGCAGCATACAGAGGAGCAAGTGCAGTTCTGATAAGAAACTCCACGCTTCCTCTCTCCCAACTTCAGCCTCGGAACAAAGAAACACCTCTTAAAGGTGTAAAACTTACTATCCAGTATTGTAAAATCAAGGGCGACTCCTCCAACGTGTGGAGAGAAAATGACGCATCTGACTCCATCATCAGAAGGCTAATGAAATACTTTATTACACTATATTATTCTATACATCTAAAACTGAATCTGCCATGCACTCACTCTTGCTCACAACTGCACATAACTGCACTCATCTCTGACACTTCCATGACTGCGCCGTGACTGTCAGCAGACAGTCTCCACACAGACACACTCTTGGCCCTGATAGGCCGAGGGAACAAAACATCCTCACTTTGGGTAAACAATCTCCACATTCCATTTTACTTTGGCACAACACAGGCACAGCAAGTGACAAGAATTGTGTTTTCTTTCTCTGATATTCAGAGAATGTGAATCCCAGAAATATTCTTGGGAAAAACTGTGCCCTGCTTTTCTCCATGAGGAGAAATGTGGCAACAATCCAGCATAAACAGAACAGATCATTGGGGATAGAAGCATCATATAGCCAACTCAGGACACTGGCGTACACTGCCAACTCACAACTTGTGTGTTGACATTTCAAGGGCTTTAATGGGTTCCTTTCTGAGACTGCCATTCACTAGACTTTCACATCCACAAAGACTTCATCTTCCATAGGTCGTTACAGTATTTAATACTCTTTCTTGGAATATAGGCAATAGACCAGCAAGTACTTAGTTCCCTGCAAGCCGAGTCTTTCCAAATAAGCAGTTAAAGAGATTGCTTTTCTCCTCTGATTAATCTGCCAGTATGTGCATGGAGAATTTGGTTCCTTAAGTGAACCTCTTAGAAGGGATCTCATCACAAGCAGTATCTCAGGCTTTCTTGAAATAACTCACTCCTTTGAATCCTAATTCTATTCAGAGTACATTTAAGATTTTTTTTCACTGAAGCTGTTCAACAATGCTTCTTCTCTCATAAAATGTGAAGTGCATGACAAAGATGGATCCCCATGAAAGGTATACATATATCAAAGTTAATCGTTAAGAATGGTGGCTCCCTCTTGCAGTTCCATTTGTAACTGAGTTGTTATTCCAAAGCTAAATATTCCAGGCCTGTGAACACAAAAAGGAGTCTTTATCTTTTGCAAGAATTACACATCATAGGAGGGTTTGTGTTAATTTTGATTTCTACGGTGTTAGCCCTGTTGCAGAAAAAAAGTAGATTGTACTCTCTTCTTGTGCACTCTCTTCTTGTGCTCTCATTCCCCCCTCTCTGCTTTGCATGCCCTACTAATCTACTGGTGTGACTCATTCGGCATCAACTCATAGTGAAAATTTTGCATAGTTTCATCTACTTACAATTGCCAGTTGCCAAGCAGCATAACCATTCAAGGGGCAAAGAATTGTAGGGCCGGGCAACTTCAGGTGCTGAAACTGTAAGCAGTTGAAGTCATGCCATATTAAATCAGTTGATATAGGATTTTCAGCTGGGTACCTCTGAGAACAGCAGCTTGTCAGCAATGACTCAGTGATCTTTCTAGCTGTAGTATAGAAAGAGAAAAGGGACACTTTCAATGGTTGAGCAATGACACAGTAATCTTTCTAGCTGTAGTACAAAAAGAGAAAAGGGTTCAATGGTTGAGATCTTTGGCATGAGAAAACAGCAAGAAATGCACAACAAAATACTTGAGCCAGATAAATCACACTTTTCTAGCCAGATTTTTTCAGTTGTTCTTTCTTGTCTGTGCCTTTACTTTTCACAGAAAACATTGGGGGTTTTAATTTTTTTTGTTTTGTTTTGTTTTTTTTTTTTGTTGTTGTTTTTTTTTTGTTTTGTTTTGTTTTGTTTTGTTTTGTCTGCCTTTCTCTTTCCATCTGCAATTAACAATTTTGGCTTCCTTTACTGGTTTCTCTTTCTTTACTTACAGACAGTGTTATGAGGTCATCCAACATGAACATTGTCATAAACATTCTCATACTGTGAGAATAGGTGAAAAGTACATCTAAAGGGATAAAACAAACCCACAAAAATAGAGGTTTTTTACAGTCCTCCGTGAGAACATTAGGACACAAGATATCTTTGACCTATGTTATGCTGCACTGATTTAACTTTTAGTCCACTAATTATTATTATGTGTTTGGCTTTTAGTACATCGCCTTTGAAATCAAGCCAAATATTCTGACTTTTTTTTTTTTTTTCCTAGCGAAGGCTTTGTTTCTTAAGGAATATTCCAGAGCAAGAGCCTCCATGGTAGAGTTATGTTGTCATAATCAAAAGCATCATAAATTCTGGTACAGTTTGTGCTGGTAAATGTCTAGAAATGAAAGGGTTTAGATATTGTTTTACTTTTAAATGCAACCATCATTTGAAATATTTAAGAGTTGGTGGTTTTCCCCCTCACAAAAGACTTCTCTCTGAAATGTAACTCTGGGTTTAGGCATAAAAGCCCACCATGGAAAATACGTTACTGATGCTCTGCAGTAAGTGCAGCTTAGCAACTAGTGATGAAAACATGGTTTAAATGACATTCCTTCTACAGTGATGGAAACTCTGTCTATGCAGACATAGCACAGGTTACAATGGCTTAGCTCCATGTTAATGTGCATTTTAAAAGTTCTTAATAAGGTGAATTCAAGTTCCTCCATTGTTCTGCGCAGGAGTCCAAAGAGAATTTCAATGTAATTCAATTCAACAACTTCAAATTCAACAGTTTCAATTTCAATTACTTTTTGTCATTTTCAGCTGTCATTGCTTAGCTGTTGAACATGAGACTCCCTCATGACTGATAAAAGTTGTCTAGTTAAGAGTGGGTCAAAGACATAGTCCTGCTCTAGAAGGAGATGAGAAGGTCTCTGCAGTCTTTGTCATCTCTACTGCTTGTGATCTCTATCTGAAACTGGTAGGAAGCTTTCTGAAGGTACCCCAGAAACAGGCAATATGGACAGCTTAGAACTGAACACTTGCTTCAGTGTTACCATGGTGATAACAGAAAGGACTTAAAAAAATTAAAAGGGTAAACAAAGCAGTTGAAAAGAAAAGAAAATCAATCCTTATTCCATTCTGCAAATATATCATTCTTTAAATCATCATTTTCATGCAGTTTCACAGCCTGAGTTGGTATCCCTGAAAAGGAACCTGAGACAGAGTAATCTTTTTAATGGAGCAGATGTGATACATGCAGGTTAAGAGACAGTTTTTTTACATAAAATACAAGTCATGCTTGAGTTACTCTTTGCTTAAGGTACTTAGTTCATACTTGGTCAGAATATTACTGTCATGATTGTCATTTAAACTTTTCAAGGAAAGCTCTGACTAGCAACGTTTGAGGAAAAATAGTAATTGATCTGCCATATTTGTGTGAAGCAGGTTAGCTTTTTGCAATCAACAGTGTTGCTTAACCTTTCATCGTATCCCTTTTCCATGTTGTGCTTATGGGTTATTAATCTCCTTCAGAAAAGGCACGTGGAATAAATCGCCTTGGCCGACCGTGGCGTGCCAAACTAGAAATTTGCAAACTTTGCTGCATTTCTCCAAAAGTGCAGCTACCAACAACTAGGACCCTACAAGGCCTTTGAGCCCCAAAAGCCACACCTTTCATTTGATACCCACACACTGGGGAAATGACTTCTTTTTCCCTTGGAAAAAGGCCTCTGTTGTGGTGTGTTTTGTTTTATTAGTATAATTATTGTTTGATTTGTAATGTTCTTGGGCTGTCTTTTGGTCTCTGCCTCTTTTCCCAGAACTTTCTTTACTCCTCCTTTCATGAAATGCCAATCTCTCCCTAAAACCTGCCTTCTCTCGAGAAACTTCTCTGTCAGTTTTGTACTTCTTTAAACTTTATTAGTTCACTAAAACTGTTCTTTTCCCTTGGGATTCTTTGGTTGATATTTGAATGCCCACCTTGTATTTTATCTCTAGTTCTCCTGATCAGTTGAATATTGTATCCTCCCCTCAGCCCTCCCCTTGTTTATAAGCTTTGTCTGCCCCAAGCTCAGGCTCCTGGAGCGCTGAAGGGGAAGGTGTAACATCAAATAAAGTCATCCCAGGATCCCTACAGCTGTCTTTTGTTTTGCGCTGTGCCTTCCCTGGCACCTGGGAATCAGCGGAGCTTGAGAGGGGTCTCTCGCTTCCCGTCACCATCTAGATGGAAAAGATACAGGCCTCCTGTAGGAATGTGCCCCCTATGGACAGAGTGACAGAACCTTCCTCTGTCCCCCAAAAAGGAAAGAGCCCAGAACTTTCTCCCAGTGATCAGGTAGAAAAGTCACTGATAGGACCTTGGGGACTTCACCTCAAGTTTGGGGACAGGTAATTGGCCATAAGCCAAAAGGCCCCGCCTGGGCCATTTAGTAGAAAAGCACAGAACAAAGAAGCCAAATCGCTTTTGTGAGGTGTCTTTACCAGGAGCACAAGCTTGTGGCACCTGGAGCGCTTTGAGTTTGTTATTTTGCCTTTATTAAACCTTTTTTGTTCCTGACACTGTCACATCAGCCTCCTGCTCCTTTTATGCCTCCTAATGAAAGCTGAGCTATTCTGGGATGTAGTGTTGTGGTGTTGAGAGCTCATCAGATCGGCTCGAAACCCCCTGGGCAAAACGCTACAGCCTCCCTTTGTGGCCACTTGCCCCAGCACACCTTGTCATGCTAAGCTAGAAATTTGCACACATTACTAGACATCTCAAAAATTAATGCTGCCAGCAACTAGGACCCTGCAAGTTCTGGGAGCCCCACAAGCCACCTTTCATCTGATACCCAGACCCTGGGGAAATTACTTCCTTTTCCCATGGGAAATGGCCTCCCTTTATGGCCACTCGCCGCAGATGATCATAGCGTGCCCAAGCAGAAATTTGAAAACCTTGATGGATTTCTCCAAAAGTTAAGCAGCCAGCCACGAGGACCCTGCAAGTCCTTCGAGCCCCAAAAGCAACCTCTGTGCTAAAACCAAAACCCTGGGGAACTTACTCTTTTTTACCTTGGAAAATGGCCTCAATTTGCGGCCACTCACACCAGCTGACCATGGAGTGCCAGCAAGAAATTTGCAAACTTTGCTGGATTTCTCCAAAAGGAAAGCTGCCTGCAACTAGGACCCTGCAAGTCCTTAGAGCCCCAAAAGCCACATTTCATCTGGTACTCAGAACCTGGGGAAATGTCTTCTTTTTCCCGTGGAAAAATGCACCCATTGGCGGCCACCTGCCCCAGCCAACCTTGTCGTGCCAAACTAGAAATTTACAAACTTTTCTGGATTTCTCCAAAATGAAGCACCCAGCAACCAGGACCCTGCAAGTCCTTCGATCCCCAAAAGCCATCTTTCATCTGATCCCAAGACGCTGAGGAAATTACTTCCTTTTCCCTTGGAAGCCCTTTGTAGCCACTCGTCGCGGCTGACTGTGGTGTACCAAACTAGAAATTTGCAAACTTTTCTGGATTTCTCCAGAAGGAAAGCGCCCAGCAACTATGACCCTGCAAGTCCTCCGAGCCCCAAAACCCACCTTTCTCTTCATACCCAGACCCTGGGGAAATGACTTCTTTTTCCCTTGGACATTTGCCTCCATTAGCCGCCACTCCCCCTGGCTGACCGTGGCGTGCCGAGCTAGAAATTTGCAAACTTTGCTGCATTTCTCCAAAAATAAAGCTGACATCCAGTAGGACCCTGCGAGTCCTGACAGCCCCAAAAGCCACCTTTCATCTGATAACCACACTCTGGGGAAATGACTTGTTTTTCCCTTGGAAAATGAAAATTTTCCCTGGCTGACTGTGGCGTGCCAAACTCAAAATTTGCAAATTTTGCTGGATTTCTCCAAAAGTTAGTTGGCCAGCCACTATGACCCTGAACGTCCTTTGAGCACCAAAAGCCACCTCTGTGCTAATACTTACAACCTGGGGAAATGACTTCTTTTTCCCTTGGAAAATGGCCGTCCTTTGCGGCCAGTTGCACTGGGTGACCATGCCTTGCCTGGCTAGAAATTTGTAAATGTTGCTAGATTTCTTCAAAACTAAACCTGCCTGGAACTAAGACCCTGCAAGTCCCTCGAGCCCCAAAAGTCACCTTTCATCTGATACCCAGTCCCTAAAAAAATTACTTATTTTTCCCTAGGAAAATGGCCTCCAGTTACCACCGTTCACCCTGGCAGAAAATAGCATGACGAGCTAGAAATTTGCAGTCTTTGCTGCATTTCTCCAGAAGTCAACCTGCCAGCCATGAGGAACCTGCAAGGCTTGAGAGCCCCAAAAGCCACCTTTCATCTGATACCCAGACCCTGGAGAAATGACATCTTCTTCCCTTGGAAAATGGCTTTGCTTTGCGGCCATACGCCCCAGCCGACTGTGGCTTGACGAGGCAGAAATTTGCAAATTTTGCTGCATTTCTCCATAAGATGAAGTGCCAGCCACTATGACTCTGCAAGTCCTACAAGCTCCAAAACCCATCTTTCATCTTTCATCATGCCAAAAGATTTTCCATGACTTCTCGCCAAGAGAAAAAGTGTGCCCGCACAGCAAACGCCTTCCGATCTTGCTTGACGAGTTCACCCAGTTCTTTGCATCTCGGAGCACAACAAGAAGGGCAAGATTTTCCACGGAGCGTTGCAAGAGCACTAGCAAGATGCACAGCAAAGTTGTCAAAGAACTTCTTCCATTCCAATGCTAATGTGATTTTAAAGGGCATGCAAGTGGCAAACCACCGTCCTGCAGCAGTTAGAAAGCTGTGCACACAAGGCCACTGTTGTGCAGCTTGCTTCTTCACCTCCTGCAAGCTGCCACGCTCTCCTTCTGCCGGAGGCGAAAGAGCCGCTTCTTCGTGCACTCTTGGTTGTGCTTGGCAGTTCGCTCCGAAGCGCTGCTTTGGGTGAAAGACGCCCCCAAGTGGCACTTAGCTCCGGACAGCCCCGTACCTCCGGCTTCTGCGTCTCTTGTCGTCTGCATCCTAGCCAAAAGCATTTCCATGAGTTCTCGCCAAGAGAAAAAGAGTGCCAGCACAGCAAACGTCTTCTGTGTGGGAAGGTAGGGACAGGCGGTCGGAAGACCACGCGCTGTATGGAAAGATGCCTCTCTCCACGCTTGTTGTGCAAGCAGATGGAAGTGATGTAACCCCAAGTTATAGAAGGCTGTGAAATCTGGAAATAAACGCCATTTTGCAGTCCACCAAATTGATGCCTGTGAGTGATTGGCCCGAGCAGCCTGAGGTGGCTGCCGTGGCGTTCCTGAACCAGGTCACCCAGCCTCAGCAGAGGCAACAAGTGCTGCCTAAACCCGGGAAACAGGAGACAGGGGACGGGATTTGCCTGGACGGGTGAACGGCAGCCGGAGCGGTAGGACCAGCGAGACCAGCAAGAAGAATGGAAGTTCTCATGAAGGTCATATTACAATTGCATAAGCAATGGGGCATTGATTGTAAGCCTAAAGAATTTACTACTGCTGTTACTAGACTTTGGCAAATAGGTGTTATCGGCCGCCTGGTGGACGTACTCCACTCGGACATATGGGATAAGCGCATGAAAGCTTTGGCTGAGGACACTATGTCCTCCGGTAGTGGAAAACCTCTCAAATCATGGGGTAAAGTTGTGCAGACTCTGCAAACTGCTCTACACGAGCAGGAAACTTGGAAGGCTGCTCAAGACTGCTTACTTGTCACTCCTAACCTTGGGGTTGGCACAACGATGCAGACGTCGGAAGGTGACCTTTTGACCAGGGCTAGCGTCTCACTACAGCGAGATGATCACCCTTCATCGCCTTGCCCGTCCAATCCTACTCCTGAGTCACCATTGGCAGGACAGCAGAAATCTTTGTGGGATGATTTACTTGATGAGGTCAGAAATGTTTCTGTTGAATTAGAAATGGGGGAAGCCTGGGACAGACCCCCTCCCTATGCCCCTAAAAATGGTGCCGAGCAATGGGATGAAGGGTGGGGCACAGACATTGCGGGCAGACAAAAAGAGGAACCATCGAGTGTGGTGAGCGCGGGCGAGTGGAAGCGAGAGGAAGCTCAAGAGGAGGGGGGTAAAGGGAGTGGTTTTAGAAGGGCAGAGATTGCGAATAAAGGCAATAAGCCCAATCAGGACACACGCCGCAAAACATGCCTTTATACAGTTAGGCCTTCCGAGAGTAGGGGGCGGAGTGACCATAGGGGGAAGGATCGACCCACCCATTGCAAGAAAGAGTGGGGTAGGAGCTCCACAAAAAGGCACTGGAGCCCAGAACTATCTAGTCAGTCAACTTCCACCTCTGAGTCAGACACTAGCTGGGATGAGTGGACAGACAGTCGCTCCGCCACCGACTCAGATTCAGAACATGAGGAAGTTAACACAAATAAGACTAGAAGTGACAGCTCTTTTGCGCCAACAAGAAGGGGACAAACAAAGGGTACTCCACTTACAGACTGGAAAAAGATACACATTGCTTGTGCCGATTGGGTCCAGCCTACCACCTTAGCATTCCCAGTCCATGTCACAGATGGAGGATAAAGGGCCTACACCCCTGTGAGTCCCAAAGACATACAAGCGATCGTTAAAGCGATTGCAGATAAAGGGATTAACTCTGCTATGGTGTCCACCCTTGTAGACAGCGTCTTTGGAAATGATGATATGTTGCCGTTTGACATACAACAAACATGTAGGATGATTTTTGATGGGGCGGGAATGATTGTTTTTAAACAAGAGTGGGAGGATAATTGCACGAAGCAGCTCACCCAGGTAGCTGGGGCAGACCACCCATTGCAGGGCTCTAGCATGCAGTGACTAAAGGGTACCGACCCAACAATAACTACACCCCAATTGCAAGCCCAGCACTTACAGGCCCCAAAAGTCACGGCGACCACCTGCGCAGCCAGAGAAGCCATCCATATAGCTTGCAGGGTAGTCACCAAGCCAGCACCGTGGTCCACCATATGGCAAGCCGAGAGTGAAAGCTTTACTCAGTTTGTGGACCATCTCCAAGAAGCGATTGACTCCTCTGCCTTGCCTGTAGAAGCGAATGGCCCAGTTGTGCTAGAATGTTTATGTCAGCAATGTAATTCGGCAAACAAAGAAATTTTACGTTCGTTGCCAGCTGGGGCGAGCCTCACAACCATGATCAAACATGTCACAAAAGAAGAACATCTAATCCAAATCCAAGCAGCTGTGTGCACTGCGATAGCCAACGCTATGCTATGTTTCAAATGCGGCCAACCGGGCCATGTCATATCCAATTGCCCTCAAGTGGACGATTTGCAATTCCCAGCTCACTCGCTGCCCCTGCAGCAAAATTGACCAAGAGTTGGGCTTGTGGAAAGAGGGGACACTGTGCAAAGGATTGTAGACATAAGGCACCAGGAAACGGGAGAGGGAGGGAGCGGGTGGGCCGTGTACAGCCCCCTCCCACCTGGGATATGAGGCGGCCCAACCATGCATTCCCCAAATGGAACGGGGAACTGCCGAATCTGCCACCCCCTCAAACGGCAACCAGTCCAATCACCTACCCAACAACCCAAATAAATTTGGGGGTGGGGGCAACCCCCAGTCAACAATCATCGCTCCTAGGGAACAAGACCCCTGGGTAGTCCTGGCCGTAGAGTGTAGTAATCCCCCTATAGTGTGGGGAAGGTGCTGCTTTTATTGTGCTTCCTTTCACAAGTTTCCCCAGAATTTCCCTTTGGATAACATTGTCATTAACATCCCCTTTCTGATCGACACCAGAGCAGATGTTACGGTTATTCCGGAAACAAACTGGACTTCACGTTGAAATTTGGAAGAAGCTCCTCCAGTAGGCAGGGTTGGAGGATCATCCCGACCTTGGAAGAGTACCCAGTGGATTGACATAACACTCCATACAGAGAAAGGACCCGAGAAAACCATTGTCCTCTTTCCGTATGTTATGTCGGGAGTTCCGCCTTTGCTGGGTAGAGATGCCCTAGCTCAAATAAAGGTTAGGGTGACAAATTCAGGCTGAGGACCACTGCTGTACACCCACTCTCCCCAATTAAGTTGACATGGAAGTCCCACGACCCAATATGGGTTGAGCAGTGGCCCTTGCCTGAGCCTCGAATGACAGCCCTTCTTGAGCTTCTCGAGTACCAATTACAACAAGGTCACATAGAGCACTCTACCAGTCCTTGGAATACTCCAGTTTTTGTAATCCCCAAAAGAAGCGGTGAAGGCTACCAACTCCTCCATGATTTGTGCGAGGTGAACAAGAAAATCCAACCAATGGGCCCTGTCCAAACGCTGTTGCCTGCGAATTCCATGATACCAAAGAGACTGCCGTGTGCAGTGCTTGATATTAAGGACAGTTTTTTCTCAGTACCATTGCATGGCGAGGACAAAGAACGGTTTGCCTTTTCTGTTGTGTTCCCAAACGGCCAGTGCCCTAAACTTATACTTCCAGTGGACAGTACTACCCCAAGGCATGGTTAATTCCCCTACCAGTTGCCAGATTACAGTGGATAAAGCATTAGTATCAGTCCAGAATGAAGATCCTACCACTACCATCATCCAATACATGGACGACATCCTGATTGCCGCGCTGACACCAGGCCAGGTGGATCGACTAGTACAGTCAGCTTCACAAGCTCTGCAAAAGAATGGGTTTGAAATCGCAGATGCTAAAATAAAGGACCCTATGTGACCTTTTTGGGGGTACAAATTACAGGCTCCTTTTTAACGCCTTCCCAAATAAAAATTCGTGGGACCATCAAGACGCTCCATGACACTCAACAGCTGGTAGGATCCTTGCAGTGACTTTGAAACATCGTTTTGATTCCCCCCGAAATAATGTAGCCACTATATTCTCTCCTGCAAGGGAAACAGCCATGGGAGAAAAAGTCTCTAACCCCAGAGGCAATCAGCTCGCTCGATTTCATTGAGTGCCAGATGTCCTCGAGCTCGCTCTCGAGATGGAACCCAAGTGTACCACTCGACTTGTATGTCCATTTCACAGAAGGAGGGGGGGGTGGGAGCATTAGCTCAAGGAACTCCCAATGAACCCAGGGCCATACAGTAGGTCATCTTGGGAAAGCTGGTGCGTGCTTTCTCACCGGGGGTTAAGTGCCTCGGCAATCTCATTTTGAAAGGCAGAAGACTCGCCCTGAGCCACTTGGGCGTTGAGCCTGCAAGAATACCTCTACCCTTCTGCAAGCAGCTTCCCACTTTATCAACAACAATTTCAGAACACCTGGCCGTAGCCCTCGGTGGGTTCGCTGGTGAGCTCCAGCATGCCACAAGACCTCCATGGATTAGGTTGCTGAGGATCGTGGACATTGACCTTCCACACAAAGTGATGAACCGACTTTGCCGGGACCGACGGTTTTCACCAACACATTTCAGCAACTTCAACAGCAGCAGCAGTGTGGCAAACTGGGGAGCAATGACACTGTGTTAGGATGACCGACCACGCACTTTCAGTCCAAAAGCTGGAAGCAGTGGCCCTGGTACTGGCATGCGGATTGTTCACAGTAGAACATCTCAACAAGGTGACGGACTTAATGTTCATGGCCAAGCTCAGCCTAGCCATGTCCAGGCCCGGTGTGTCAACATCGGAAACAGCCACAAAAATCTGAAGAGGTATTCTACTTTCGAGGGGGTACCATATCGGTCATTCATATCAACAGCTACCACCCTATCAAAGGGTTCTTTCAACGCAGCAACGACAAAGTAGATGCAGCAGCACAAAGGTTACGGATGCTTAGAGATGCACACCAGCTGCACGAAATGCTTCATATTCGAGACAAAGCGTTTGAGTGGCAAAAAATGGCCTGCAGCAGTAACAGCTGCGCCCACAATGTGGCTGTTGTGTGGCTTGCTTCTGCGCCTCCTGCAAGCTGCTGCGCTCTCCGTCTCCCGGGGGCCAAGAATCTGCTTCTTGGTGCACAGACGGTTGGCACTGTGGCGATGCGCGCTGGAGAACGGCTTCGGCTGGAAGACGGCCGATTGCAGCCGTCTGGTTTGGAAGGTCTTCGTATCTCCGTCTTCTGGGTCTCTTCTCATCTGCATCTTAGTGAAAAGAGGTCCCATGAAGACTTCTCGCCAAGAGAAAATGAGCCAGCACAGCAAAAGTCTCCCAGTCAGGCTTTAACTATGTCTTCCCAGTGTTTGCATCTCGGAGCCCAAAGATAAGAGTAAAATTTTCCAAGGCGTGTTGCAGGAGAACTTGCGAGATGAACAGCAATATTGGCTGAGAACTTCTTCCATTAGAATACGAGTGTTAATTTTAAAGGCATGGGAGTGGCAAACCACCCGCTTCCAGCAGTTAGAAAGCTGCGCACAAAATGCGGCTCTTATTCGGCTTGCATCTGCGCCTCCTGCAAGCTGCCGGGCTCCCCATATTTCGGAAGTCAAGAAACCTCTTCTTGGATTACAGTCAGTTGCACTGTCGCGGTGCGCACTGGAGAACGGCATCGGCCGGAAGACAGCCGATTGCACCCATTTGGTTTGGAAGGTCACGTATCTTCGTCTTCTGGGTCTCTTCTCATCTGCATCTTAGTTAAAAGCTGTCCCATGAAGACTTCTCGCAAAGAGAAAGTCTGCCAGCGCAGCAAAAGACTCCCAGTCAGGTTTTACTGTGTCCTCCCAGTTTTTACATCTCGGAGCACAAAGATAAGTGTAATGTGTTCCAAGGAGTTTTGCAGGAGCATTCGCGAGATGAACTGCAATATTGTCTGAGAACTTCTTCCATTTGCCTACGAGTGTGAATTTAAAAGGCATGGGAGTGGCAAACCACCAGCTTCCGGCAGTTAGAAAGCTGCGCACACAATGCGGCTGTTTTGCCACTTGCTTCTGCGCCTCCTGCAAGCTGCCGGGCGCCCCGTATTTCGGAGGCCAAGATAACGCTTGTTGGCGCAATGTCAGTTGCAATGTCGCGGTGCGCGCTGGAGAACGACCTCGGCCGAAAGACGGCCGATAGCAGCCGTCTGGTTTGGAAGGTCTCGTATCTCGGTCTTCTGGATCTCTTCTCATCTGAATCTTAGTGAAAAGCGTTCCCATGAAGACTTCTCATGAAGAGAAAGTCTGCTAACGCAGCAAAGGTCTCCCAGTCAAGTTTTACTGTGTCCTCCCAGTATTTGCGTCTGGGAGCCAAAAGATAAGTGTAATGTTTTCCAAGGCGTGTTGCAGGAGCACTCGCTAGATGAACTGCAATGTTGTCTGAGAACTTCTCTCATTCGCATACGAGTGTGAATTTAAAAGGCACGGGAATGGCAAACCACCCACTTCCAGAAGTTAAAAAGCTGCACACACAATGCGGCTATTAAGTGGCTTGCTTCTGCGCCTCCTGCAAGCTGCCGCTCCTTTCGTCTCTCGGGGGCCAAGAATCTGCTTCTTGGTGCACAGACGGTTGGCACTGTCGCGGTGCACTCTGGAGAGCTCCTGAGGCCAACAGACGGTCGGTAGCAGCACGTTTCTTTGGAAGGTCTCCTATCCCTGTCTTCTGGGTCTCTTCTCATGTGCATCTTAGTGAAAAGCAGTCCCATGAAGACTTTTAGCGAAGAGAAAATGTGCCAATACAGCAAAAGTCTCCCAGTCAGGTTTTACGGTGTCTTCCCAGGATTAGCATCTCGGAGCACAAAGATAAGTGTAATGTTTTCCAAGGCGTGTTGCAGGAGAACTCGCGAGATGAACTGCAATATTGTCTGAGAACTTCTGCCATTTGCCTACGAGTGTGAATTTAAAAGGCATGGGAGTGGCAAACCACACGCTTCCAACTGTCAGAAAGCTGCGCACACATTACCGCTGTTGTGCGACTTGCTTCTGTGCCTCCTGCAAGCTGCCGCGCTCTCCAACTCCCGGAGTCCATGACAGCTTCTTGGTAAACAGAGTGTTGGCACTGTCGCGGAGCGCGCTGGAGAGCGTCTTAAGTCAAAACACGGCCGATAGCAGCACTTTTGTATGGAAGGTCTCGTGTCTCCGTCTTCTGGGTCTCTTCTCATCTGCATCTTAGTGAAAAGCTGTCCCATAAAGACTTCTGGCGAAGAGAAAGTGTGCCATCACAGCAAATGTCTCCCAGTCTGGCTTTATGTGTGCACCTAGTTTTTGCATCTCGGAGCACAAAGGAATGCGTAAAATTTTCCAAGGTGTGCTGCAGGAGCACTCGCTAGATGAACTGCAACGTTGTCTGAGAACTTCCTCCATTATGCATAGGAGTGTGAATTTAAAAGGGCATGGGAGTGGCAAACCACCCGCTTCCAGCAGTTAGAAAGCTGCGCACACAAGGCCGCCGTTGTGCGGCTTGCTTCTGCGCCTCCTGAAAGCTGCTGCTCTCTCCGTATTTCGGTGGCCAAGAATCGGCTTCTTGGTGTACAGATGGTTGGCACTGTCGCGGTGCACGCTGGAGAACGGCTTCGGTCGAAAGACAGCCGACTGCAGCCGTCTGGTTTGGAAGGTCTCGTATCTCCGTCTTCTGGGCCTCTTCTCATCTGCATCTTAGTGAAAAGCATTCCTATGAAGACTGCTCGCGAAGAGAAAGTGTGCCAGCACAGCAAATGTCTCCCAGCCAGGTTTTACGTGTCCTTGCAGTTTTTGCACCTCGGAGCACAAAGATAAGTCGTAAAATTTTCCAAGGCGCTGTTGCAGGAGCACTCTCTAGATGAACTGCAACGTTGTCTGAGAACTTCCTCCACTACGCATAGGAGTGTGAATTTAAAAGGCATGGGAGTGGCAAACCACCCGCTTCCAACTGTCAGAAAGCTGCGCACATAATGCCGCCGTTTTGCGGCTTGCTTCTGCACCTCATGCAAGCTGCCGCGCTCTCCAACTCCCGGAGGCCAAGAATCGGCTTCTTGGTGTAAAGACGGTTGGCACTGTCGCGGTGCGCGCTGCAAAAAGGCTTCGGCCGAAAGACAGCCGATAGCAGCCGTCTGGTTTGGAAGGTCTCGTATCTCCGTCTTCTGGGTCTCTTCTCATCTGCATCTTAGTGAAAAGCATTTCCATGAAGATTTCTCGCGAAGAGAATGTGTGCCAGCACAGCAGAGGTCTCCCAGGCAGGCTTTATATGTGCACCTAGTTTTTGCATCTCGGAGCACAAAGGAAGGCGTAAAATTTTCCAAGGCGCTGTTGCAGGAGCACTCGCTAGATGAACTGCAACATTGTCTGAGAACTTCCTCCACTACGCATACGAGTGTGAATTTAAAAGGCATGGGAGTGGCAAACCAGCAGCTTCCAGCATTTTGAAAGCTGCGCACATAATGCCGCCGTTTTGCGGCTTGCTTCTGCACCTCATGCAAGCTGCCGCGCTCTCCAACTCCCGGAGGCCAAGAATCGGCTTCTTGGTGTAAAGACGGTTGGCACTGTCGCGGTGCGCGCTGCAAAAAGGCTTCGGCCGAAGGCAGCGGATAGCAGCGGTCTGGTTAGGAAGTTCTCGTATCTCCGTCTTCTGGTTCTCTTCTCATCTGCATCTTAGTGAAAAGCATTTCCATGAAGATTTCTCGTGAAGAGAATGTGTGCCAGCACAGCAAAGGTCTCCCGATCTGGCTTTATATGTGCACCTAGTTTTTGCATCTCGGAGCACAAAGGAAGGCGTAAATGTTTTCCAAAGCGTGTTGCAGGAGCACTCGCTAGATGAACTGCAACTTTGTCCGAGAACTTCCTCCATTACGCATAGGAGTGTGAATTTAAAAGGCATGGGAGTAGCAAACCACAACCCTCTAGCAGTTAGAAAGCTGTGCACACAATGAGGCTGTTGTGCGGCTTGCTTCTGCGCCTCCTGCAAGCTGCCGGGCGCCCCCTATTTCGGAGGCCAAGAAAACGCTTCTTGGCGCACAGTCAGTTGCACTGTCGCGGTGCACGCTGGAGAACAGCTTCGGCCGAAAGACGGCCGGTAGCTGCCGTCTGGTTTGGAAGGTCTCGTATCTTCGTCTTCTGGATCTCTTCTCATCTGCATCTAAGTGAAAAGCGGTCCCATGAAGACTTTTAGCGAAGAGAAAATGTGCCAATACAGCAAAAGTCTCCCAGTCAGGTTTTACGGTGTCTTCCCAGGATTTGCATCTCGGAGCACAAAGATAAGTGTAATGTTTTCCAAGGCGTGTTGCAGGAGCACTCGCGAGATGAACTGAAATATTGTCTGAGAACTTCTTGCATTCGCCTACGAGTGTGAATTTAAAAGGCAACGGAGTGGCAAACCACCAGCTTCCGGCAGTTAGAAAGCTGAGCACACAATGCGGCTGTTTTGCCACTTGCTTCTGCGCCTCCTGCAAGCTGCCGGGCGCCCCATATTTTGGAGGCCAAGAAAACACTTCTTGGCGCACAGTCAGTTGCAATGTCGCGGTGCGCGCTGCAGAACGACCTCGGCCGAAAGACGGCCGATAGCAGCCGTCTGGTTTGGAAGGTCTCGTATCTCGGTCTTCTGGATCTCTTATCATCTGCATCTTAGTGAAAAGCGGTCCCATGACGACTTCTCGCGAAGAGAATGTGTGCCAGCACAGCAAAGGTCTCCCGATCTGGCTTTATATGTGCACCTAGTTTTTGCATCTCGGAGCACAAAGGAATGCGTAAAATTTTCCAAGGTGTGTTCGCAGGAGCACTTGCGAGATGAACTGCAATATTGTCTGAGAACTTCTTCCATTAGCACACGAGTGTGAATTTAAAAGGCATGGGAGTGGCAAACCACCAGCTTCCAGCAGTTAGAAAGCTGGGCACACAATACGGCTGTTGTGCGGCTTGCTTCTGCGCCTCCTGCAAGCGTCCAGTCGCCCGGTATTTCGGAGGCCAAGAAAACACTTCTTGGTGCACAGACAGTTGGCACTGTCGCGGTGCGCACTGGAGAACGACCTCGACCGAAAGAGGACCGATTGCTGCCGTCTGGTTTGGAAGGTCTCCTATCTCGGCCTTCTGGGTCTCTTCTCATCTGCATCTTAGTGAAAAGCGGTCCCATGAAGACTTCTCGCCAAGAGAAAGTCTGCCAGCGCAGCAAAGGTCTCCCAGTCAAGTTTTACTCTGTCCTCCCAGGATTTACATCTCGGAGCACAAAGATAAGTGTAATGTGTTCCAAGGCATTTTGCAGGAGCACTAGCTAGATGAACTACAACGTTGTCTGCGAACTTCTTCCATTCGCATACGAGTGTGAATTTAAAAGGCATGGGAGTGGCAAACCACCCGCTTCCAGCAGTCAGAAAGCTGCGCACACAATGCCGCCGTTGTGCGGCTTGCTTCTGCGCCTCCTGCAAGCTGCCGTGCTCCCCATATTTCGGAGGCCAAAAATCGGCTTCTTGGTGTAAAGACGGTTGGCACTGTCGCGGTGCGCGCTGGAGAGCGTCTTCAGTCAAAACACAGCCGATAGCAGCACTTTTGTTTGGAAGGTCTTGTATCTCCGTCTTCTGGGTCTCTTCTCATCTGCATCTTTGTAAAAGCGATCCCATAAAGACTTCTCGCGAAGAGAAAGTGTGCCAGCACAGCAAAAGTCTCCCAGTCAGGTTTTACTGTGTCCTTCCAGTTTTTGCACCTCGGAGCACAAAGATAAGTCAAAAGTTTACCAAGGCACTGATGCAGGAGCGCTCGCTAGATGACCAGCAATGTAGTCTGAGAACTTCCTCCACTACGCATACGAGTGTGAATTTAAAAGGCATGGGAGTGGCAAACCACCCGCTTCCAGCAGTTAGAAAGCTGCGCACACAAGGCCGCCGTTGTGTGGCTTGCTTCTGCGCCTCCTGCAAGCTGCTGCGCTCTCCGAATTTCGGTGGCCAAGAATCGGCTTCTTGGTGTAAAGACGGTTGACACTGTCGCGGTGCGCGCTGGAGAACGGCTTCGGCCGAAAGACAGCCGACTGCAGCCGTCTGGTTTGGAAGGTCTCGTATCTCCGTCTTCTGGGTCTCTTCTCATCTGCATCTTAATGAAAAGCATTTCCATGAAGATTTCTCGCGAAGAGAATGTGTGCCAGCACAGCAAAGGTCTCCCGATCTGGCTTTAT
Source organism: Motacilla alba alba (assembly GCF_015832195.1). Classification (NCBI taxonomy): domain Eukaryota; kingdom Metazoa; phylum Chordata; class Aves; order Passeriformes; family Motacillidae; genus Motacilla; species Motacilla alba. The sequence continues at coordinate 6,140,812 of NC_052033.1, read as the reverse complement.
ATGTGCACCTAGTTTTTGCATCTCGGAGCACAAAGGAAGGCGTAAAATTTTACAAGGCGTGCTGCAGGAGCACTCGCTAGATGAACTGTAACGTTGTCTGAGAACTTCCTCCACTACGCATACGAGTGTGAATTTAAAAGGCATGGGAGTGGCAAACCAGCAGCTTCCAGCAGTTTGAAAGCTGCACACATAATGCCGCCGTTTTGCGGCTTGCTTCTGCACCTCATTCAAGCTGCCGCACTCTCCAACTCCCAGAGGCCAAGAATCGGCTTCTTGGTGTAAAGACGGTTGGCACTGTCGCGGTGCGCGCTGCAAAAAGTCTTCGGCCGAAAGACAGCGGATAGCAGCGGTCTGGTTAGGAAGGTCTCGTATCTCCGTCTTCTGGTTCGCTTCTCATCTGCATCTTAGTGAAAAGCATTTCCATGAAGATTTCTCGCGAAGAGAATGTGTGCCAGCACAGCAAAGGTCTCCCAGGCAGGCTTTATATGTGCACCCAGTTTTTGCATCTCGGAGCACAAAGGAAGGCGTAAAATTTTCCAAGGCGCTGTTGCAGGAGCACTCGCTAGATGAACTGCAACGTTGTCTGAGAACTTCCTCCACTACGCATACGAGTGTGAATTTAAAAGGCATGGGAGTGGCAAACCACCCGCTTCCAGCAGTCAGAAAGCTGCGCACACAGTGCCGCTGTTGTGCAACTTGCTCCTGTGCCTCCTGCAAGCTGCCGCGCTCCCCGTATTTCGGAGGCCAAGAATCGGCTTCTTGGTGTAAAGACGGTTGGCACTGTCGCGGTGCGCGCTGGAGAACGGCTTCGGCCGAAAGTCAGCCAATAGCAGCCGTCTGGTTTGGAAGGTCTCGTATCTCCGTCTTCTGGGTCTCTTCTCATCTGCTTCTTAGTGAAAAGCTGTCCCATAAAGACTTCTGGCGAAGAGAAATTGTGCCAGCACAGCAAATGTCTCCCAGGCAGGCTTTATATGTGCACCTAGTTTTTGCATCTCGGAGCACAAAGGAAGGCGTAAAATTTTCCAAGGCGCTGTTGCAGGAGCACTCGCTAGATGAACTGTAACGTTGTCTGAGAACTTCCTCCACTACGCACACGAGTGTGAATTTAAAAGGCATGGGATTGGCAAACCAGCAGCTTCCAGCAGTCAGAAAGCTGCGCACATAATGCCGCCGTTTTGCGGCTTGCTTCTGCGCCTCCTGCACGCTGCCGTGCTCCCCGTATTTCGGAGGCCAAAAATCGGCTTCTTGGTGTAAAGACGGTTGGCAATGTCGCGGTGCGCGCTGCAAAACGGCTTCGGCTGAAAGACAGCCAATAGCAGCCGTCTGGTTTGGAAGGTCTCGTATCTCCGTCTTCTGGGTCTCTTCTCATCTGCATCTTAGTGAAAAGCATTTCCATGAAGATTTCTCGCGAAGAGAATGTGTGCCAGCACAGCAAAGGTCTCCCGATCTGGCTTTATATGTGCACCTAGTTTTTGCATCTCGGAGCACAAAGGAAGGCGTAAAATTTTACAAGGCGTGCTGCAGGAGCACTCGCTAGATGAACTGTAACGTTGTCTGAGAACTTCCTCCACTACGCATACGAGTGTGAATTTAAAAGGCATGGGAGTGGCAAACCAGCAGCTTCCAGCAGTTTGAAAGCTGCGCACATAATGCCGCCGTTTTGCGGCTTGCTTCTGCACCTCATGCAAGCTGCCGCACTCTCCAACTCCCGGAGGCCAAGAATCGGCTTCTTGGTGTAAAGACGGTTGGCACTGTCGCGGTGCGCGCTGCAAAAAGTCTTCGGCCGAAAGACAGCGGATAGCAGCGGTCTGGTTAGGAAGGTCTCGTATCTCCGTCTTCTGGTTCGCTTCTCATCTGCATCTTAGTGAAAAGCATTTCCATGAAGATTTCTCGCGAAGAGAATGTGTGCCAGCACAGCAAAGGTCTCCCAGGCAGGCTTTATATGTGCACCCAGTTTTTGCATCTCGGAGCACAAAGGAAGGCGTAAAATTTTCCAAGGCGCTGTTGCAGGAGCACTCGCTAGATGAACTGCAACGTTGTCTGAGAACTTCCTCCACTACGCATAGGAGTGTGAATTTAAAAGGCATGGGAGTGGCAAACCACCCGCTTCCAGCAGTCAGAAAGCTGCGCACACAGTGCCGCTGTTGTGCAACTTGCTCCTGTGCCTCCTGCAAGCTGCCGCGCTCCCCGTATTTCGGAGGCCAAGAATCGGCTTCTTGGTGTAAAGACGGTTGGCACTGTCGCGGTGCGCGCTGGAGAACGGCCTCGGCCGAAAGTCAGCCGATAGCAGCCGTCTGGTTTGGAAGGTCTCGTATCTCCGTCTTCTGGGTCTCTTCTCATCTGCTTCTTAGTGAAAAGCTGTCCCATAAAGACTTCTGGCGAAGAGAAATTGTGCCAGCACAGCAAATGTCTCCCAGGCAGGCTTTATATGTGCACCTAGTTTTTGCATCTCGGAGCACAAAGGAAGGCGTAAAATTTTCCAAGGCGCTGTTGCAGGAGCACTCGCTAGATGAACTGTAACGTTGTCTGAGAACTTCCTCCACTACGCACACGAGTGTGAATTTAAAAGGCATGGGATTGGCAAACCAGCAGCTTCCAGCAGTCAGAAAGCTGCGCACATAATGCCGCCGTTTTGCGGCTTGCTTCTGCGCCTCCTGCACGCTGCCGTGCTCCCCGTATTTCGGAGGCCAAAAATCGGCTTCTTGGTGTAAAGACGGTTGGCAATGTCGCGGTGCGCGCTGCAAAACGGCTTCGGCTGAAAGACAGCCAATAGCAGCCGTCTGGTTTGGAAGGTCTCGTATCTCCGTCTTCTGGGTCTCTTCTCATCTGCATCTTAGTGAAAAGCGTTCCTATGAAGACTTCTGGCGAAGAGAAAGTGTGCCAGCACAGCAAAAGTCTCCCAGGCAGGCTGTACTGTGTCCTTCCAGTTTTTGCATCTCGGAGCACAAAGATGAGTGTAATGTTTTCCAAGGTGTGTTGCAGGAGCGCTCGCGAGATGAACTGCAATATTGTCTGAGAACTTCCTCCACTACGCATACGAGTGTGAATTTAAAAGGCATGGGAGTGGCAAACCACCCGCTTCCAACTGTCAGAAAGCTGCGCACACGCACACAGTGCCGCTGTTGTGCAACTTGCTTCTGTGCCTCCTGCAACCTGCCGCGCTCCCCGTATTTCGGAGGCCAAGTATCGGCTTCTTGGTGTAAAGACGGTTGGCACTGTCGCGGTGCGCGCTGGAGAACGGCCTCGGCCGAAAGTCAGCCGATAGCAGCCGTCTGGTTTGGAAGGTCTCGTATCTCCGTCTTCTGGGTCTCTTCTCATCTGCATCTTAGTGAAAAGCTGTCCCATAAAGACTTCTGGCGAAGAGAAATTGTGCCAGCACAGCAAATGTCTCCCAGGCAGGCTTTATATGTGCACCCAGTTTTTGCATCTCGGAGCACAAAGGAAGACATAAAATTTTCCAAGGCGCTGTTGCAGGAGCACTCGCTAGATGAACTGCAACATTGTCTGAGAACTTCCTCCACTACGCATACGAGTGTGAATTTAAAAGGCATGGCAGTGGCAAACCAGCAGCTTCCAGCAGTTTGAAAGCTGCGCACATAATGCTGCCGTTTTGCGGCTTGCTTCTGCACCTCATGCAAGCTGCCGCGCTCTCCAACTCCCGGAGGCCAAGAATCGGCTTCTTGGTGTAAAGACGGTTGGCACTGTCGCGGTGCGCGCTGCAAAAAGTCTTCGGCCGAAAGACAGCCGATAGCAGCGGTCTGGTTAGGAAGGTCTCGTATCTCCGTCTTCTGGTTCGCTTCTCATCTGCATCTTAGTGAAAAGCATTTCCATGAAGATTTCTCGCGAAGAGAATGTGTGCCAGCACAGCAAAGGTCTCCCGATCTGGCTTTATATGTGCACCTAGTTTTTGCATCTCGGAGCACAAAGGAAGGCGTAAAATTTTCCAAGGCGCTGTTGCAGGAGCACTCGCTAGATGAACTGCAACGTTGTCTGAGAACTTCCTCCACTACGCATAGGAGTGTGAATTTAAAAGGCATGGGAGTGGCAAACCACCCGCTTCCATCTGTCAGAAAGCTGCGCACACAGTGCCGCTGTTGTGCAACTTGCTTCTGTGCCTCCTGCAAGCTGCCGAGCTCCCCGTATTTCGGAGGCCAAGAATCAGCTTCTTGGTGTAAAGACGGTTGGCAATGTCGCGGTGCGCGCTGGAGAACGGCTTCGGCCGAAAGTCAGCCGATAGCAGCCGTCTGGTTTGGAAGGTCTCGTATCTCCGTCTTTTGGGTCTCTTCTCATCTGCATCTTAGTGAAAAGCTGTCCCATAAAGACTTCTGGTGAAGAGAAATTGTGCCAGCACAGCAAATGTCTCCCAGGCAGGCTTTATATGTGCACCCAGTTTTTGCATCTCGGAGCACAAAGGAAGTCATAAAATTTTCCAAGGCGTGTTGCAGGAGCACTCGCTAGATGAACTGCAACATTGTCTGAGAACTTCCTCCACTACGCATAGGAGTGTGAATTTAAAAGGCATGGGAGTGGCAAACCACCCGCTTCCATCTGTCAGAAAGCTGCGCACACAGTGCCGCTGTTGTGCGACTTGCTTCTGTGCCTCCTGCAAGCTGCCGCGCTCTCCAACTCCCGGAGGCCAAGAATCGGCTTCTTGGTGTAAAGACGGTTGGCACTGTCGCGGTGCGCGCTGCAAAAAGGCTTCGGCCGAAAGACAGCCGATAGCAGCCGTCTGGTTTGGAAGGTCTCGTATCTCCATCTTCTGGGTCTCTTCTCATCTGCATCTTAGTGAAAAGCATTTCCATGAAGATTTCTCGCGAAGAGAATGTGTGCCAGCACAGCAAAGGTCTCCCGATCTGGCTTTATATGTGCACCTAGTTTTTGCATCTCGGAGCACAAAGGAAGGCGTAAAATTTTCCAAGGCGCTGTTGCAGGAGCACTCGCTAGATGAACTGTAACGTTGTCTGAGAACTTCCTCCACTACGCACACGAGTGTGAATTTAAAAGGCATGGGATTGGCAAACCAGCAGCTTCCAGCAGTCAGAAAGCTGCGCACATAATGCCGCCATTTTGCGGCTTGCTTCTGCGCCTCCTGCACGCTGCCATGCTCCCCGTATTTCGGAGGCCAAAAATCGGCTTCTTGGTGTAAAGACGGTTGGCAATGTCGCGGTGCGCGCTGCAAAACGGCTTCGGCTGAAAGACAGCCAATAGCAGCCGTCTGGTTTGGAAGGTCTCGTATCTCCGTCTTCTGGGTCTCTTCTCATCTGCATCTTAGTGAAAAGCGTTCCTATGAAGACTTCTGGCGAAGAGAAAGTGTGCCAGCACAGCAAAAGTCTCCCAGGCAGGCTGTACTGTGTCCTTCCAGTTTTTGCATCTCGGAGCACAAAGATGAGTGTAATGTTTTCCAAGGTGTGTTGCAGGAGCGCTCGCGAGATGAACTGCAATATTGTCTGGGAACTTCCTCCACTACGCATACGAGTGTGAATTTAAAAGGCATGGGAGTGGCAAACCACACGCTTCCAACTGTCAGAAAGCTGCGCACACATTACCGCTGTTGTGCGACTTGCTTCTGTGCCTCCTGCAAGCTGCCGCGCTCTCCAACTCCCGGAGTCCATGACAGCTTCTTGGTAAACAGAGTGTTGGCACTGTCACGGAGCGCGCTGGAGAGCGTCTTAAGTCAAAACACGGCCGATAGCAGCACTTTTGTATGGAAGGTCTCGTGTCTCCGTCTTCTGGGTCTCTTCTCATCTGCATCTTAGTGAAAAGCTGTCCCATAAAGACTTCTGGCGAAGAGAAAGTGTGCCAGCACAGCAAATGTCTCCCAGGCAGGATTTACGTGTGCACCTAGTTTTTGCATCTCGGAGCACAAAGGAAGGCGTAAAATTTTCCAAGGCGCTATTGCAGGAGCACTCGCTAGATGAACTGCAACGTTGTCTGAGAACTTCCTCCACTACGCATACGAGTGTGAATTTAAAAGGCATGGGAGTGGCAAACCACCCGCTTCCAACTGTCAGAAAGCTGCGCACACAGTGCCGCTGTTGTGCAGCTTGCTTCTGCGCCTCCTGCACACTGCCGTACTCCCCGTATTTCGGTGGCCAAGAATCGGCTTCTTGGTGTACAGATGGTTGGCACTGTCGCGGTGCACGCTGGAGAACGGCTTCGGTCGAAAGACAGCCGACTGCAGCGGCCTGGTTTGGAAGGTCTCGTATCTCCGTCTTCTGGGCCTCTTCTCATCTGCATCTTAGTGATAAGCTGTCCCATAAAGACTTCTGGCGAAGAGAAAGTGTGCCAGCACAGCAAAAGTCTCCCAGGCAGGCTGTACTTTGTCCTTCCAGGTTTTGCATCTCGGAGCACAAAGGAAGGCGTAAAATTTTCCAAGGCGCTGTTGCAGGAGCACTCGCTAGATGAACTGCAACGTTGTCTGAGAACTTCCTCCACTACGCATAGGAGTGTGAATTTAAAAGGCATGGGAGTGGCAAACCACCCGCTTCCAACTGTCAGAAAGCTGCGCACATAATGCCGCCGTTTTGCGGCTTGCTTCTGCACCTCATGCAAGCTGCCGCGCTCTCCAACTCCCGGAGGCCAAGAATCGGCTTCTTGGTGTAAAGACGGTTGGCACTGTCGCGGTGCGCGCTGCAAAAAGGCTTCGGCCGAAAGACAGCCGATAGCAGCCGTCTGGTTTGGAAGGTCTCGTATCTCCGTCTTCTGGTCTCTTCTCATCTGCATCTTAGTGAAAAGCATTTCCATGAAGATTTCTCGCGAAGAGAATGTGTGCCAGCACAGCAGAGGTCTCCCAGGCAGGCTTTATATGTGCACCTAGTTTTTGCATCTCGGAGCACAAAGGAAGGCGTAAAATTTTCCAAGGCGCTGTTGCAGGAGCACTCGCTAGATGAACTGTAACATTGTCTGAGAACTTCCTCCACTACGCATACGAGTGTGAATTTAAAAGGCATGGGAGTGGCAAACCAGCAGCTTCCAGCATTTTGAAAGCTGCGCACATAATGCCGCCGTTTTGCGGCTTGCTTCTGCACCTCATGCAAGCTGCCGCGCTCTCCAACTCCCGGAGGCCAAGAATCGGCTTCTTGGTGTAAAGACGGTTGGCACTGTCGCGGTGCGCGCTGCAAAAAGGCTTCGGCCGAAGGCAGCGGATAGCAGCGGTCTGGTTAGGAAGTTCTCGTATCTCCGTCTTCTGGTTCTCTTCTCATCTGCATCTTAGTGAAAAGCATTTCCATGAAGATTTCTCGTGAAGAGAATGTGTGCCAGCACAGCAAAGGTCTCCCGATCTGGCTTTATATGTGCACCTAGTTTTTGCATCTCGGAGCACAAAGGAAGGCGTAAAATTTTCCAAGGCGCTGTTGCAGGAGCACTCGCTAGATGAACTGCAACGTTGTCTGAGAACTTCCTCCACTACGCATACGAGTGTGAATTTAAAAGGCATGGGAGTGGCAAACCACCCGCTTCCAACTGTCAGAAAGCTGCGCACACAGTGCCGCTGTTGTGCAACTTGCTTCTGTGCCTCCTGCAAGCTGCCGAGCTCCCCGTATTTCGGAGGCCAAGAATCGGCTTCTTGGTGTAAAGACGGTTGGCACTGTCACGGTGCGCGCTGCAAAAAGGCTTCGGCCGAAAGTCAGCCGATAGCAGCCGTCTGGTTTGGAAGGTCTCGTATCTCCGTCTTTTGGGTCTCTTCTCATCTGCATCTTAGTGAAAAGCTGTCCCATAAAGACTTCTGGCGAAGAGAAATTGTGCCAGCACAGCAAATGTCTCCCAGGCAGGCTTTATATGTGCACCCAGTTTTTGCATCTCGGAGCACAAAGGAAGTCATAAAATTTTCCAAGGCGTGTTGCAGGAGCACTCGCTAGATGAACTGCAACATTGTCTGAGAACTTCCTCCACTACGCATAGGAGTGTGAATTTAAAAGGCATGGGAGTGGCAAACCACCCGCTTCCATCTGTCAGAAAGCTGCGCACACAGTGCCGCTGTTGTGCGGCTTGCTTCTGTGCCTCCTGCAAGCTGCCGCGCTCTCCAACTCCCGGAGGCCAAGAATCGGCTTCTTGGTGTAAAGACGGTTGGCACTGTCGCGGTGCGCGCTGCAAAAAGGCTTCGGCCGAAAGACAGCCGATAGCAGCCGTCTGGTTAGGAAGGTCTTGTATCTCCGTCTTCTGGGTCTCTTCTCATCTGCATCTTAGTGAAAAGCATTTCCATGAAGATTTCTCGCGAAGAGAATGTGTGCCAGCACAGCAAAGGTCTCCCGATCTGGCTTTATATGTGCGCCTAGTTTTTGCATCTCGGAGCACAAAGGGAGGCGTAAAATTTTCCAAGGCGCTGTTGCAGGAGCACTCGCTAGATGAACTGTAACGTTGTCTGAGAACTTCCTCCACTACGCACACGAGTGTGAATTTAAAAGGCATGGGATTGGCAAACCAGCAGCTTCCAGCAGTCAGAAAGCTGCGCACATAATGCCGCCGTTTTGCGGCTTGCTTCTGCGCCTCCTGCACGCTGCCGTGCTCCCCGTATTTCGGAGGCCAAAAATCGGCTTCTTGGTGTAAAGACGGTTGGCAATGTCGCGGTGCGCGCTGCAAAACGGCTTCGGCTGAAAGACAGCCAATAGCAGCCGTCTGGTTTGGAAGGTCTCGTATCTCCGTCTTCTGGGTCTCTTCTCATCTGCATCTTAGTGAAAAGCGTTCCTATGAAGACTTCTGGCGAAGAGAAAGTGTGCCAGCACAGCAAAAGTCTCCCAGGCAGGCTGTACTGTGTCCTTCCAGTTTTTGCATCTCGGAGCACAAAGATGAGTGTAATGTTTTCCAAGGTGTGTTGCAGGAGCGCTCGCGAGATGAACTGCAATATTGTCTGGGAACTTCCTCCACTACGCATACGAGTGTGAATTTAAAAGGCATGGGAGTGGCAAACCACACGCTTCCAACTGTCAGAAAGCTGCGCACACAGTGCCGCTGTTGTGCGACTTGCTTCTGTGCCTCCTGCAAGCTGCCGCGCTCTCCAACTCCCGGAGGCCAAGAATCGGCTTCTTGGTGTAAAGACGGTTGGCACTGTCGCGGTGCGCGCTGCAAAAAGGCTTCGGCCGAAAGACAGCCGATAGCAGCCGTCTGGTTTGGAAGGTCTCGTATCTCCGTCTTCTGGTCTCTTCTCATCTGCATCTTAGTGAAAAGCATTTCCATGAAGATTTCTCGCGAAGAGAATGTGTGCCAGCACAGCAGAGGTCTCCCAGGCAGGCTTTATATGTGCACCTAGTTTTTGCATCTCGGAGCACAAAGGAAGGCGTAAAATTTTCCAAGGCGCTGTTGCAGGAGCACTCGCTAGATGAACTGTAACATTGTCTGAGAACTTCCTCCACTACGCATACGAGTGTGAATTTAAAAGGCATGGGAGTGGCAAACCAGCAGCTTCCAGCATTTTGAAAGCTGCGCACATAATGCCGCCGTTTTGCGGCTTGCTTCTGCACCTCATGCAAGCTGCCGCGCTCTCCAACTCCCGGAGGCCAAGAATCGGCTTCTTGGTGTAAAGACGGTTGGCACTGTCGCGGTGCGCGCTGCAAAAAGGCTTCGGCCGAAGGCAGCGGATAGCAGCGGTCTGGTTAGGAAGTTCTCGTATCTCCGTCTTCTGGTTCTCTTCTCATCTGCATCTTAGTGAAAAGCATTTCCATGAAGATTTCTCGTGAAGAGAATGTGTGCCAGCACAGCAAAGGTCTCCCGATCTGGCTTTATATGTGCACCTAGTTTTTGCATCTCGGAGCACAAAGGAAGGCGTAAAATTTTCCAAGGCGCTGTTGCAGGAGCACTCGCTAGATGAACTGCAACGTTGTCTGAGAACTTCCTCCACTACGCATACGAGTGTGAATTTAAAAGGCATGGGAGTGGCAAACCACCCGCTTCCAACTGTCAGAAAGCTGCGCACACAGTGCCGCTGTTGTGCAACTTGCTTCTGTGCCTCCTGCAAGCTGCCGAGCTCCCCGTATTTCGGAGGCCAAGAATCGGCTTCTTGGTGTAAAGACGGTTGGCACTGTCACGGTGCGCGCTGCAAAAAGGCTTCGGCCGAAAGTCAGCCGATAGCAGCCGTCTGGTTTGGAAGGTCTCGTATCTCCGTCTTTTGGGTCTCTTCTCATCTGCATCTTAGTGAAAAGCTGTCCCATAAAGACTTCTGGTGAAGAGAAATTGTGCCAGCACAGCAAATGTCTCCCAGGCAGGCTTTATATGTGCACCCAGTTTTTGCATCTCGGAGCACAAAGGAAGTCATAAAATTTTCCAAGGCGTGTTGCAGGAGCACTCGCTAGATGAACTGCAACATTGTCTGAGAACTTCCTCCACTACGCATAGGAGTGTGAATTTAAAAGGCATGGGAGTGGCAAACCACCCGCTTCCATCTGTCAGAAAGCTGCGCACACAGTGCCGCTGTTGTGCGGCTTGCTTCTGTGCCTCCTGCAAGCTGCCGCGCTCTCTAACTCCCGGAGGCCAAGAATCGGCTTCTTGGTGTAAAGACGGTTGGCACTGTCGCGGTGCGCGCTGCAAAAAGGCTTCGGCCGAAAGACAGCCGATAGCAGCCGTCTGGTTAGGAAGGTCTTGTATCTCCGTCTTCTGGGTCTCTTCTCATCTGCATCTTAGTGAAAAGCATTTCCATGAAGATTTCTCGCGAAGAGAATGTGTGCCAGCACAGCAAAGGTCTCCCGATCTGGCTTTATATGTGCGCCTAGTTTTTGCATCTCGGAGCACAAAGGGAGGCGTAAAATTTTCCAAGGCGCTGTTGCAGGAGCACTCGCTAGATGAACTGTAACGTTGTCTGAGAACTTCCTCCACTACGCACACGAGTGTGAATTTAAAAGGCATGGGATTGGCAAACCAGCAGCTTCCAGCAGTCAGAAAGCTGCGCACATAATGCCGCCGTTTTGCGGCTTGCTTCTGCGCCTCCTGCACGCTGCCGTGCTCCCCGTATTTCGGAGGCCAAAAATCGGCTTCTTGGTGTAAAGACGGTTGGCAATGTCGCGGTGCGCGCTGCAAAACGGCTTCGGCTGAAAGACAGCCAATAGCAGCCGTCTGGTTTGGAAGGTCTCGTATCTCCGTCTTCTGGGTCTCTTCTCATCTGCATCTTAGTGAAAAGCGTTCCTATGAAGACTTCTGGCGAAGAGAAAGTGTGCCAGCACAGCAAAAGTCTCCCAGGCAGGCTGTACTGTGTCCTTCCAGTTTTTGCATCTCGGAGCACAAAGATGAGTGTAATGTTTTCCAAGGTGTGTTGCAGGAGCGCTCGCGAGATGAACTGCAATATTGTCTGGGAACTTCCTCCACTACGCATACGAGTGTGAATTTAAAAGGCATGGGAGTGGCAAACCACACGCTTCCAACTGTCAGAAAGCTGCGCACACATTACCGCTGTTGTGCGACTTGCTTCTGTGCCTCCTGCAAGCTGCCGCGCTCTCCAACTCCCGGAGTCCATGACAGCTTCTTGGTAAACAGAGTGTTGGCACTGTCGCGGAGCGCGCTGGAGAGCGTCTTAAGTCAAAACACGGCCGATAGCAGCACTTTTGTATGGAAGGTCTCGTGTCTCCGTCTTCTGGGTCTCTTCTCATCTGCATCTTAGTGAAAAGCTGTCCCATAAAGACTTCTGGCGAAGAGAAAGTGTGCCAGCACAGCAAATGTCTCCCAGGCAGGCTTTACGTGTGCACCTAGTTTTTGCATCTCGGAGCACAAAGGAAGGCGTAAAATTTTCCAAGGCGCTATTGCAGGAGCACTCGCTAGATGAACTGCAACTTTGTCTGAGAACTTCCTCCACTACGCATACGAGTGTGAATTTAAAAGGCATGGGAGTGGCAAACCACCCGCTTCCAACTGTCAGAAAGCTGCGCACACAGTGCCGCTGTTGTGCGGCTTGCTTCTGCGCCTCCTGCACACTGCCGTACTCCCCGTATTTCGGTGGCCAAGAATCGGCTTCTTGGTGTACAGATGGTTGGCACTGTCGCGGTGCACGCTGGAGAACGGCTTCGGTCGAAAGACAGCCGACTGCAGCGGCCTGGTTTGGAAGGTCTCGTATCTCCGTCTTCTGGGCCTCTTCTCATCTGCATCTTAGTGATAAGCTGTCCCATAAAGACTTCTGGCGAAGAGAAAGTGTGCCAGCACAGCAAAAGTCTCCCAGGCAGGCTGTACTTTGCCTTCCAGGTTTTGCATCTCGGAGCACAAAGGAAGGCGTAAAATTTTCCAAGGCGCTGTTGCAGGAGCACTCGCTAGATGAACTGCAACGTTGTCTGAGAACTTCCTCCACTACGCATAGGAGTGTGAATTTAAAAGGCATGGGAGTGGCAAACCACCCGCTTCCAACTGTCAGAAAGCTGCGCACATAATGCCGCCGTTTTGCGGCTTGCTTCTGCACCTCATGCAAGCTGCCGCGCTCTCCAACTCCCGGAGGCCAAGAATCGGCTTCTTGGTGTAAAGACGGTTGGCACTGTCGCGGTGCGCGCTGCAAAAAGGCTTCGGCCGAAAGACAGCCGATAGCAGCCGTCTGGTTTGGAAGGTCTCGTATCTCCGTCTTCTGGGTCTCTTCTCATCTGCATCTTAGTGAAAAGCATTTCCATGAAGATTTCTCGCGAAGAGAATGTGTGCCAGCACAGCAGAGGTCTCCCAGGCAGGCTTTATATGTGCACCTAGTTTTTGCATCTCGGAGCACAAAGGAAGGCGTAAAATTTTCCAAGGCGCTGTTGCAGGAGCACTCGCTAGATGAACTGTAACATTGTCTGAGAACTTCCTCCACTACGCATACGAGTGTGAATTTAAAAGGCATGGGAGTGGCAAACCAGCAGCTTCCAGCATTTTGAAAGCTGCGCACATAATGCCGCCGTTTTGCGGCTTGCTTCTGCACCTCATGCAAGCTGCCGCGCTCTCCAACTCCCGGAGGCCAAGAATCGGCTTCTTGGTGTAAAGACGGTTGGCACTGTCGCGGTGCGCGCTGCAAAAAGGCTTCGGCCGAAGGCAGCGGATAGCAGCGGTCTGGTTAGGAAGTTCTCGTATCTCCGTCTTCTGGTTCTCTTCTCATCTGCATCTTAGTGAAAAGCATTTCCATGAAGATTTCTCGTGAAGAGAATGTGTGCCAGCACAGCAAAGGTCTCCCGATCTGGCTTTATATGTGCACCTAGTTTTTGCATCTCGGAGCACAAAGGAAGGCGTAAAATTTTCCAAGGCGCTGTTGCAGGAGCACTCGCTAGATGAACTGCAACGTTGTCTGAGAACTTCCTCCACTACGCATACGAGTGTGAATTTAAAAGGCATGGGAGTGGCAAACCACCCGCTTCCAACTGTCAGAAAGCTGCGCACACAGTGCCGCTGTTGTGCAACTTGCTTCTGTGCCTCCTGCAAGCTGCCGAGCTCCCCGTATTTCGGAGGCCAAGAATCGGCTTCTTGGTGTAAAGACGGTTGGCACTGTCACGGTGCGCGCTGGAGAACGGCTTCGGCCGAAAGTCAGCCGATAGCAGCCGTCTGGTTTGGAAGGTCTCGTATCTCCGTCTTCTGGGTCTCTTCTCATCTGCATCTTAGTGAAAAGCGTTCCTATGAAGACTTCTGGCGAAGAGAAAGTGTGCCAGCACAGCAAAAGTCTCCCAGGCAGGCTGTACTGTGTCCTTCCAGTTTTTGCATCTCGGAGCACAAAGATGAGTGTAATGTTTTCCAAGGTGTGTTGCAGGAGCGCTCGCGAGATGAACTGCAATATTGTCTGGGAACTTCCTCCACTACGCATACGAGTGTGAATTTAAAAGGCATGGGAGTGGCAAACCACACGCTTCCAACTGTCAGAAAGCTGCGCACACATTACCGCTGTTGTGCGACTTGCTTCTGTGCCTCCTGCAAGCTGCCGCGCTCTCCAACTCCCGGAGTCCATGACAGCTTCTTGGTAAACAGATTGTTGGCACTGTCGCGGAGCGCGCTGGAGAGCGTCTTAAGTCAAAACACGGCCGATAGCAGCACTTTTGTTTGGAAGGTCTCGTGTCTCCGTCTTCTGGGTCTCTTCTCATCTGCATCTTAGTGAAAAGCTGTCCCATAAAGACTTCTGGCGAAGAGAAAGTGTGCCAGCACAGCAAATGTCTCCCAGGCAGGCTTTACGTGTGCACCTAGTTTTTGCATCTTGGAGCACAAAGGAAGGCGTAAAATATTCCAAGGCGCTGTTGCAGGAGCACTCGCTAGATGAACTGCAACGTTGTCTGAGAACTTCCTCCACTACGCATAGGAGTGTGAATTTAAAAGGCATGGGAGTGGCAAACCACCCGCTTCCATCTGTCAGAAAGCTGCGCACACAGTGCCGCTGTTGAGCGGCTTGCTTCTGCGCCTCCTGCACACTGCCGTACTCCCCGTATTTCGGTGGCCAAGAATCGGCTTCTTGGTGTACAGATGGTTGGCACTGTCGCGGTGCACGCTGGAGAACGGCTTCGGTCGAAAGACAGCCGACTGCAGCGGCCTGGTTTGGAAGGTCTCGTATCTCCGTCTTCTGGGTCTCTTCTCATCTGCTTCTTAGTGAAAAGCTGTCCCATAAAGACTTCTGGCGAAGAGAAATTGTGCCAGCACAGCAAATGTCTCCCAGGCAGGCTTTATATGTGCACCCAGTTTTTGCATCTCGGAGCACAAAGGAAGACATAAAATTTTCCAAGGCATGTTGCAGGAGCACTCGCTAGATGAACTGCAACATTGTCTGAGAACTTCCTCCACTACGCATACGAGTGTGAATTTAAAAGGCATGGGAGTGGCAAACCACCCGCTTCCAGCAGTCAGAAAGCTGCGCACACAGTGCCGCTGTTGTGCGACTTGCTTCTGTGCCTCCTGCAAGCTGCCGCGCTCTCCAACTCCCGGAGGCCAAGAATCGGCTTCTTGGTGTAAAGACGGTTGGCACTGTCGCGGTGCGCGCTGCAAAAAGGCTTCGGCCGAAAGACAGCCGATAGCAGCGGTCTGGTTAGGAAGGTCTCGTATCTCCGTCTTCTGGGTCTCTTCTCATCTGCATCTTAGTGAAAAGCATTTCCATGAAGATTTCTCGCGAAGAGAAAGTGTGCCAGCACAGCAAAGGTCTCCCAGGCAGGCTTTATATGTGCACCTAGTTTTTGCATCTCGGAGCACAAAGGAAGGCGTAAAATTTTCCAAGGCGCTGTTGCAGGAGCACTCGCTAGATGAACTGTAACGTTGTCTGAGAACTTCCTCCACTACGCACACGAGTGTGAATTTAAAAGGCATGGGAGTGGCAAACCAGCAGCTTCCCGCAGTCAGAAAGCTGCGCACATAATGCCGCCGTTTTGCGGCTTGCTTCTTTGCCTCCTGCACGCTGCCGTGCTCCCCGTATTTCGGAGGCCAAGAATCGGCTTCTTGGTGTAAAGACGGTTGGCAATGTCGCGGTGCGCGCTGCAAAACGGCTTCGGCTGAAAGACAGCCGATAGCAGCCGTCTGGTTTGGAAGGTCTCGTATCTCCGTCTTCTGGGTCTCTTCTCATCTGCTTCTTAGTGAAAAGCTGTCCCATAAAGACTTCTGGCGAAGAGAAATTGTGCCAGCACAGCAAATGTCTCCCGATCTGGCTTTATATGTGCACCTAGTTTTTGCATCTCGGAGCACAAAGGAAGGCGTAAAATTTTCCAAGGCGCTGTTGCAGGAGCACTCGCTAGATGAACTGTAACGTTGTCTGAGAACTTCCTCCACTACGCACACGAGTGTGAATTTAAAAGGCATGGGAGTGGCAAACCAGCAGCTTCCAGCAGTCAGAAAGCTGCGCACATAATGCCGCCGTTTTGCGGCTTGCTTCTGCGCCTCCTGCACGCTGCCGTGCTCCCCGTATTTCGGAGGCCAAAAATCGGCTTCTTGGTGTAAAGACGGTTGGCAATGTCGCGGTGAGCGCTGCAAAACGGCTTCGGCTGAAAGACAGCCGATAGCAGCCGTCTGGTTTGGAAGGTCTCGTATCTCCGTCTTCTGGGTCTCTTCTCATCTGCATCTTAGTGAAAAGCGTTCCTATGAAGACTTCTGGCGAAGAGAAAGTGTGCCAGCACAGCAAAAGTCTCCCAGGCAGGCTGTACTGTGTCCTTCCAGTTTTTGCATCTCGGAGCACAAAGATGAGTGTAATGTTTTCCAAGGTGTGTTGCAGGAGCGCTCGCGAGATGAACTGCAATATTGTCTGGGAACTTCCTCCACTACGCATACGAGTGTGAATTTAAAAGGCATGGGAGTGGCAAACCACACGCTTCCAACTGTCAGAAAGCTGCGCACACATTACCGCTGTTGTGCGACTTGCTTCTGTGCCTCCTGCAAGCTGCCGCGCTCTCCAACTCCCGGAGTCCATGACAGCTTCTTGGTAAACAGAGTGTTGGCACTGTCGCGGAGCGCGCTGGAGAGCGTCTTAAGTCAAAACACGGCCGATAGCAGCACTTTTGTATGGAAGGTCTCGTGTCTCCGTCTTCTGGGTCTCTTCTCATCTGCATCTTAGTGAAAAGCTGTCCCATAAAGACTTCTGGCGAAGAGAAAGTGTGCCAGCACAGCAAATGTCTCCCAGGCAGGCTTTACGTGTGCACCTAGTTTTTGCATCTCGGAGCACAAAGGAAGGCGTAAAATTTTCCAAGGCGCTATTGCAGGAGCACTCGCTAGATGAACTGCAACGTTGTCTGAGAACTTCCTCCACTACGCATAGGAGTGTGAATTTAAAAGGCATGGGAGTGGCAAACCACCCACTTCCAACTGTCAGAAAGCTGCGCACACAGTGCCGCTGTTGTGCGGCTTGCTTCTGCGCCTCCTGCACACTGCCGTACTCCCCGTATTTCGGTGGCCAAGAATCGGCTTCTTGGTGTACAGATGGTTGGCACTGTCGCGGTGCACGCTGGAGAACGGCTTCGGTCGAAAGACAGCCGACTGCAGCGGCCTGGTTTGGAAGGTCTCGTATCTCCGTCTTCTGGGCCTCTTCTCATCTGCATCTTAGTGATAAGCTGTCCCATAAAGACTTCTGGCGAAGAGAAAGTGTGCCAGCACAGCAAAAGTCTCCCAGGCAGGCTGTACTTTGTCCTTCCAGGTTTTGCATCTCGGAGCACAAAGGAAGGCGTAAAATTTTCCAAGGCGCTGTTGCAGGAGCACTCGCTAGATGAACTGCAACGTTGTCTGAGAACTTCCTCCACTACGCATACGAGTGTGAATTTAAAAGGCATGGGAGTGGCAAACCACCCGCTTCCAACTGTCAGAAAGCTGCGCACATAATGCCGCCGTTTTGCGGCTTGCTTCTGCACCTCATGCAAGCTGCCGCGCTCTCCAACTCCCGGAGGCCAAGAATCGGCTTCTTGGTGTAAAGACGGTTGGCACTGTCGCGGTGCGCGCTGCAAAAAGGCTTCGGCCGAAAGACAGCCGATAGCAGCCGTCTGGTTTGGAAGGTCTCGTATCTCCGTCTTCTGGGTCTCTTCTCATCTGCATCTTAGTGAAAAGCATTTCCATGAAGATTTCTCGCGAAGAGAATGTGTGCCAGCACAGCAGAGGTCTCCCAGGCAGGCTTTATATGTGCACCTAGTTTTTGCATCTCGGAGCACAAAGGAAGGCGTAAAATTTTCCAAGGCGCTGTTGCAGGAGCACTCGCTAGATGAACTGTAACATTGTCTGAGAACTTCCTCCACTACGCATACGAGTGTGAATTTAAAAGGCATGGGAGTGGCAAACCAGCAGCTTCCAGCATTTTGAAAGCTGCGCACATAATGCCGCCGTTTTGCGGCTTGCTTCTGCACCTCATGCAAGCTGCCGCGCTCTCCAACTCCCGGAGGCCAAGAATCGGCTTCTTGGTGTAAAGACGGTTGGCACTGTCGCGGTGCGCGCTGCAAAAAGGCTTCGGCCGAAAGACAGCCGATAGCAGCCCTCTGGTTAGGAAGGTCTCGTATCTCCGTCTTCTGGGTCTCTTCTCATCTGCATCTTAGTGAAAAGCATTTCCATGAAGATTTCTCGCGAAGAGAATGTGTGCCAGCACAGCAAAGGTCTCCCGATCTGGCTTTATATGTGCACCTAGTTTTTGCATCTCGGAGCACAAAGGAAGGCGTAAAATTTTCCAAGGCGCTGTTGCAGGAGCACTCGCTAGATGAACTGTAACGTTGTCTGAGAACTTCCTCCACTACGCACACGAGTGTGAATTTAAAAGGCATGGGATTGGCAAACCAGCAGCTTCCAGCAGTCAGAAAGCTGCACACATAATGCCGCCGTTTTGCGGCTTGCTTCTGCGCTTCCTGCACGCTGCCGTGCTCCCCGTATTTCGGAGGCCAAAAATCGGCTTCTTGGTGTAAAGACGGTTGGCACTGTCGCGGTGCGCGCTGCAAAACGGCTTCGGCTGAAAGACAGCCGATAGCAGCCGTCTGGTTAGGAAGGTCTCGTATCTCCGTCTTCTGGGTCTCTTCTCATCTGCATCTTAGTGAAAAGCGTTCCTATGAAGACTTCTGGCGAAGAGAAAGTGTGCCAGCACAGCAAAAGTCTCCCAGGCAGGCTGTACTGTGTCCTTCCAGTTTTTGCATCTCGGAGCACAAAGATGAGTGTAATGTTTTCCAAGGTGTGTTGCAGGAGCGCTCGCGAGATGAACTGCAATATTGTCTGGGAACTTCCTCCACTACGCATACGAGTGTGAATTTAAAAGGCATGGGAGTGGCAAACCACCCGCTTCCAACTGTCAGAAAGCTGCGCACACATTACCGCTGTTGTGCGACTTGCTTCTGTGCCTCCTGCAAGCTGCCGCGCTCTCCAACTCCCGGAGTCCATGACAGCTTCTTGGTAAACAGATTGTTGGCACTGTCGCGGAGCGCGCTGGAGAGCGTCTTAAGTCAAAACACGGCCGATAGCAGCACTTTTGTTTGGAAGGTCTCGTGTCTCCGTCTTCTGGGTCTCTTCTCATCTGCATCTTAGTGAAAAGCTGTCCCATAAAGACTTCTGGCGAAGAGAAAGTGTGCCAGCACAGCAAATGTCTCCCAGGCAGGCTTTACGTGTGCACCTAGTTTTTGCATCTCGGAGCACAAAGGAAGGCGTAAAATTTTCCAAGGCGCTGTTGCAGGAGCACTCGCTAGATGAACTGCAACGTTGTCTGAGAACTTCCTCCACTACGCATAGGAGTGTGAATTTAAAAGGCATGGGAGTGGCAAACCACCCGCTTCCATCTGTCAGAAAGCTGCGCACACAGTGCCGCTGTTGTGCGGCTTGCTTCTGCGCCTCCTGCACACTGCCGTACTCCCCGTATTTCGGTGGCCAAGAATCGGCTTCTTGGTGTACAGATGGTTGGCACTGTCGAGGTGCACGCTGGAGAACGGCTTCGGTCGAAAGACAGCCGACTGCAGCGGCCTGGTTTGGAAGGTCTCGTATCTCCGTCTTCTGGGTCTCTTCTCATCTGCTTCTTAGTGAAAAGCTGTCCCATAAAGACTTCTGGCGAAGAGAAATTGTGCCAGCACAGCAAATGTCTCCCAGGCAGGCTTTATATGTGCACCCAGTTTTTGCATCTCGGAGCACAAAGGAAGACATAAAATTTTCCAAGGCATGTTGCAGGAGCACTCGCTAGATGAACTGCAACATTGTCTGAGAACTTCCTCCACTACGCATACGAGTGTGAATTTAAAAGGCATGGGAGTGGCAAACCAGCAGCTTCCAGCAGTTTGAAAGCTGCACACATAATGCCGCCGTTTTGCGGCTTGCTTCTGCACCTCATGCAAGCTGCCGCGCTCTCCAACTCCCGGAGGCCAAGAATCGGCTTCTTGGTGTAAAGACGGTTGGCACTGTCGCGGTGCGCGCTGCAAAAAGGCTTCGGCCGAAGGCAGCGGATAGCAGCGGTCTGGTTAGGAAGTTCTCGTATCTCCGTCTTCTGGTTCTCTTCTCATCTGCATCTTAGTGAAAAGCATTTCCATGAAGATTTCTCGCGAAGAGAATGTGTGCCAGCACAGCAAAGGTCTCCCAGGCAGGCTTTATATGTGCACCTAGTTTTTGCATCTCGGAGCACAAAGGAAGGCGTAAAATTTTCCAAGGCGCTGTTGCAGGAGCACTCGCTAGATGAACTGCAACGTTGTCTGAGAACTTCCTCCACTACGCATAGGAGTGTGAATTTAAAAGGCATGGGAGTGGCAAACCACCCGCTTCCAGCAGTCAGAAAGCTGCACACATAATGCCGCCGTTTTGCGGCTTGCTTCTGCACCTCATGCAAGCTGCCGCGCTCTCCAACTCCCGGAGGCCAAGAATCGGCTTCTTGGTGTAAAGACGGTTGGCACTGTCGCGGTGCGCGCTGCAAAAAGGCTTCGGCCGAAGGCAGCGGATAGCAGCGGTCTGGTTAGGAAGTTCTCGTATCTCCGTCTTCTGGTTCTCTTCTCATCTGCATCTTAGTGAAAAGCATTTCCATGAAGATTTCTCGTGAAGAGAATGTGTGCCAGCACAGCAAAGGTCTCCCGATCTGGCTTTATATGTGCACCTAGTTTTTGCATCTCGGAGCACAAAGGAAGGCGTAAAATTTTCCAAGGCGCTGTTGCAGGAGCACTCGCTAGATGAACTGCAACGTTGTCTGAGAACTTCCTCCACTACGCATACGAGTGTGAATTTAAAAGGCATGGGAGTGGCAAACCACCCGCTTCCAACTGTCAGAAAGCTGCGCACACAGTGCCGCTGTTGTGCAACTTGCTTCTGTGCCTCCTGCAAGCTGCCGAGCTCCCCGTATTTCGGAGGCCAAGAATCGGCTTCTTGGTGTAAAGACGGTTGGCACTGTCACGGTGCGCGCTGGAGAACGGCTTCGGCCGAAAGTCAGCCGATAGCAGCCGTCTGGTTTGGAAGGTCTCGTATCTCCGTCTTCTGGGTCTCTTCTCATCTGCATCTTAGTGAAAAGCGTTCCTATGAAGACTTCTGGCGAAGAGAAAGTGTGCCAGCACAGCAAAAGTCTCCCAGGCAGGCTGTACTGTGTCCTTCCAGTTTTTGCATCTCGGAGCACAAAGATGAGTGTAATGTTTTCCAAGGTGTGTTGCAGGAGCGCTCGCGAGATGAACTGCAATATTGTCTGGGAACTTCCTCCACTACGCATACGAGTGTGAATTTAAAAGGCATGGGAGTGGCAAACCACACGCTTCCAACTGTCAGAAAGCTGCGCACACATTACCGCTGTTGTGCGACTTGCTTCTGTGCCTCCTGCAAGCTGCCGCGCTCTCCAACTCCCGGAGTCCATGACAGCTTCTTGGTAAACAGATTGTTGGCACTGTCGCGGAGCGCGCTGGAGAGCGTCTTAAGTCAAAACACGGCCGATAGCAGCACTTTTGTTTGGAAGGTCTCGTGTCTCCGTCTTCTGGGTCTCTTCTCATCTGCATCTTAGTGAAAAGCTGTCCCATAAAGACTTCTGGCGAAGAGAAAGTGTGCCAGCACAGCAAATGTCTCCCAGGCAGGCTTTACGTGTGCACCTAGTTTTTGCATCTTGGAGCACAAAGGAAGGCGTAAAATATTCCAAGGCGCTGTTGCAGGAGCACTCGCTAGATGAACTGCAACGTTGTCTGAGAACTTCCTCCACTACGCATAGGAGTGTGAATTTAAAAGGCATGGGAGTGGCAAACCACCCGCTTCCATCTGTCAGAAAGCTGCGCACACAGTGCCGCTGTTGAGCGGCTTGCTTCTGCGCCTCCTGCACACTGCCGTACTCCCCGTATTTCGGTGGCCAAGAATCGGCTTCTTGGTGTACAGATGGTTGGCACTGTCGCGGTGCACGCTGGAGAACGGCTTCGGTCGAAAGACAGCCGACTGCAGCGGCCTGGTTTGGAAGGTCTCGTATCTCCGTCTTCTGGGTCTCTTCTCATCTGCTTCTTAGTGAAAAGCTGTCCCATAAAGACTTCTGGCGAAGAGAAATTGTGCCAGCACAGCAAATGTCTCCCAGGCAGGCTTTATATGTGCACCCAGTTTTTGCATCTCGGAGCACAAAGGAAGACATAAAATTTTCCAAGGCATGTTGCAGGAGCACTCGCTAGATGAACTGCAACATTGTCTGAGAACTTCCTCCACTACGCATACGAGTGTGAATTTAAAAGGCATGGGAGTGGCAAACCACCCGCTTCCAGCAGTCAGAAAGCTGCGCACACAGTGCCGCTGTTGTGCGACTTGCTTCTGTGCCTCCTGCAAGCTGCCGCGCTCTCCAACTCCCGGAGGCCAAGAATCGGCTTCTTGGTGTAAAGACGGTTGGCACTGTCGCGGTGCGCGCTGCAAAAAGGCTTCGGCCGAAAGACAGCCGATAGCAGCGGTCTGGTTAGGAAGGTCTCGTATCTCCGTCTTCTGGGTCTCTTCTCATCTGCATCTTAGTGAAAAGCATTTCCATGAAGATTTCTCGCGAAGAGAAAGTGTGCCAGCACAGCAAAGGTCTCCCAGGCAGGCTTTATATGTGCACCTAGTTTTTGCATCTCGGAGCACAAAGGAAGGCGTAAAATTTTCCAAGGCGCTGTTGCAGGAGCACTCGCTAGATGAACTGTAACGTTGTCTGAGAACTTCCTCCACTACGCACACGAGTGTGAATTTAAAAGGCATGGGAGTGGCAAACCAGCAGCTTCCCGCAGTCAGAAAGCTGCGCACATAATGCCGCCGTTTTGCGGCTTGCTTCTTTGCCTCCTGCACGCTGCCGTGCTCCCCGTATTTCGGAGGCCAAGAATCGGCTTCTTGGTGTAAAGACGGTTGGCAATGTCGCGGTGCGCGCTGCAAAACGGCTTCGGCCGAAAGACAGCCGATAGCAGCCGTCTGGTTTGGAAGGTCTCGTATCTCCGTCTTCTGGGTCTCTTCTCATCTGCTTCTTAGTGAAAAGCTGTCCCATAAAGACTTCTGGCGAAGAGAAATTGTGCCAGCACAGCAAATGTCTCCCGATCTGGCTTTATATGTGCACCTAGTTTTTGCATCTCGGAGCACAAAGGAAGGCGTAAAATTTTCCAAGGCGCTGTTGCAGGAGCACTCGCTAGATGAACTGTAACGTTGTCTGAGAACTTCCTCCACTACGCACACGAGTGTGAATTTAAAAGGCATGGGAGTGGCAAACCAGCAGCTTCCAGCAGTCAGAAAGCTGCGCACATAATGCCGCCGTTTTGCGGCTTGCTTCTGCGCCTCCTGCACGCTGCCGTGCTCCCCGTATTTCGGAGGCCAAAAATCGGCTTCTTGGTGTAAAGACGGTTGGCAATGTCGCGGTGAGCGCTGCAAAACGGCTTCGGCTGAAAGACAGCCGATAGCAGCCGTCTGGTTTGGAAGGTCTCGTATCTCCGTCTTCTGGGTCTCTTCTCATCTGCATCTTAGTGAAAAGCGTTCCTATGAAGACTTCTGGCGAAGAGAAAGTGTGCCAGCACAGCAAAAGTCTCCCAGGCAGGCTGTACTGTGTCCTTCCAGTTTTTGCATCTCGGAGCACAAAGATGAGTGTAATGTTTTCCAAGGTGTGTTGCAGGAGCGCTCGCGAGATGAACTGCAATATTGTCTGGGAACTTCCTCCACTACGCATACGAGTGTGAATTTAAAAGGCATGGGAGTGGCAAACCACACGCTTCCAACTGTCAGAAAGCTGCGCACACATTACCGCTGTTGTGCGACTTGCTTCTGTGCCTCCTGCAAGCTGCCGCGCTCTCCAACTCCCGGAGTCCATGACAGCTTCTTGGTAAACAGAGTGTTGGCACTGTCGCGGAGCGCGCTGGAGAGCGTCTTAAGTCAAAACACGGCCGATAGCAGCACTTTTGTATGGAAGGTCTCGTGTCTCCGTCTTCTGGGTCTCTTCTCATCTGCATCTTAGTGAAAAGCTGTCCCATAAAGACTTCTGGCGAAGAGAAAGTGTGCCAGCACAGCAAATGTCTCCCAGGCAGGCTTTACGTGTGCACCTAGTTTTTGCATCTCGGAGCACAAAGGAAGGCGTAAAATTTTCCAAGGCGCTATTGCAGGAGCACTCGCTAGATGAACTGCAACGTTGTCTGAGAACTTCCTCCACTACGCATACGAGTGTGAATTTAAAAGGCATGGGAGTGGCAAACCACCCACTTCCAACTGTCAGAAAGCTGCGCACACAGTGCCGCTGTTGTGCGGCTTGCTTCTGCGCCTCCTGCACACTGCCGTACTCCCCGTATTTCGGTGGCCAAGAATCGGCTTCTTGGTGTACAGATGGTTGGCACTGTCGCGGTGCACGCTGGAGAACGGCTTCGGTCGAAAGACAGCCAACTGCAGCGGCCTGGTTTGGAAGGTCTCGTATCTCCGTCTTCTGGGCCTCTTCTCATCTGCATCTTAGTGATAAGCTGTCCCATAAAGACTTCTGGCGAAGAGAAAGTGTGCCAGCACAGCAAAAGTCTCCCAGGCAGGCTGTACTTTGTCCTTCCAGGTTTTGCATCTCGGAGCACAAAGGAAGGCGTAAAATTTTCCAAGGCGCTGTTGCAGGAGCACTCGCTAGATGAACTGCAACGTTGTCTGAGAACTTCCTCCACTACGCATACGAGTGTGAATTTAAAAGGCATGGGAGTGGCAAACCACCCGCTTCCAACTGTCAGAAAGCTGCGCACATAATGCCGCCGTTTTGCGGCTTGCTTCTGCACCTCATGCAAGCTGCCGCGCTCTCCAACTCCCGGAGGCCAAGAATCGGCTTCTTGGTGTAAAGACGGTTGGCACTGTCGCGGTGCGCGCTGCAAAAAGGCTTCGGCCGAAAGACAGCCGATAGCAGCCGTCTGGTTTGGAAGGTCTCGTATCTCCGTCTTCTGGGTCTCTTCTCATCTGCATCTTAGTGAAAAGCATTTCCATGAAGATTTCTCGCGAAGAGAATGTGTGCCAGCACAGCAGAGGTCTCCCAGGCAGGCTTTATATGTGCACCTAGTTTTTGCATCTCGGAGCACAAAGGAAGGCGTAAAATTTTCCAAGGCGCTGTTGCAGGAGCACTCGCTAGATGAACTGTAACATTGTCTGAGAACTTCCTCCACTACGCATACGAGTGTGAATTTAAAAGGCATGGGAGTGGCAAACCAGCAGCTTCCAGCATTTTGAAAGCTGCGCACATAATGCCGCCGTTTTGCGGCTTTCTTCTGCACCTCATGCAAGCTGCCGCGCTCTCCAACTCCCGGAGGCCAAGAATCGGCTTCTTGGTGTAAAGACGGTTGGCACTGTCGCGGTGCGCGCTGCAAAAAGGCTTCGGCCGAAGGCAGCGGATAGCAGCGGTCTGGTTAGGAAGTTCTCGTATCTCCGTCTTCTGGTTCTCTTCTCATCTGCATCTTAGTGAAAAGCATTTCCATGAAGATTTCTCGCGAAGAGAATGTGTGCCAGCACAGCAAAGGTCTCCCGATCTGGCTTTATATGTGCACCTAGTTTTTGCATCTCGGAGCACAAAGGAAGGCGTAAAATTTTCCAAGGCGCTGTTGCAGGAGCACTCGCTAGATGAACTGCAACGTTGTCTGAGAACTTCCTCCACTACGCATACGAGTGTGAATTTAAAAGGCATGGGAGTGGCAAACCACCCGCTTCCAACTGTCAGAAAGCTGCGCACACAGTGCCGCTGTTGTGCGGCTTGCTTCTGTGCCTCCTGCAAGCTGCCGAGCTCCCCGTATTTCGGAGGCCAAGAATCGGCTTCTTGGTGTAAAGACGGTTGGCACTGTCGCGGTGCGCGCTGCAAAAAGGCTTCGGCCGAAAGACAGCGGATTGCAGCGGTCTGGTTAGGAAGGTCTCGTATCTCCGTCTTCTGGGTCTCTTCTCATCTGCATCTTAGTGAAAAGCATTTCCATGAAGATTTCTTGCGAAGAGAATGTGTGCCAGCACAGCAAAGGTCTCCCGATCTGGCTTTATATGTGCACCTAGTTTTTGCATCTCGGAGCACAAAGGAAGGCGTAAAATTTTCCAAGGCGCTGTTGCAGGAGCACTCGCTAGATGAACTGCAACGTTGTCTGAGAACTTCCTCCACTACGCATATGAGTGTGAATTTAAAAGGCATGGGAGTGGCAAACCACCCGCTTCCAACTGTCAGAAAGCTGCGCACATAATGCCGCCGTTTTGCTGCTTGCTTCTGCACCTCATGCAAGCTGCCGCGCTCTCCAACTCCCGGAGGCCAAGAATCGGCTTCTTGGTGTAAAGACGGTTGGCACTGTCGCGGTGCGCGCTGCAAAAAGGCCTCGGCCGAAAGACAGCCGATAGCAGCCGTCTGGTTAGGAAGGTCTCGTATCTCCGTCTTCTGGGTCTCTTCTCATCTGCATCTTAGTGAAAAGCATTTCCATGAAGATTTCTCGCGAAGAGAATGTGTGCCAGCACAGCAAAGGTCTCCCAGGCAGGCTTTATATGTGCACCTAGTTTTTGCATCTCGGAGCACAAAGGAAGGCGTAAAATTTTCCAAGGCGCTGTTGCAGGAGCACTCGCTAGATGAACTGTAACGTTGTCTGAGAACTTCCTCCACTACGCATAGGAGTGTGAATTTAAAAGGCATGGGAGAGGCAAACCAGCAGCTTCCAGCAGTTTGAAAGCTGCGCACATAATGCTGCCGTTTTGCGGCTTGCTTCTGCACCTCATGCAAGCTGCCGCGCTCTCCAACTCCCGGAGGCCAAGAATCGGCTTCTTGGTGTAAAGACGGTTGGCACTGTCGCGGTGCGCGCTGCAAAAAGGCTTCGGCCGAAAGACAGCGGATAGCAGCGGTCTGGTTAGGAAGGTCTCGTATTTCCGTCTTCTGGTTCTCTTCTCGTCTGCATCTTAGTGAAAAGCATTTCCATGAAGATTTCTCGCGAAGAGAATGTGTGCCAGCACAGCAAAGGTCTCCCAGCACCATTGTGTGCGAAGCTCTCGAACTGCTGTGGGATGGTGGATTGCCACTCGTATGCCTTTGAAAATCACGTTAGCATGCGAATGGAAGAAATTTTTGGACAACTTTGCAATGCATCTTGCTAGTGCTCCTGCAACACTCCGTGGAAAATCTTGCGGGTCTCCTTGCGCTGCGAGATGCAAAGAACCGGGTGAACTCGTCAAGCAAGATCGGTAGATGTTTGCAGTGCTGGCAAACTTTCTCTCTCGGCGAGAAGTCATGGAGAAGCTTTTGGCTAGGATGCAGACGACGAGAGAAGCAGAAGACGGAGGTAGGGGGCTGTCCGGAGCGAAGTGCCGCTGGCCGGCGTCTTTCGCCCGAAGCAGCGCTCCGGAGCGCACCGCCACCGGCACAAGCAGCAGTGCGCGAAGAAGCGGCTCTTTCGCTTTCGCTAGACGGAGAGCCGGCAGCTTGCAGGAGGTGAAGAAGCAAGCCGCACAACAGCAGCATTGTAAGCGCAGCTGTCGAACTGCTGCGGGATGGTGGATTGCCACACGTATGCCTTTGAAAATCACGTTAGCATGCGAATGGAAGAAGTTTTTGGACAACTTTGCAATGCATCTTGCTAGTGCTCCTGCAACACTCCGTGGAAACTCTTGCGGGTCTCTTTGCGCTGCGAGATGCAAAGAACTGGGTGAACTCTTCAAGCAAGATCGGTAGATGTTTGCAGTGCTGGCACACTTTCTTTCTCGGCGAGAAGTCATGGAGAAGCTTTTGGCTAGGATGCAGACGACGAGAGAGGCAGAAGCCGGAGGTACGGGGCTATCCGGAGCGAAGTGCCGCTGGCCGGCGTCTTTCGCCCGAAGCAGCGCTCCGGAGCGCACCGCCACCGGCACAAGCAGCAGTGCGCGAAGAAGCGGCTCTTTCGCTTTCGGTAGACGGAGAGCCGGCAACTTGCAGGAGGTGAAGAAGCAAGCCGCACAACAGCAGCATTGTGTGCGCAGCTCTCGAACTGCTGCGGGATGGTGGATTGCCGCTCCCATGCCTATGAAAATCACGTTAGCATGCGAATGGAAGAAGTTTTCGGACAACTTTGCAATGCATCTTGCTAGTGCTCCTGCAACGCTCCGTGGAAACTCTTGCGGGGCTCTTTGCGCTGCGAGATGCAAACAATTGGTGAACTCTTCAAGCAAGATCGGAAGATATTTGCAGTGCTGGCACACTTTCTCTCTCGGCGAGAAGTCATGGAGAAGCTTTTGGCTAGGATGCAGATGACGAGAGAGGCAGAAGACGGAGGTACGGAGCTGTCCGGAGCGAAGTGCCGCTGGCCGGCGTCTTTCGCCCGAAGCAGCGCTCCGGAGAGCACAGCCACCGGCACAAGCAGCAGTGCGCGAAGAAGCAGCTTTTTCGCCTTCGCTAGACGGAGAGCCGGCAGCTTGCAGGAGGTGAAGCAGCAAGCCGCACAACAGCAGCATTGTAAGCGCAGCTGTCGAACTGCTGCGGGATGGTGGATTGCTACTCGCATGCCTTTTAAAATAACGTTAGCATGCGAATGGAAGAAGTTTTCGGACAACTTTGCAATGCATCTTGCTAGTGCTCCTGCAACACTCCGTGGAAACTCTTGCGGGTCTCTTTGCACTGCGAGATGCAAAGAACCGGGTGAACTCTTCAAGCAAGATCGGTAGATGTTTGCAGTGCTGGCACACTTTCTCTCTCGGCGAGAAGTCATGGAGAAGCTTTTGGCTAGGATGCAGACGACGAGAGAGGCAGAAGCCGGAGGTAGGGGGCTATCCGGAGCGAAGTGCCGCTGGCCGGCGTCTTTCGCCCGAAGCAGCGCTCCGGAGCGCACCGCCACCGGCACAAGCAGCAGTGCGCGAAGAAGCGGCTCTTTCACCTTCGCTAGACGGAGAGCCGGCAGCTTGCAGGAGGTGAAGAAGCAAGCCGCACAACAGCAGCATTGTAAGCGCAGCTGTCGAACTGCTGCGGGATGGTGGATTGCCGCTCCCATGCCTTTGAAAATCACGTTAGCATGCGAATGGAAGAAGTTTTCGGACAACTTTGCAATGCATCTTGCTAGTGCTCCTGCAACGCTCCGTGGAAACTCTTGCGGGTCTCTTTGCTCTGCGAGATGCAAAGAACTGGGTGAACTCGGCAAGCAAGATCGGTAGATGTTTGCAGTGCTGGCACATTTTCTCTCTCGGCGAGAAGTCATGGAGAAGCTTTTGGCTAGGATGCAGACGATGAGAGGAGCAGAAGCCGGAGGTAGGGGGCTGTCCGGAGCGAAGTGACGCTGGCCGGCGTCTTTCGCCCGAAGCAGCGCTCCGGAGCGCACCGCCACCGGCACAAGCAGCAGTGCGCGAAGAAGCGGCTCTTTCGCTTTCGGTAGATGGAGAGCCGGCAGCTTGCAGGAGGTGAAGAAGCAAGCCGCACAACAGCAGCATTGTAAGCGCAGCTCTCGAACTGCTGCGGGATGGTGGATTGCCGCTCCCATGCCTATGAAAATCACGTTAGCATGCGAATGGAAGAAGTTTTTGGACAACTTTGCAATGCATCTTGCTAGTGCTCCTGCAACGCTCCGTGGAAACTCTTGCGGGTCTCTTTGCACTGCGAGATGCAAAGAACTGGGTGAACTCGGCAAGCAAGATCGGTAGATGTTTGCAGTGCTGGCACATTTTCTCTCTCGGCGAGAAGTCATGGAGAAGCTTTTGGCTAGGATGCAGACGACGAGAGAGTCAGAAGCCGGAGGTACGGGGCTGTCCAGAGCGAAGTGCCGCTCGCGGGCGTCTTTCGCCCGAAGCAGCGCTCCGGAGCGCACCGCCACCGGCACAAGCAGCAGTGCGCGAAGAAGCGGCTCTTTCGCTTTCGGTAGACGGAGAGTCGGCAGCTTGCAGGAGGTGAAGAAGCAAGCCGCACAACAGCAGCATTGTGTGCGCAGCTCTCGAACTGCTGCGGGATGGTGGATTGCCACTCGTATGCCTTTGAAAATCATGTTAGCATGCGAATGGAAGAAATTTTTGGACAACTTTGCAATGCATCTTGCTAGTGCTCCTGCAACACTCCGTGCAACATCTTGCGGGTCTCTTTGCGCTGCGAGATGCAGAGAACCGGGTGAACTCTTCAAGCAAGATCGGTAGATGTTTGCAGTGCTGGCACACTTTCTTTCTCGGCGAGAAGTCATGGAGAAGCTTTTGGCTAGGATGCAGACGACGAGAGAGGCAGAAGCCGGAGGTACGGGGCTGTCCAGAGCATAGTGCCGCTCGCGGGCGTCTATCGCCCGAAGCAGCGCTCCGGAGCGAACCGCCACCGGCACAACCAGCAGTGCGCGAAGAAGCGGCTCTTTCGCCTTCGCTAGACGGAGAGCCGGCAGCTTGCAGGAGGTGAAGAAGCAAGCCGCACAACAGCAGCATTGTAAGCGCAGCTGTCGAACTGCTGCGGGATGGTGGATTGCCACTCGTATGGCTTTGAAAATCACGTTAGCATGCGAATGGAAGAAGTTTTCGGACAACTTTGCAATGCATCTTGCTAGTGCTCCTGCAACACTCCGTGGAAACTCTTGCGGGTCTCTTTGCGCTGCAAGATGCAAAGAACTGGGTGAACTCTTCAAGCAAGATCGGTAGATGTTTGCAGTGCTGGCACACTTTCTTTCTCGGCGAGAAGTCATGGAGAAGCTTTTGGCTAGGATGCAGACGACGAGAGAGGCAGAAGCCGGAGGTACGGGGCTATCCGGAGCGAAGTGCCGCTGGCCGGCGTCTTTCGCCCGAAGCAGCGCTCCGGAGCGCACCGCCACCGGCACAAGCAGCAGTGCGCGAAGAAGCGGCTCTTTCGCTTTCGCTAGACGGAGAGTCGGCAGCTTGCAGGAGGTGAAGAAGCAAGCCGCACAACAGCAGCATTGTAAGCGCAGCTCTCGAACTGCTGCGGGATGGTGGATTGCCACTCCCATGCCTTTGAAAATCACGTTAGCATGCGAATGGAAGAAGTTTTTGGACAACTTTGCAATGCATCTTGCTAGTGCTCCTGCAACACTCCGTGGAAACTCTTGCGGGTCTCTTTGCTCTGCGAGATGCAAAGAACTGGGTGAACTCTTCAAGCAAGATCGGTAGATGTTTGCAGTGCTGGCACACTTTCTTTCTCGGCGAGAAGTCATGGAGAAGCTTTTGGCTAGGATGCAGACGACGAGAGAGGCAGAAGACGGAGGTAGGGGGCTGTCCGGAGCGAAGTGCCGCTGGCCGGCGCTTTCGCCCGAAGCAGTGCTCCGGAGCGCACCGCCACCAGCACAAGCAGCGGTGCGCGAAGAAGCGGCCCTTTCGCTTTCGGTAGACGGAGAGTCGGCAGCTTGCAGGAGGTGAAGAAGCAAGCCACACAACAGCAGCATTGTAAGCGCAGCTCTCGAACTGCTGCGGGATGGTGGATTGCCGCTCCCATGCCTTTGAAAATCACGTTAGCATGCGAATGGAAGAAATTTTTGGACAACTTTGCAATGCATCTTGTTAGTGCTCCTGCAACACTCCGTGGAAACTCTTGCGGGTCTCTTTGCGCTGCGAGATGCAAAGAACTGGGTGAACTCTTCAAGCAAGATCGGTAGATGTTTGCAGTGCTGGCACACTTTCTTTCTCGGCGAGAAGTCATGGAGAAGCTTTTGGCTAGGATGCAGATGACGAGAGAGGCAGAAGCCGGAGGTAGGGGGCTATCCAGAGCGAAGTGCCGCTGGCCGGCGTCTTTCGCCCGAAGCAGCGCTCCGGAGCGCACCGCCACCGGCACAAGCAGCAGTGCGCGAAGAAGCGGCTCTTTCGCTTTCGCTAGACGGAGAGTCGGCAGCTTGCAGGAGGTGAAGAAGCAAGCCGCACAACAGCAGCATTGTAAGCGCAGCTGTCGAACTGCTGCGGGATGGTGGATTGCCGCTCCCATGCCTATGAAAATCACGTTAGCATGCGAATGGAAGAAGTTTTTGGACAACTTTGCAATGCATCTTGCTAGTGCTCCTGCAACGCTCCGTGGAAACTCTTGCGGGTCTCTTTGCTCTGCGAGATGCAAAGAACTGGGTGAACTCGTCAAGCAAGATCGGTAGATGTTTGCAGTGCTGGCACACTTTCTCTCTCGGCGAGAAGTCATGGAGAAGCTTTTGGCTAGGATGCAGACGACGAGAGAGGCAGAAGCCGGAGGTACAGGGCTGTCCAGAGCGAAGTGCCGCTCGCGGGCGTCTTTCGCCCGAAGCAGCGCTCCGGAGCGCACCGCCACCGGCACAAGCAGCAGTGCGCGAAGAAGCGGCTCTTTCGCTTTCGCTAGACGGAGAGTCGGCAGCTTGCAGGAGGTGAAGCAGCAAGCCGCACAACAGCAGCATTGTGTGCGCAGCTCTCGAACTGCTGCGGGATGGTGGATTGCCACTCGTATGCCTTTGAAAATCACGTTAGCATGCGAATGGAAGAAGTTTTCGGACAACTTTGCAATGCATCTTGCTAGTGCTCCTGCAACGCTCCGTGGAAACTCTTGCGGGTCTCTTTGCTCTGCGAGATGCAAAGAACTGGGTGAACTCGGCAAGCAAGATCGGTAGATGTTTGCAGTGCTGGCACATTTTCTCTCTCGGCGAGAAGTCATGGAGAAGCTTTTGGCTAGGATGCAGACGACGAGAGAGGCAGAAGCCGGAGGTAGGGGGCTGTCCGGAGCGAAGTGCCGCTGGCCGGCGTCTTTCGCCCGAAGCAGCGCTCCGGAGCGCACCGCCACCGGCACAAGCAGCAGTGCGCGAAGAAGCGGCTCTTTCGCTTTTGCTAGACGGAGAGCCGGCAGCTTGCAGGAGGTGAAGAAGCAAGCCGCAAAACAGCAGCATTGTAAGCGCAGCTGTCGAACTGCTGCGGGATGGTGGATTGCCGCTCCCATGCCTTTTAAAATAACGTTAGCATGCGAATGGAAGAAGTTTTCGGACAACTTTGCAATGCATCTTGCTAGTGCTCCTGCAACGCCTCGGTGGAAACTCTTGCGGGCCTCTTTGCTCTGCGAGATGCAAAGAACTGGGTGAACTCGGCAAGCAAGATCGGTAGATGTTTGCAGTGCTGGCACATTTTCTCTCTCGCCGAGAAGTCATGGAGAAGCTTTTGGCTAGGATGCAGACGACGAGAGAGGCAGAAGCCGGAGGTAGGGGGCTGTCCGGAGCGAAGTGACGCTGGCCGGCGTCTTTCGCCCGAAGCAGCGCTCCGGAGCGCACCGCCACAGGCACAACCAGCAGTGCGCGAAGAAGCGGCTCTTTCGCTTTTGCTAGACGGAGAGCCGGCAGCTTGCAGGAGGTGAAGAAGCAAGCCGCACAACAGCAGCATTGTAAGCGAAGCTCTCGAACTGCTGCGGGATGGTGGATTGCCGCTCCCATGCCTTTGAAAATCACGTTAGCATGCGAATGGAAGAAGTTTTCGGACAACTTTGCAATGCATCTTGCTAGTGCTCCTGCAACGCTCCGTGGAAACTCTTGCGGGCCTCTTTGTTCTGCGAGATGCAAAGAACTGGGTGAACTCGGCAAGCAAGATCGGTAGATGTTTGCAGTGCTGGCACATTTTCTCTCTCGGCGAGAAGTCATGGAGAAGCTTTTGGCCAGGATGCAGACGACGAGAGAGGCAGAAGACGGAGGTAGGGGGCTGTCCGGAGCGAAGTGCCGCTGGCCGGCGCTTTCGCCCGAAGCAGTGCTCCGGAGCGCACCGCCACCAGCACAAGCAGCGGTGCGCGAAGAAGCGGCCCTTTCGCTTTCGGTAGACGGAGAGTCGGCAGCTTGCAGGAGGTGAAGAAGCAAGCCACACAACAGCAGCATTGTAAGCGCAGCTCTCGAACTGCTGCGGGATGGTGGATTGCCGCTCCCATGCCTTTGAAAATCACGTTAGCATGCGAATGGAAGAAATTTTTGGACAACTTTGCAATGCATCTTGTTAGTGCTCCTGCAACACTCCGTGGAAACTCTTGCGGGTCTCTTTGCGCTGCGAGATGCAAAGAACTGGGTGAACTCTTCAAGCAAGATCGGTAGATGTTTGCAGTGCTGGCACACTTTCTTTCTCGGCGAGAAGTCATGGAGAAGCTTTTGGCTAGGATGCAGATGACGAGAGAGGCAGAAGCCGGAGGTAGGGGGCTATCCGGAGCGAAGTGCCGCTGGCCGGCGTCTTTCGCCCGAAGCAGCGCTCCGGAGCGCACCGCCACCGGCACAAGCAGCAGTGCGCGAAGAAGCGGCTCTTTCGCTTTCGCTAGACGGAGAGTCGGCAGCTTGCAGGAGGTGAAGAAGCAAGCCGCACAACAGCAGCATTGTAAGCGCAGCTGTCGAACTGCTGCGGGATGGTGGATTGCCGCTCCCATGCCTATGAAAATCACGTTAGCATGCGAATGGAAGAAGTTTTTGGACAACTTTGCAATGCATCTTGCTAGTGCTCCTGCAACGCTCCGTGGAAACTCTTGCGGGTCTCTTTGCTCTGCGAGATGCAAAGAACTGGGTGAACTCGTCAAGCAAGATCGGTAGATGTTTGCAGTGCTGGCACACTTTCTCTCTCGGCGAGAAGTCATGGAGAAGCTTTTGGCTAGGATGCAGACGACGAGAGAGGCAGAAGCCGGAGGTACAGGGCTGTCCAGAGCGAAGTGCCGCTCGCGGGCGTCTTTCGCCCGAAGCAGCGCTCCGGAGCGCACCGCCACCGGCACAAGCAGCAGTGCGCGAAGAAGCGGCTCTTTCGCTTTCGCTAGACGGAGAGCCGGCAGCTTGCAGGAGGTGAAGCAGCAAGCCGCACAACAGCAGCATTGTGTGCGCAGCTCTCGAACTGCTGCGGGATGGTGGATTGCCACTCGTATGCCTTTGAAAATCACGTTAGCATGCGAATGGAAGAAGTTTTCGGACAACTTTGCAATGCATCTTGCTAGTGCTCCTGCAACGCTCCGTGGAAACTCTTGCGGGTCTCTTTGCTCTGCGAGATGCAAAGAACTGGGTGAACTCGGCAAGCAAGATCGGTAGATGTTTGCAGTGCTGGCACATTTTCTCTCTCGGCGAGAAGTCATGGAGAAGCTTTTGGCTAGGATGCAGACGACGAGAGAGGCAGAAGCCGGAGGTAGGGGGCTGTCCGGAGCGAAGTGCCGCTGGCCGGCGTCTTTCGCCCGAAGCAGCGCTCCGGAGCGCACCGCCACCGGCACAAGCAGCAGTGCGCGAAGAAGCGGCTCTTTCGCTTTTGCTAGACGGAGAGCCGGCAGCTTGCAGGAGGTGAAGAAGCAAGCCGCACAACAGCAGCATTGTAAGCGCAGCTGTCGAACTGCTGCGGGATGGTGGATTGCCGCTCCCATGCCTTTTAAAATAACGTTAGCATGCGAATGGAAGAAGTTTTCGGACAACTTTGCAATGCATCTTGCTAGTGCTCCTGCAACGCCTCGGTGGAAACTCTTGCGGGCCTCTTTGCTCTGCGAGATGCAAAGAACTGGGTGAACTCGGCAAGCAAGATCGGTAGATGTTTGCAGTGCTGGCACACATTCTTTCTCGGCGAGAAGTCATGGAGAAGCTTTTGGCTAGGATGCAGACGACGAGAGAGGCAGAAGCCGGAGGTACGGGGCTATCCGGAGCGAAGTGCCGCTGGCCGGCGTCTTTCGCCCGAAGCAGCGCTCCGGAGCGCACCGCCACCGGCACAAGCAGCAGTGCGCGAAGAAGCGGCTCTTTCGCTTTTGCTAGACGGAGAGCCGGCAGCTTGCAGGAGGTGAAGAAGCAAGCCGCACAACAGCAGCATTGTAAGCGAAGCTCTCGAACTGCTGCGGGATGGTGGAATGCTACTCGTATGGCTTTGAAAATCACGTTAGCATGCGAATGGAAGAAGTTTTCAGACAACTTTGCAATGCATCTTGCTAGTGCTCCTGCAACGCTCCGTGGAAACTCTTGCGGGTCTCTTTGCTCTGCGAGATGCAAAGAACTGGGTGAACTCGGCAAGCAAGATCGGTAGATGTTTGCAGTGCTGGCACATTTTCTCTCTCGGCGAGAAGTCATGGAGAAGCTTTTGGCTAGGATGCAGACGACGAGAGAGGCAGAAGCCGGAGGTAGGGGGCTGTCCGGAGCGAAGTGCCGCTGGCCGGCGTCTTTCGCCCGAAGCAGCGCTTTGGAGCGCAGCGCCACCGGCACAACCAGCAGTGCGCGAAGAAGCGGCTCTTTCGCTTTCGGTAGACGGAGAGCCGGCAGCTTGCAGGAGGTGAAGAAGCAAGCCGCACAACAGCAGCATTGTGTGCGAAGCTCTCGAACTGCTG